>NC_053391.1:255506595-255832279 GCF_905171765.1 Bufo bufo | reverse complement strand
AATGTGGTGGAATGATCTGCTAATCTTGTTTTCGCCCATTTCTGCAGTTGTTCTATAAAGAATTCTCCAGACTCATGATCCCGGGGGTCAAAGTTAGCACCTTTAAGTTCAGGGATGTGGATTTGATCCATTATCAGTGTGGAGTATTCACCTGTCTTGTTTTCCACTATACTTTGCAGGTCCGACCATGTGCACCCATAGGTTTGATGCACTTGGGACAGTTTCCTGAAAAAGGGCATGGGATGGGTTTCAGGGTCAGGCAGTAAATTCACTATGGTGAATAACTGTTTTGGGGTGAAAGACACATATTTTGGTGGTCCCTGTGGCCGGTTAAGTGCTAGGGCTTCTTTCAGTGTCTCAAGGTTTCCCTGCTCAATTTTGTGTAATCTGACCCTGCAGTATTTGATCTTGTGAACGTCGTGATGGGCGCACGACCATGGGCACAGTCCACTGTGGTGCCAGGGATAAAGTTGGCGGATCACCGTAGTCTGTCAGGGTACCCCGCGAAGGAGTCTGCATATTACCCGGTGCATTTTGTATGCCCATTGTGGATTCTGCAGCACCGTCTGCATCCCCCTGTTCTGCTTCATCAGGTTGCCCCCCTACCATTATAGGAGTAAGGGTGGCAGGTGAGTGGGGTAGCATGAATGTACCGTCCGGGTTAACCATGGGGTACAAGGTAGTAGGAAGGGGCAAGGGTGACATAGGAGTGACGGGGGGGTCCGGACCGAATGATATTAAAGGTCCGTTCATGGGCGTTGCCTGGGGACAAGATGGCGCTGTAGCTAACACGGGAAGTGATGGGACGTGCCGGGGAGTAGTTACCAAGGTGTGGTTTTGTGGGTGGGGAGCCCCACAGGCAAGGCACGTATTTCGGGAGGAGGGATTCTGTTGACCACATGTTTTGCAGGTCCACCCACCTGCTTTCTTCCCGGCGCCATTATAAGGTGGTGGCAAGTCATGTATCAATGCAACACCAGGCTTACAGAAATATCTCTGTCTTTTCTCATCAAAATTTAGTTCCCCCCCGGTCTGTTCAAATTCTTTACTACAGTCCAACCACACACGGACCATGTCTGTCAATTTATCATCTTCTAACTTCCCCCTCTTCTCGTTTAACAACACTTGCCAGGTGGCACTACAAAGGATGCCTTCTTTACAGACACTATAACTCTTCTCCAACTTAGTTAATCCTTTTATGAAACGTTTGCCTCTCCTGTCCACCACGTACTGTTCAGGTAAACAGTAGCCCTTCGGGACACTTTCCTCATTTCCCATTATCTCTCGTACCTACTGAAGCCGCCTAAAGACCTCTGTATAGAGTAATCACTGGACGTGAAGACCTTTGAGTCCCGGTCAGCACACTCTGGGCTACCGCGGACCGCTCTCCACCCATCTGTGATCGTCCCCTTTATGGAGATTCGAGTCAGACACCGGGCTGAACTCCGATACAGGCACACAGGAGAACTCCGTGTCTCAGTCAGTGATACTTGTCAACAGGGTCTTCACAACTTATAGGCACAACACAGTACATCAAGACTTTAAAAAACATATGGGGTTTTTACTTTCATGCCCTCGAGGACGTCCCAGACTGCTTCCGCACCCCTCCCTCAGACGAACACCAAGAGGCTACACCAGGGGACACTTTATGGGCAAGATGACTCAATTTTCTTACCTCATATCACGGGTTGCGATCCCGGTGTCCGTTAGTGCGCCTCTCCTCGTCTGGTCGCTGGGGGTACGGGAACAGAGGGTCCAATCCTCGAGCCCCACGATTGGGTGCCAAAATTGTTCTGGTTCTGGCCAAGCTGCCAGTTCGGTTGATGTACTGCTCCAAATTAATTAATGTACGTGCACGGAGAGATCAAATCTGAGACAACCCACAGCACGGGGTTAAAACAGTATCTCTGGTTTATTTTCTGAAAACAACACACAATACATAGGTTTTATGACAGGAAGAAGTGGGAGGGGGGGGTGAAAGATAGAGTATATCTTTTCTATTGGCTACGAACACTATACTTTTCTGTAACCTTGACGGCTCAGAGGAAATTCCTCCCCCCTCCCCCCTTGCTCGTGGGTGAAACCGTTACTTCTTTCTTTGTAACTGCTTGCTTGAGCTGAACGGAAACCTCTTTGTAACTGCTTGCTTGAGCTGAACGGAAACCACAAAGAAACACATGATAAAACACAAAGTAAGTTTCTAGTTTATAGGTGTTGGCTGAATGCCTGGCCGCCATCTTAGCTAAACATAGTCCTCAACAAGCAAGTATCCATTTTGCATTAATAGTCCATAACACAAGAAGAAAGAACACTTGACTGTTTCGGTCAAACATATGGTCAGTAGGAGGCGCACTATCACAAATGGATAATTTATAATTTTCAGGTTTATTGGTAGACAACGCGTTTGGGGGTACTTCTGTCCCCTTTATCAAGTCTAAAAGACACACCAAGGGTACATGTACAAAATGATAATAAACATATAGAAAAGGAAAAATAAAATTGAATAAAAATAAATGTTGGATAAAGATAAAATAAAAGATAAAATTTAATTAAGACTAGAGATGAAAATCATAGCAATAATAATAATAATAATAATAATAATGATAATAGCCATAATAGCAGGGGAACATCATACATATGAAATAAAATAGACATGCAGAAATGCCTGGATATAAATAATACATATGAATAAAATGGATATGTGAGAATATATAATTATATAGATCCATAAAAAAAGTAGTGTAAATAAGTATATCACTATATTTAAAGAGTACGCATAACAAATCGAGAAATGGATAAAAACATCATATGTCTAGGATTCTCCAAGCTAAACCTCTTTCATCTACAATGCGATCAAGGTTAATCCTATTTTCTATAAAATACGACCGATACCAATTTTTGAAGAGTAAACCATAATATGAAAAAATAGAGAATAGTCTGTACATACCGGAGGTTTTTTTGGTTGTTGGTCAAAACCTATTTCACCTTAAGGACTTGGCCATTTTTTGAAAATCTGATAACTTTAAAACGCTTTGACTTATCCAGGCCATTCTGAGATAGTTTTTTCGTCACATATTGTACTTCATGACACTGGTAAAATGAAGTAAAAAAAATTCATTTTTATTTATAAAAAAATACCAAATTTACCAAAAATTTGTAAAAAATACCAAATTTCCAAGTTTCAATTTCTCTACTTTTATAATACATAGTAATACCTCCAAAATTAGTTATTACTTTAGATTCCCCATATGTCTACTTCATGTTTGGATCATTTTGGGAATGATATTTTATTTTTTGGGGATGTTACAAGGCTTAGAAGTTTAGAAGCAAATCTTGAAAAAAAAACAAAAAAAAACAAAAAAATTTTAGGGACCAGTTCAGGTCTGAAGTCACTTTGCGAGGCTTACATAATAGAAACCACCCAAAAATGACCCCATTCTAGAAACTACACCCCTCAAGGTATTCAAAACTGATTTTACAAACGTCGTTAACCCTTTAGGTGTTCCACAAGAATTAATGGAAAATAGAGATACAATTTCAAAATTTCACTTTTTTGGCAGATTTTCCATTTTAATATTTTTTTTCCAGTTACAAAGCAAGGGTTAACAGCCAAACCAAACTCAATATTTATGGCCCTGATTCTGTAGTTTACAGAAACACCCCATATGTGGTCGTAAACCGCTGTACGGGCACACGGCAGGGCGCAGAAGGAAAGGAATGCCATATGGTTTTTGGAAGGCAGGTTTTGCTGGACTGGTTTTTTTGACACCATGTCCCATTTGAAGCCCCCCTGATGCATTCCTAGAGTATAAACTCCATAAAAGTGACCACATCTAAGAAAATACACCCCTCAAGGTATTCAAAACAGATTTTACAAACGTTGTTAACCCTTTAGGTGTTCCACAAGAGTTATTGGCAAATGGAGATGAAATTTCAGAATTTCAATTTTTTTAGCAAATTTTCCATTTTAATCCATTTTTCCCAGTAACAAAGCAAGGGTTAACAGCCAAACCAAACACAATATTTATGGCCCTGATTCTGTAGTTTACAGAAACACCCCATATGTGGTCGTAAACCGCTGTACGGGCACACGGCAGGGCGCAGAAGGAAAGGAATGCCAACCCCAACGGTTTTTGGAAGGCAGATTTTGCTGGACTGTTTTTTTTTACACCATGTCCCATTTGAAGCCCCCCTGATGAACCCCTAGAGTAGAAACTCAAAAAAAGTGGCCCCATTTTAGAAACTATGGGATAGGGTGGCAGTTTTATTGGTACTAGTTTAGGGTACATATGATTTTTGGTTGCTCTATATTACACTTTTTGTGAGGCAAGGTAACAAGAAATAGCTGTTTTGGCACCCTTTTTATTTTTTGTTATTTACAACATTCATCTGACAGGTTAGATCATGTGGTATTTTTATAGACCAGGTTGTCACGGATGCGGTGATACCTAATATGTATACTTTTTTTTATTTATGTAAGTTTTACACAATGATTTCTTTTTTGAAACAAAAAAAATCATGTTTTAGTATTTCCATAGTCTGAGAGCCATAATTTTTTCAGTTTTTGGGCGATTACCTTGGGCAGGGTATGATTATTGCGGGATGAGATGACGGTTTTATTGGCACTATTTTGGGGTGCGTGTGACTTTTTGATCGCTTGCTATTACACTTTTTGTGATGTAAGGTGACAAAAAATGGCTTTTTTTACACCGTTTTTATTTATATTTTTATTTTTTTACGATATTCACCTGAAGGGTTAGGTCATGTGATATTTTTATAGAGCCGGTCGATACGGACACGGCGATACCTAATATGTATACTTTTTTTTATTTATGTAAGTTTTACACAATAATATCATTTTTGAAACAAAAAAAAAATCATGTTTTAGTGTCTCCATATTCTGAGAGCCATAGTTTTTTCAGTTTTTGGGCAAATATCTTAGGTAGGGTCTCATTTTTGCGGGATGAGATGATGGTTTTATTGGCACTATTTTGGGGTGCATATGACTTTTTGATCGCTTGCTATTACATTTTTTGTGATGTAAGGTGACAAAAAATGGTTTACTTAGCACAGTTTTTTTTTTTTTTTTTTTTACGGTGTTTATCTGAGGGGTTAGGTCATGTGATATTTTTATAGAGCCGTCAATACGGACGCGGCGATACCTAATATGTATACTTTTTTTTTCCTATTTTTTACCAATTTTTTTAACTTTATTTGAGGAAAATGACGTTTTTGTTTATTTTTACTTGAAACTTTTAATTTTTTGGGGGGGAAAACTTTATTTTTTAAACTTTTTTTTTTACTTTATTTTTTGTCCCACTTTGGGACTTCAACTTTTGGGGGTCTAATCCCTTTTACAATGCATTCCAATACTTCTGTATTGGAATGCATTGGCTGTATGAGTAATACTGTGTGTATTACTCATACCGCTTCCGGCCTGTGAGATCCAGGGGGCTGGATCTCACAGGTTCGTCACCGGAAGGCAGCGCAATGCCTTCCTTAGACATCGCGCTGCCTTCCATGCCATCAGGTCCCCCCTACAGCCGCATGGGGACCCGATGGCACCGCCGCCCGCAACCGCCAGATAAGGTAAAAGCCGCAAACCGCAGGTCTGAATTGACCTGCGGTTTGCGGCGATCGCCGACACGGGGGGGTCACGGGACCCCCCCGGCGTTGTGACAGGATGCCCGCTGAATGATTTCAGCGGACATCCTGTTGCGATTAACCCCCGCTGCGCCGCAATCGCGATTTAAACTTAGGACGTACCGGTACGCCCTATGTCCTTAAGAGGTTAAGGGGTTAAGTAAGGAAGATACTAGGTCAGTGATTAGTTGACTACAGTGGCAGTATAGTTTTAACAACAATGTTGTGTGGTAATGTAAAGTAATGTGTAAGGAGTAGGGGGATGGATACGTACGGAAAGGCAATGTCAGTGTGAAGGCCCTTATATACATCATGGAGGCGCATGTACAAATATGTATACACATACACACAGAAACATACACATATGTACACACAGGGCTTTTTTTTGCTCAGAGAAAAGATGGTGGAACTCACCCCCCCTCCCCTAGCCACGCCCCTACCCACCCCTAAAACCGCCCCTTTAGAGAACAGGGATACACTGTGCCACACAATACTGTATATTGTGTGGCACAGTGTAGAGGTATACTGTACATTGTGGGGCACAGTGTAGAGGTATACTGTATATTGTGTGGCACAGTGTAGCGGTATATTGTGTGGCACAGTGTATGCTATATGTCTATAACATAAACATATTTCACAAGAAAACTTACTGTTACTTGGCTTGGCCCTTGGGGATCTCGGACAACACTTTGGCCGAGGGCTCAACGGAGCTGATGTTGTGTTTTATCCTAATGAGAGAGATTTCATAATAAGGATTTGGAGAAGGGGCTGAGGGGGTCACAGAGCAGGGAGAGGCTGGTGCTGCTACTAGGGGGGGTCATACCATGGGGGAGTAATAAAGCCCACCATAATGCCCCCCAGTAGAAATAATTCTCCTTATAATGTGACAATGCAAAAAATACCCCCTTATGCCCCCAGTTGAGCTAATGTCCCCCATAATGTGCCAGTATAAAATACCCCTATATAGTGCCCCCAGTAAATGCCCCCATAGTGCTCCTCTCCCCCTTCCTCCTTGTGCCCCCCCATAATTTACCAGTATAAAATGCCCCATATATCGTGCCCCAGTAGATGCCCTCAGTGTCCCCCATAATTTGCAAGTATAAAATACCCCTTCTTAGTGCCCCCCGTAGATGACTCCATAGTACTCCTCTCCCCCTTCCCCATAGTACCCACCATGTGTCCCAATATAAAATGCTACTGTACAGAGCCCCCCATATAAAATACCCCTTCTTTGTGACCTCAGTAGATGCCCCTATAGTGCCCACCAATAATGTGCCAGTAATAAGTGCCCTCAATCACGTGCCACTGCCAGTAATAAGTGCCCCATCACGTGCCAGTATTAAGCCCCCCCATCATGTGCCAGTATTAAGCCCCCCACCATCATGTGCCAATATTAAGCCCCCCCATCATGTGCCAAGCCCCCCCATCATGTGCCAGTATTAAGCCCCCCCATCATGTGCCAGTATTAATCCCCCCCAACATGTGCTAGTATTAAGCCGCCCCCCCATCATGTGCCATACCCCCCCATTATGTGCCAGTATTAAGCCCCCCCATCATGTGCCAGTATTAAGCCCCCCCATCATGTGCCAGTATTAAGCCCCCCAATCATGTGCCAATATTAAGCCCCCTCCCCATCATGTGCCATTAAGCCCCCCGCCCCCCCATCATGTGCCATTAGGCCCCCCTGCCATCATGTGCCAGTATTGTAATAAGCCCCCCAATGTGCCAGTAACACTATTGTAAAAAAAAACAAAAAACGTATACTTACCTCAGTGTCAGCGATGCAATGCCGGCCTCTTCCGGCCTGTGTCCCGCGCTGTATGGCTCAGCCTAGTGTCTGTAGCCTATCAGAGGAAGGGGAAGGGACACGCCTTTCCCTCCCCTGCACCCCCGCAGCACAGGCAGATTACTATGGAGATGAGCGCAATGGAAGCACTCATCTCCCTGTGCCCGGCGGTGGCGGCGGCTCACTTGGGGGGGTGGCATTTTAGTTGGGGGGGGGGAACAGCGTGATGCAGCGGGCCGGCTGGGCAGCGGGCCGGCTGGGCCCAGTAACTAAACGGGGGCAGGGCGGAAAATAGGTGGCGGAACGCCGTTCCGGGGCGTTTCGCCAGAAAAAAAGGCCTGTGTACACATATACATGAACACACACACACCCGTGTGTCCATATAAAAGTGCAGAAGGTAATGAATGACAAATGACATGTGTTGCAGGGAAATGCTAAAAATGCATGGTAATATGTGTGGATATCAGTGGCAGATGCCATCAATAGTTGGTAATATCCCAACACTGGTAATAATTGTGTTGTTATTAGAGTTGAGCGAACCCGAACTGTAAAGTTCGGGTTCGTACCAAACTTTAGGTTTTTCGGCACCCGGACCTGAACCCGAACATTTCCGTAAAAGTTCGGGTTCGGCGCTTTCTTGGCGCTTTTTGAAAGGCTGCACAGCAGCCAATCAACAAGCGTCATACTACTTTCCCCAAAAGACCATCAAAGCCATGCCTACTATTGGCATGGCTGTGATTGGCCAACTGCAGCATGTGACCCAGCCTCTATTTAAGCTGGAGTCATGTAGCGCTGCCCGTCACTCTGCTCGGATTAGTGTAAGGAGAGGCTGCAGCTGCTGTCAGGGAGAGATCAGGGAGAAATATTATCAAGAACTGCCTTTTTACTCAGCGATCTACATCAAATGTGTTTTGCGGGTGCAGTGCACAATTTTTTTAAGCCTGCACTGAGCCAACTACTGCTGAAAACAAACTTTTTTTTACTTCAGTTTGTCAATATCAGTACATAATCGGCAGCCATTTTATGCAACGATAGTGCACCAGCACTATCTTTCTGCATGTCCGCTAGTCCAGAAATACAGCCTTTTACTTACTGTGCTTAAAAAAACTTTTTTTTCATATAGTGCACATCTTGGATTACAAGTGCATAAGGGACTGTCACATTTAGGCCACAAATACGGCTATTAGGTTACTGTTAAAAAAAACAACCTTTTTTTCATATATTGCAAATCTGTGATTACACTTGCAGAGGTGACTGTCACATTTAGGCCACAAATAAGGCTTTTAGGATACTGTGGTGAAAAATCCTTCTGATATACTGCACATCTGGGATTACACTTGCATAAGTGACTGTCACATTTAGGCCACAAATTAGGCTTTTAGGATACTGTGGTGAAAAATCCCTCTGATATACTGCACATCTGAGATTACACTTGCATAGGTGACTATCACATTTAGGCCACAAATAAGGCTTTTAGGATACTGTGGTGAATAAAAGCCTTTTTTTCATATACTGCACATCTGTGATTACACTTCATAGGTGACTGTCACATTTAGGCCACAAATACGGCTATTAGGATACTGTGGTGAAAAAAATTTTTTTTTTCATATACTGCACATCTGTGATTACACTTGCATAGGTGACTGTCACATTTAGGCCACAAATAAGGCTTTTAGGATACTGTGGTGAAAAATCCCTCTGATATACTGCACATCTGGGATTACACTTGCATAGGTGACTGTCACATTTAGGCCACAAATACGGCTATTAGGTTACTGTTGTTAAAAGAAACCTTTTTTTCATATACTGCACATCTGTGATTACACTTGCATAGGTGGCTGTCACATTTAGGCCTCAAATACGGCTATTAGGATACTCCTCCTGGGGGAGGAGTAATGGTTAAAAAGGCAAAGCAGGCTGGGCACCTGCACACGGAACACCGCTCCTGGGCACTTGCGAGTGCTCATTTGCATATGAAATAAACATTGTTTTTCGTGCTTCTGGATGTCTAAAGAAAATAACAAAGGTACCATTAGAATCATGTACAGTTGCAAGAAAAAGTATGTGAACCCTTTGGAATTATATGGATTTATGCACAAATTGGTCATAAAATGTGATCTGATCTTCATCTAAGTCGCAACAATAGACAATCACAGTCTGCTTAAACTAATAACACACAAAGAATTAAATGTTACCATGTTTTTATTGAACACACCATGTAAACATTCACAGTGCAGGTGGAAAAAGTATGTGAACCCTTGGATTTAATAACTGGTTGAACCTCCTTTGGCAGCAATAACTTTAACCAAACGTTTACTGTAGTTGCAGATCAGACGTGCACAAAAATCAGGAGTAATTCTTGACCATTCCTCTTTACAGAACTGTTTCAGTTCAGCAATATTCTTAGGATGTCTGGTGTGAATCGCTTTCTTGAGGGCATGCCACAGCATCTCAATCGGGTTGAGGTCAGGACTCTGACTGGGCCACTCCAGAAGGCGTATTTTCTTCTGTTTAAGCCATTCTGTTGTTGATTTACTTCTATGCTTTGGGTTGTTGCCCTGTTGCAACACCCATCTTCTGTTGAGCTTTAGCTGGTGGACAGATGGCCTTAAAAGGACTCTGTCACCACTTTCTAACCCCCCCTTTTAAAAGTATTGTTCTCTCCATGGCGCCCTTGTGATTACAAAGGTGTTGTTATAACATAAATTCGCCGTCTCGTTTTGATAAAAATACCTTTTATCTAACCTGTCAATCTTGTGGATAAGGTGCCCAGGGCGTTTCTGAAGGTCTGAAGCTGCCGCCCGCCGCCGCCGCCGTTGGTGCCCAGCTCCTCCCCTGATCTTTTCAGCGCCGCCTGAATGTAAAGAAATCCGCCTCCGGCTCTCGCTCAGTGCCCCCTCCTCCTTTTCAAAGATCCCGCGCGTGCGCACAGGCCTGTGCCTGATGCGCCCGTGCGGACATTTAGAATCAGCCTCATTGAGCGAAGTGCGCGCATGCGCACTTCGCTCAATGAGGCTGATTCTAAATGTCCGCACGGGCGCATCAGGCACAGGCCTGTGCGCACGTGCGGGATCTTTGAAAAGGAGGAGGGGGCACTGAGCGAGAGCCGGAGGCGGATTTCTTTACATTCAGGCGGCGCTGAAAGGATCAGGGGAGGAGCTGGGCACCAACGGCGGCGGCGGCAGCTTCAGACCTTCAGAAACGCCCTGGGCACCTTATCCACAAGATTGACAGGTTAGATAAAAGGTATTTTTATCAAAACGAGACGGCGAATTTATGTTATAACAACACCTTTGTAATCACAAGGGCGCCATGGAGAGAACAATACTTTTAAAAGGGGGGGTTAGAAAGTGGTGACAGAGTCCCTTTAAGTTCTCCTGCAAAATGTCTTGATAAACTTGGAAATAAATTTTTCCTTCGATGATAGCAATCCATCCAGACCCTGACGCAGCAAAGCAGCCCCAAACCATGATGCCCCCACCACCATACTTCACAGTTAGGATGAGGTTTTGATGTTGGTGTGCTGTGCTTCTTTTTCTCCACACATAGTGTTGTGTCTTTCTTCCAAACAACTCAACTTTGGTTTCATCTGTCCACAGAATATTTTGCCAGTACTGCTATGGAACATCCAGGTGCTCTTGTGAAAACTGTAAACGTGTAGTAATGGTTTTTTTTGGACAGCAGTGGCTTCCTCTCATGAAATCCCTTCTTGTTTAGTGTTTTACGTATCGTAGATTCGCTAACAGGGATGTTAGCATATGCCAGAGACTTTTGTAAGTCTTTAGCTGACACTCTAGGATTCTTCTTCACCTCATTGAGCAGTCTGTGTGGGCTCTTGCAGTCATCTTTACAGGACGGCCACTCCTAGGGAGAGTAGCAGCAGTGCTGAACTTTCTCCATTTATAGACAATTTGTCTTACCGTGGACTGATGAACAGCAAGGCTTTTGGAGATACTTTTATAACCCTTTCCAGCTTTATGCAAGTCAACAATTCTTAATAGTAGGTCTTCTGAGAGCTCTTTTGTGCGAGGCATCATTCACATCAAGCAATGATTCTTGTGAAAAGAAAACCCAGAACTGGTGTGTGTTTTTTATAGAGCAGGGCAGCTGTAACCAACACCTCCAATGTCATCTCATTGATTGGACTCCAGTTGGCTGACACCTCACTCCAAGTAGCTCTTGGAGATGTCATTAGTCTAGGGGTTCACATACTTTTTCCACCTGCACTGTGAATTTTTACCTGGTGTGTTAAATAAAAACATTGTAACATTTAATTATTTGTGTGTTATTAGTTTAAGCAGACTGTGATTGTCTATTGTTGTGACTTAGATGAATGATCAGATCACATTTTATGACCAATTTGTGCAGAAATTCATATAATTCCAAAGGGTTCACATACTTTTTCTTGCAACTGTATAGGTGTGCTACAGCGCCATGTAAGTTCTGTATATCCTCATATAGTGGGGACAGACTCCCTTTAACCACTTTTTACTTTTCTTTGTGAACGCTAGCTATGAGGCAAACATCTAAAAAGGGACGCGGTCATGGTCGTGGTGGTGGTGTTGGTGGAGCCTCTGGTGCAGGGAGAGCCCGTAGCCGTTCTGCCACAGCTACACGTCCTACTAAACCTACTACCTCAGGTCCCAGTAGCCGCCAGAATCTACAGCGATATTTGGTCAGGCCTAATGCCGTTCTAAGGATGGTAAGGCCTGAGCAAGTACAGGCGCTAGTCAATTGGGTGGCCGACAGTGGATCCAGCACGTTCACATTATCTCCCACCCAGTCTTCTGCAGAAAGCGCACAGGTGGCGCCTGAAACCCATGCCTATCGGTCTGTCACATCACCCCCCGTGCATATCGGGGAACCTGTCTGAGCCTCAAATCATGCAGCAGTCTCTTATGCTGTTTGAAGACTCTGCTGGCAGGGTTTCCCAAGGGCATCCACCTAGCCCTTCCCCAGGGGTGGAAGACATAGAATGCACTGACGCACAACCACTTATGTTTCCTGATGAGGAAATGGGAATACCACCTCAGCACGTCTCTGATGATGAGGAAACACAGGTGCCAACTGCTGCGTTTTTCTGCAGTGTGCAGACCGAAAAGGAGGTCAGGGAGGAAGACTGGGTGGAAGACGATGCAGGGGATGATGAGGTCCTAGACCCCACATGGAATGAAGGTCATGCCACTGACTTTCAGAGTTCGGAGGAAGAGGCAGTGGTGAGACCGAGCCAACAGCGTAGCAAAAGCGGGAGCAGGGTGCAAAAGCAGAGCAGCCGTCGCCAAAACAGTTCGCCTGCTACTGGCCACTGTCACCAGGGACCGAGCACACCAAAGGCAGCTTCAAGGAGTTCCCTGGCATGGAACTTCTTCACACAATGTGCTGACGACAAGACCCGAGTGGTTTGCACGCTGTGCCATCAGAGCCTGAAGTGAGGCATTAACGTTCTGAACCTTAGCACAACCTGCATGACCAGGCATCTACATGCGAGACACGGGCTGCAGTGGAGTAAGCACCTTCAAAACCAAGAAAGGGCTCAGGCCCCTCCTGCTCCCTCTTCTGCTGCTGCCTCGGCCTCTTCCTGCGCCTCTGGAGGAACGTTGGCACCTGCCGCCCAGCAAACAGAGGATGTGCCCCCAACAACACCACCTCCATCACAAAGCATCTCCACCATGTCACACGGAAGCGTTCAGCTCTCCATCTCACAAACCTTTGAGAGAAAGCGTAAATTCCCACCTAGCCACCCTCGATCCCTGGCCCTGAATGCCAGCATTTCTATACTACTGGCCTTTGAAATGCTGTCATTCAGGCTGGTAGAGACGGACAGCTTCAAACAGCTCATGTCGCTTGCTGTCCCACAGTTCGTCGTTCCCAGCCGCCACTACTTCTCCAGGAGAGCCGTGCCCTCCCTGCACAACCAGATAAAATCAAGTGTGCACTGCGCAACGCCATCTGTGGCAAGGTCCACCTAACCACAGATACGTGGACCAGTAAGCACGGCCAGGGACGCTATATCTCCCTAACTGCACACTGGGTAAACCGGATAAAATCAAGTGTGCACTGCGCAACGCCATCTGTGGCAAGGTCCACCTAACCACAGATACGTGGACCAGTAAGCACGGCCAGGGACGCTATATCTCCCTAACTGCACACTGGGTAAATGTAGTGGCGGCTGGGCCCCAGGCGGAGAGCTGTTTGGCGCACATCCTTCCGCCGCCAAGGATCGCAGGGCATCATTCTTTGCCTCCTGTTGCCTCCTCTTCCTACTCGGCTTCCTCCTCCTCTACTACCACCTCCTCATCCGGTCAGCGACAGACCTTCACCACCAACTTCAGCACAGCCAGGGTTAAATGTCAGCAGGCCGTTATGAAACTGATGTGTTTGGGGGACAGGCCCCACACCGCGCAAGAGTTGTGGTGGGGTATAGAACAACAGACCGTCGAGTGGTTGCTGTCAGTGAGCCTCAAGTCTGGCCTGGTGGTGTGCGATAATGGGCAAAAATCTCGTTGCAGCTCTGGGACTAGCCGTTTTGACGCACGTCCCTTGCCTGCCGCATGTGCTGAATTTGGTGGTGCAGAAATTCATTCACAACTACCCTGACATGTCAGAGCTGCTGCATAAAGTGCGGGCCATCTGTGTGCGCTTCCGCCGTTCTCATCCTGCCGCCGCTCGGCTGTCTGCTCTACAGCGTAACTTCGGCCTTCCCGCTCACCGCCTCATATGCGACGTGCCCACCAGGTGGAGCTCCACCTTGCTCATGCTGGAGCGACTTTGCGAGCAGCAGCAGGCCATAGTGGAGTTTCAGCTGCAGCACGCACGGGTGAGTCGCACTGATGAACAGCACCACTTTACCACCAATGACTAGGCCTCCATGCGAGACCTGTGTGCCCTGTTGCGCTGTTTCGAGTACTCCACCAACATGGCCAGTGGCGATGACGCCGTTATCAGCGTTACAATACCACTTCTATGTCTCCTTGAGAAAACACTTAGGGCGATGATGGAAGAGGATGTGGCCCAAGACGAGGAGGAGGAAGAGGGGTCATCTCTAACACTTTCAGGCCAGTCTTTTAGAAGTGGCTCAGAGGGAGGTTTTTTGCAACAGCAGAGGCCAGGTACAAATTTGGCCAGCCAGGGCCCACTACTGGAGGACGAGGAGGATGGGGATGAAGCATGTTCACAGTGGGGTGGTATCCAACGCAGCTCGGGCCCATCACTGGTGTGTGGCTGGGGGAAAACAGAGGACGCAGACGATATGCCTCCCACAGAGGACAGCTTGTCCTTATCTCTGGGCAGCCTGGCACACATGAGCGACTACATGCTGCAGTGCCTGCGCAACGACAGCATAGTTGCTCACATTTTAACGTGTGCTGACTACTGGGTGGCCACCCTGCTGGATCCCTGTTACAAAGACAATGTGCCGTCCTTAATTCCCTCACTGGAGCGTGATCGGAAGATGCGCGAATACAGGCGGACGCTGGTAGACGCACTCCTGAGAGCATTCCCGACTGACGCCGGGGGACAAGTGGAAGCACAAGGCGAAGGCAGGGGAGGAGGAAGAGGTCGCCAACGCAGCTGTGTCAGTGCCAGCACCTCAGAAGGCAGGGTTAGCATGGCCGACATGTGGAAAAGCTTTGTCACCTCGCCGCAACAACCGGCCCCAACTGCTGAAATTGAGCGTGTTAGCAGGAGGCAGCATTTGAACAACATGTTGGAACAGTACTTGTGCACACGCCTACACGTACTGACTGATGGTTCTGCTCCATTCAACTTCTGGGTCTCCAAATTGTCCACATGGCCAGAGCTTGCCCTGTATGCCTTGGAGGTGCTGGCCTGCCCTGCAGCCAGTGTACTCTCTGAACGTGTATTTAGCTTGGCAGGAGGCGTCATTACAGACAGACGCAGCCACCTGTCCACAGCCAACGTGGACAAGCTCACGTTCATTAAAATGAACCAGGCTTGGATCCCACAAGTCTTGTCTGTACCTTGTGCAGAATAGACATTTATACCACCATCAAACATACATTCTTGTACTCAAGTCAAGTGCAATGATTCTTTGTTTTCTTTTTTTTTTTATTTGTCCCAATATCTTGTGGGCTACCTACACCAATAAAATTTTTTTTAAAAACATTGTTGGCTACCTCCTCCTCCTCCTTTATTGCTGCCTCCACCTACAACACCACATTCACCGCCTCCTCAAACTCCGACTCCATATCCACCTCCTTCTCTGAGTTGCAGGTTAATAATTTGTAATTTTTTGTTATTTTATTTTTAATTATTTTCCTATCCACATTTGTTTGCAGAGCAGTTGCCATGCTCTTAAGCACATTTTACTGCCTTTTACATCCCTCTAGCCTTTTCAAGGACTATTTTAGAGCCATTTTAATGCAAAAAAGTGCCAATTTTAGTGCCCTAAATTGAAAAAAAATCTTATTTTCAATTGTCGGGTGATATTTTACCATTTTTTGGCGTATACAAACCCCTGCTGTGCCTGGGTGACAGGGGCCTAAATCTCTCAAAATCCTCTGTTCTATTGCTGGGTGACATGAACCCCCTTTTGCCGTGAATGAACCCCTGCTGTGCCTGGGTGACAGGGGCCTAAATCTCTCAAAATCGTCTGTTCTATTGCTGGGTGACATGAACCCCTTTTTGCCGTGAATGAACCCCTGCTGTGCCTGGGTGACAGGGGCCTAAATCTCTCAAAATCGTCTGTTCTATTGCTGGGTGACATGAACCCCCTTTTGCCGTGAATGAATCCCTGCTGTGCCTGGGTGACAGGGGCCTAAATCTCTCAAAATCCTCTGTTCTATTGCTGGGTGACATGAACCCCCTTTTGCCGTGAAAGAACCACTGCTGTGCCTGGGTGACAGGCGCCTGAATCTCTCAAAATCGTCTGTTCTATTGCTGGGTGACAAGCAGGGGCATACATAGAAATCATTGGGCCCCATAGCAAGAGTCTGAATAGGGCCCCCAACCCCGCCCACTACCACCTTTTGCCCATCCTACTAACTGCCCTAGCTCCTCCCCGCCACGCCCTCTTTTTCCATTGGATAGGGGATAACTTCAAACAACCAGACTACCCCTTTAAAGCGGGGTATACGGGTGCAGGGTCTATGTATACGGTATATGGGGTACAGCAGTGAATACGGGGTGCAGGATCCATGTATACAGGTATATGGGGTACAGCAGTGTATACGGGGTGCCCCATAAAACTGTATACACTGACACTGCACCCTGTTTATATTGAATACACTGACCCTGCTCCCCGTATACAACACAGTGCTGTACTCCATATAACTGTATACACTGACACTGCACCCTGTATACACTGTGTATACAAACAGGGTGCAGGGTCAGTGTATACAGATGTTGTACAGCACAGCCTACATGGCCGGAGTACTGTCCGCTCCTAGGCTCCGTCCCCCTCCTGCCCCACATTTCACTCCCAGCAGCCCCTGCCTCTGCCTCAGCCTTTACCTGCTCTTCTGTGCAGTTGCCATCGATCCTCCCAGTCTCTCTCCAATTGCCGCCGCTCTGGCCCGCCCCAGGCTGTTCTATGGCTGCTGGGGAAGTAGTCACTAGCTGCGGTCTGGGGGGGGGCTGCGTGCACTCACTGCCACTGGCGCTGGCTAATGATGACATAAGCGCAGAGAGGATGCTACGCCTGGTGCACGCGGCGCCTCTCTGTGTACTTGAAAAGTTGGGCGGCGCCTGCCAGCGAAACACACTGGCCAATCAGCAGCAGGATCTTTGTGCTGCGAAATGCTGATTGGCCAGTGTGAAATGCAGCACGCCCGCAGCCCAGATCATCGAAAGGGGAGGGGGGGGGGGGAGGGAGATAACACATGTGCCGCTGCCTGACGCATATTAACTATGATTTCTGTGCAGAGTAGATGGAGGGGGCGGGGCCTTCCATGTGCTCCGGGCCCCCCTGTGCCGCGGGCCCCATAGCAACGGCGTGGTCTGCCTCTATTGGCGGTACGCCACTGGTGACAAGAACTCACTTTTGCCGTGAATGAACCCCTGCTGTGCCTGGGTGACATAGGCCTGAATCTCTCAAAATCCTCTATTCTATTGCTGGGTGACATGAACCACCTTTTGCCGTGAATGAACCCCTACTGTGCCTGGGTGACAGGGGCCTAAATCTCTCAAAATCGTCTGTTCTATTGCTGGGTGACATGAACCCCCTTTTGCCGTGAATGAACCCCTGCTGTGCCTGGGTGACAGGGGCCTAAATCTCTCAAAATCCTCTGTTCTATTGCTGGGTGACAAGAACCCACTTTTTCTGTGAATGAACCCCTGCTGTGCCTGGGTGACATGGGCCTAAATCTCTCAAAATCCTCTGTTCTATTGCTGGGTGACATGAACCTCCTTTTGCCGTGAATGAACCCCTGCTGTGCCTGGGTGACAGGGGCCTAAATCTCTCAAAATCCTCTGTTTAATTGCTGGGTGACATGAACCCCCATTTGCCGTGAATGAACCCCTGCTGTGCCTGGGTGACAGGTGCCTAAATCTCTCAAAATCCTCTGTTCTATTGCTTGTTGACATGAACCCCTTTTGCTGTGAATGAACCCCTGCTGTGCCTGGGTGACAGGGGTCTGAATCTCTCAAAATCGTCTGTTCTATTGCTGGACTTTTTTATTAAAATATAAATAAATAACTTACATAATGGAAAACTTATCCAAACATAGCAATAAACCAAACAAGTGACATAACACAGAGTCTAGCAAAAATACTATTCCCTTACCCGACCAGTCTCCCACCCCAAAACCCCCTATTTTACATATTTACATATTAAAATGCTTTCATGCTCATCTAAAATCCATTTATACAAAACATATATACAGACATATATACAAATGTAATAATTATATGCCAGCCGTATATAAAAAACAAATATACAAAACACAAGCAGAAACCTTAACTTAAATACTAACTATTAAACCCTTCACCAACCCCCACTGCAAACGGACAAACTGACCACCCTCAAAGTTCAAAGGGAAAAGAAAACCCTGAGCTCTGTCAGTCCGTAAGTTCATCCCCAGTTGGACTGGGGTCGACCAGTTTGTATCACACACAATTTTTATTTTTTTATTTTTATTTTTTTTATATATTTTCCTTTTATTCATTTATTTATTTTTTTTAAATATATATCCCCCCCTTATATACACATATATACATATACCCCACCTCCTCCCCCCACACACCCCCTCCCAACCTAACTAAGCCCCACTACACCTCTACTAATATAACACTTCCCACAACTTGTCGGCTATGGTTCAGTAGCCTGTAAGCCTTTTCATCCTATTCTTAAAACAAAACAAAACTCTAACTGTGTCTTCTAGATCAGCCCACCACCAGGACAAGGAGTATTACTCAGTCAGGGAACCCCAAAACAAAAGCCCCTCCACAGGCAAGAGGCCTTGGGGTCCCCCCACTTTTCATACTCCAGAGAGCGCACCTTCACCAGGTCACCCCTAATGTTCCTATGTACCGTTTCCACTGGGAGGATTTTGCGACTCGTCGACACTAGACACCGTGCACACCAGATGTGATGCCTAACCACTGCACTGACTAAAAATAAAGTGCGACGGTCCCTCCCACCAAGGTCTTTGAATGCGCCATAGGCCCATTCCGCATAAGACAAGGCGGCCAGCCTGGGCCAACCGATGGAAGTCCCCACCCTTTTGTACACCTCTATATTAAAGGGACAGTGAAGCAAGAAGTGGTCCATGCTTTCCAGCACGCCCCCACACTCCTCCCGGGGACAACCCCTTTCCTCGGGGTTCCTGCACTTCATATTATCCCTTACATATAGCTTTCCATGAAAGCAGCACCAAGTCACATCCCAAACTTTCTTAGGGATCCTTTCTGAATTAAGCAAAAGTAGCCCACCCTCCAGATCCTGACTTGGGCAATCCTTCAAGGCCAGCGGCGCCTGGAAGAAAGAAGACAGGACCCCCCTGTCAAGGGAACCCCTCAACATGGTCTCTATCTCAGTCCTTCTTAGGCCCCACCGCCTTATGATCTTCAGAACCGGGGCAACGTAAGCCGGGAGATGTCCATGTGACGCACGCAGGTCTTTCACACGCCCTCCTGTCTCCCATTCCTGGAAGAAGGGCCGGAACCATTCCCTACAGGAAATTACCCACAAAGGAGCCCTCTCTTTCCAGAGGTTTGCAATGTTTATTTTCAAGAAGGTATTTGTTAAAAATACCACTGGGTTGACCACATCCAACCCGCCTAGTCTCCTTGTGCGGTAAGTCACCTCTCTCCTGATTAGGTTCAGCCTATTTCCCCATAACATCTGGAAAAAGAGGCTGTAGACCGTTGCCCAGAGAGAGCCTGGCAAGACACAGACACAGCTCAGATATAAAAGCACAGGAATCAGGTAAGCTTTGCACAAGTGAACCCTTTCCCTGAGGGATAAAGACCACCCCTTCCAGCGGTCCACCTTTTGGGCGACATCTTTCAGTCTACCCTCCCAATTTTGTTGATGATAATCCTCATCTTGGCCAAAGTTGATGCCTAAGATCTTTACTGATTTCTGGGGTTCTGGAAGAGTGCCCTGGAGATCGAAGACAGGATCCCCTTCCCCCAGCCAGAAAGTCTCACATTTGTCCCGGTTAATCTGGGACCCGGAAACTTCCGAATAGCGATTAACCTCCGACATCACCCATCCCACCTCCTCTTCCGAAGAGGTAAAAATAGAGACATCATCGGCGTACGCTACCACCTTCAGAGATGGCCCCCCCACCGCCAGTTCCATCCTCACCCCCGCCAACGGTCCACGATCTACCCTTCTGATGAAAGGATCGATTGCAAACACGTACAGCAGAGGGCTTAAAGGACATCCCTGGCGGACACCGGAAGCCACCTCAAAAGGACGACCCAGCCAACCATTAACCAACGGGAAACTCTCGGCCCCTTTGTACAAGGTTTTTAGCCAATCTACAAACCTCCCGGGTAGACCATACCACAAGAGGGCAGACCACAGGTATTCGTGATTCACTCGGTCAAAAGCCTTAGCCTGATCCAGGGATAACAAAAGCCCCTTCCAAAGACCCGCCCTGACCCATTCCACGGCCTATCGGACACTGAGAACGGCGCTAAAAGCGCTCCGCCCGGGAACTGAACAATGCTGAGACCCCGAAAGGAGCTTCGGCGCAAATTTCGCCAATCTGCAGAAGAGTATCTTTGCCAAAAACTTTCTGTCCACATTGAGAAGCGATATGGGTCTCCAATTCTCAATGCGGGACGGATCCTTACCCTTTGACAGAAGAATCAGGGCGGACTTACCCATTGACCTTGGCAGAGTGCCCGAGGAAAGACATTCATTATACACCTCGGTCAAGAGAGGAACTAATTGTTCCCTAAAAGTCTTATACCACTCGGATGTTAAGCCATCCGGACCTGGCGATTTTTTGGGCCTAAGCCCATCAATGACCAGTCTCACTTCCTCTTCCCTGATAGGTTCTGTCAAAATATCAAGAGAGGGGTCCATTCCCGCCCCGGGAATCGCCCCAGCCAAGAAAGCTGAAAGACTGTCCCGATTTAGTTCTTTCCTACCCAAGAGGTGAGAGTAGAAGGACCTGACGACCTCCAGGATCCCTGATTTGGACCTATTCAGGGAGCCCGTACTGTCAACCAGGCCCAACACTAGTTTACTTCTTACTGCCATCTTACAGTTCCCGTAAGGGTCGGGCGAGCGGTATTTCCCGAAATCCCTCTCGGTAACCAAAGAGGCGTACCTATCATACTGACACCTCTTGAGCAAGGATTTCACACGAGAGATATCCTCGCGGCTATCTCCCGTCGACACAAGTCTTTCAAGTTTCTTCCTCAGTTCCTGGTACAGACGGTATCTGTCCCAGCTCCTGAGGTTAGAGAGCTTTCGGAAAAACCTTGCCGTTCTTTTTTTAAACATCTCCCACCACTCCGACTTACTGTTGCACATGTCCACCAAAGGTTCCTGGCTCTGAAGGAAATCCTCAAAGGATTGTCTTACCATCGCTTCTTCCAGGAGAGACGAATTCAACTTCCATATTCCTTTTCCCATGCGGGGAGTCTCTGTAACATTCAGAGAGAAACTAATTAAACAGTGATCGGAGAATTCCACTTCCTCAGCTTGTAAAGCCGAAAAAACAGCCTCCTCCTTCAAATAAAACCTATCTATTCTAGACCTACGATTTCCCTGATTAAAGGTGAAATCCACGTGATCCGGTTTGTGCCGTAAATGAGCATCCACCAGACGAGCTTCCCCAACTATTCTACTCAAGACGACGCCATCAGCATCCAGCCCACCTCTGGGGACCCCCCTATCACAGACTCTAGTCACATTGTTAAAGTCTCCTCCAAAGATCACTTGTCGGCTGGTAAAAAGAAAAGGCTTAATCCTCATAAGAAGACATTTACGGTCCCACCTACTTTGTGGTCCATAGATGTTGATTAATCTTAATTCTTGTCTTCCCATAAGGACATCTAGAATCAGGCACCTTCCCATTTCCAACTCGATAATCCTCCTGCATTCTACTCTTTCGGCGGTTTTAAAAAGGACCGCCACCCCGCTACGTGGCTCGGCCGCAAGAGACCAGAATGACGGACCGAGCCGCCATTCCTGCTTGGCTTTCGCCAGCAACTCAACACTTGTTAACCAGGTCTCTTGCAAAAATAAAATATCAGAATCAATACGGCTGAAAAAATCAAAGGCCATAAAACGGGCCACGTCTGACTTAATGCTAGCAACATTAATACTTGCTAGCGTCAACAGGGTGAGTTCCGCCATCATACATGATCGAGTTGAATAGCTTTCTTTTTCCCCCCTCCACCACCACTCTCCTCATCATTATCTCCTGATCCTTCATTTTCCTTTTGCCTTTTCAGACACACTGATACATCCATACCGTTCTGTTTGCCCACGGAATCAGGCTTAGCCCCCCCTCCAGAAGAAGGAGGGCAGGGCCCGGCAACCTGCGATGAGGCCTTTGCGCCCTCCGGTACCACATCCTCCTCCCCAACTGGAGTTGGGGGATCCTCGTCAAGGACCTGATACCGGTTGGAGAGATCCACAGGAGGGGCCCCGACTAATTCTTACTCTGGCATCTGGTCAAGGGTGAGTGGGACAGATGAATCCCACTCCAGAGAGGGCTTGCGACCCTCTCCTTTCTTTTTCCTCTTGCTTTGTTTGTTCCTCCTATCCCTCAACCACATCCTGTAATCCTCATCCATGCTTTCACCGTACGAGGATGCAGATGTAGCAGAGGGGTTGGCTTCCTCAGGCTGAAACCCAGGTCCTCCCTCCTCATCGCTGTACCCTGGGTCGCTACAACCTGGATCCCCAGCCAAAAGGCCTGCCAGAGGATCAACCAAGGGACCAGCTGCCGCCTGCTCCCTATCTCTACAGCATTTTTCTTGCCGTTTAATCTTGGAAGGCCTTAAGTTCTTAACTGTACCCTGTCTGCTTCTTCCAGTGCTGGTATCACCGGTACTCGTCCCTTCACCAACCGGCCCAGTCCTGGCAGCAGGCCCTTCTTCAACAACAGACCCAGCTTCATGGCTAGCATCCGCTTGAGTCCGGGCCCGGCCCTGAGCCTTGTTGGAAAAGGCAAGCGGACAACGACTGAAGGGATGACCCAGGTCCCCGCACAGGTTACACCGAATCCGTCTACAGGATGCGGCAAGATGGCCAATGTCCCCACACTTTGCACACTTGCGAACGTCGCATTGTGCGCTAAAGTGGGTGGGACTACCACACCTATAGCAGACCTTCGGCTATCCCTGATAGAAAACCATAATTCTATCTCTACCCAAGAAAGCAGTGGAGGGGATATGAGCAACTGAGTTGCCCTGTGCCCTCAGCTTTACGCTGAAGGTCCAGGCACCTGACCAGATGCCGTGATCATCCAAAACTTTGGCGGGGAATTGTCCAACCTCGCCATAACGACTCAGCCATGTCATAATGTCCATGCTAGAAAGTGATTAGTTACAGGTTAATACCGTCACTTTCTTGACCATCGTCTGGCGGGTTATAGCCTGGACAGAAAATCCCCGCCAGGCCGGGGTGTTCTTTGCCAGTTCATATTTAGACCAGAAGAGCTCAAACCCCTCTGGTCTAACAAAACTAACATCGAAACTCTTGGTGCCGTAGGGATGGATTAGGGCAAAGATGTCATTTGCCACAAAGCCCATCCCCAGGAGAAGCTCTACAACGCCTTTCCTAGAAGGCGTTGCTTCTTCACTCCTCCAAGAGAGAAGGGCCACATTCCTACGGCTCCCCCCGGATGTAGGGAGAGACCAAACGGTCTCTCCCGCTCTTTCCTCTCGGAAGGTTCTCAGACCATGTCTCTCTGTCCAAAAAGACAGGTTAACCGGTTCACCCTCCACCTGCATGGAAGTCTCTTTCCCCTTCCTCAAAGCCTCCAAGAGGCGCCGTTGCAAGTTACCATTACCTGATTCCCTGGGCAAAGAGTCACCTGCAGCCACACTAGCATATGATCTCCTATTTGGACTTACACAATCCCCTGCTTCCCTTGCAACCTGCCTCTTCCCGTCAGCCTCTTCCTCAGCCTCTTTCTCCTCGACTTCTGTATCTGCTGCATAAGCAGCTACCAATTCCTCGTTCATACTCTCACCAGTTATATCTTCATTTGCCTCGCCATTCATTTCACTATTTCCATCCTTATTTGTAACAATGTCCTCATTCATACTCTCATTCATACTCTCATTCATACTCTCATTTGCGTCTCTTCCTAAGTTACCACTCGCAACATCTTTTACCTTGCTTACAATCCCATCGCTCTTCACTCCCCTCAGACTGGTCGGGTTCCCTAGAGAAGTACTGGCGTCATTGGGGGCAGGGTTTGAAGGGCCCCCCATTTCAGGAACTGCAGAGGACTTCTTATCCTCCACACCCCTCACTCTCTCTGCAGCCCGCACAGTCCCTGAAGATTCTGCAACCTCCACAGACTTTAATGGTTTCTTTACTGGTTTCTTTACTGGTTTCTTTATAAACCTTCCAGATTTTGCCCTGGCCCTTTCAATTGCCTTTTTCTGAGCCTTGTCCGCAGCCATTCCATCCTTCACCTTGTCCGCAACACTGTCAGGGGTTTTAACCCTGTCTGCTCCTGTGTTCTCCTTTCCACTGCAGGAAAGGGGGACACCTTCTGCCACCATCTCAGATTCATTCTCCCGTGCTGTTTGGCCCGATTCCACTACAGGAACCGGGCTGGGCTCAGCAATGGGTTCAGAAGGCACAAAACGTAATACTTCTTCTTTTATGATCTTCTTTTTCTTTTCTTTTACCACCTCGTCCTCCGGGACCTCCTCGTCACCGAAATACAATTTGCCCACTGGGGATTCCAGCTGCCTGATCTCCACCATTAGTCTCCCCCCAGACCTGCCTTCATCCCCAGAGGATGACATAACTGGTTCAGAGGGGTCCCCTTGGCCACCCGGTAATGAGTCCACCTCTGATTCCACCGCCGACTCCATCACCGTCCTCTGGCTTCCAGACCGCTGCCCTAACGGACTGGAGCCAGACATGCTTTCAAACCGACAGTCATTTTTAAATTTTTCCATAAACGGCCCTCCATTTTTCACTATAGAGGCCCTCTTTTCCTCCAAAGTCGCAATCTCCTCCTCCAGCTTCTCCAGCCTGGAGGAGAGGACCGCTTTTTTACTTCTTGGTAACATGTTGTCCTGAACTTTCACATTCTTATACTGCAATTTAAGTCGTTTTAATTGCTTCTTTACCTCCTCATACTGGTTTAAAAAATACGCCACCCTTGATGAGTATAATGAGGGGGTTTCAGTGGGGCTCATGACACCCCAAGTAAACAGTCTCCTGGCCTCTCCAGCTTGTACACCAGAGGAGATGCCAGGAGAAGAGCCAGAAACACCAGCAACCACACTAGGAGCCTAAGTCACTGCTAGTTACACCTGAAGCACCTCTTCTGGGCTGAGGCACAGAAATACTACTCCCAGCTTCACATACCTCACCCTTTGGGGTTCCAGGCTCCATTCCTGCAGCTTTTCCTGGTCCAGAGACTTCGCAGGCTGCTTGTTCAGCAACCTGACCCGCCGGCTCTGCTCTCTGCTCACCCGCTGCCTGCTCAGCAGCGGGCCTTTCTTTTCCATCCAGCTTTCCTGGGTGCAGAGTTATCTGCTCTGAAGAGGAGCTCAGAGAGGATCCTAGGCTTGTTTTCCTCCCAGGACCTCTCCTGACCCCGCCCCGGTGCATTGCTGGAGTCACACAGGGATTCCTGCAGTGGATCTCTGCTGCTCCTGGTTGCTGCTCCTCTCCTGCCCGCAGTCTGAGCGGGCTGTCACCTGTTCCCTGAGGTTTTGCAGCCACACGCTGCGGGGTTCTCTGAGGCTTTCCACTGGCCGCCGATGTCACATTGCTGCTGTTTCTTGATGCTGGAGAATCAGGAGGTAAGTCTCCAGTTTCAGGGGGTCTTCATGCCGCACGCGGGGTTCCACTATGGCTGCCGGCACGTGTAGATAAACGGCGGCAGTCAGGGGCTCGAGGATCCATACCTTGAGAACACGCCACCCCCTGGGGAAAGGGCAGCGTATCCCCCAGCACACGATGTCAGGCACTCGATCCTCTCACAGTGCAGTACAGAGGCAGAAACACAGCTCCTCCTCCTCCTTTTGCTGTGAATGAACCCCTGCTGTGCCTGGGTGACAGGGGCCTAAATCTCTCAAAATCCTCTGTTCTATTGCTGGGTGACATGAACCCCCTTTTGCCGTGAATGAACCCCTGCTGTGCCTGGGTGACAGGGGCCTAAATCTCTCAAAATCCTCTGTTCTATTGCTGGGTGACAAGAACCCACTTTTGCCGTGAATGAACCCCTGCTGTGCCTGGGTGACATAGGCCTAAATCTCTCAAAATCCTCTATTCTTTTGCTGGGTGACATGAACCACCTTTTGCCGTGAATAAACCCCTACTGTGCCTGGGTGACAGGGGCCTAAATCTCTCAAAATCCTCTGTTCTATTGCTGGGTGACAAGAACCCCCTTTTGCCCTAAATGAACCCCTGCTGTGCCTGGGTGACAAAGGCCTAAATCTCTCAAAATCCTCTGTTCTATTGCTAGTTGACAAAAAATAACTTTTGCCGTGAATGAACCCCTGCTGTGCCTGGGTGACAGTGGCCTAAATCTCTCAAAATCCTCTGTTCTATTGCTGGGTGACATGAACCCACTTTTGCCATGAATGAACCCCTGCTGTGCCTGGGTGACAGGGGCCTAAATCTCTCAAAATCCTCTGTTCTATTGCTGGGTGACAAGAACCCACTTTTGCCGTGAATGAACCCCTGCTGTGCCTGGGTGATATGGGCCTAAATCACTCAAAATCCTCTGTTCTATTGCTGGGTGACATGAACCCCCTTTTGCCCTGAATGAACCCCTGCTGTGCCTGGGTGAAAAGGGCCTAAATCTCTCAAAATCCTCTGTTCTATTGCTGGGTGACAAGAAACCACTTTTGCTGTGAATGAACCCCTGCTGTGCCTGGGTGACATGGGCCTAAATCTCTCAAAATCCTCTGTTCTATTGCTGGGTGACATGAACCTCCTTTTGCCGTGAATGAACCCCTGCTGTGCCTGGGTGACAGGGGCCTAAATCTCTCAAAATCCTCTGTTCTATTGCTGGGTGACAAGAACCCACTTTTGCCGTGAATGAACCCCTGCTGTGCCTGGGTGACAGGGGCCTAAATCTCTCAAAATCCTCTGTTCTATTGCTGGGTGACAAGAACCCACTTTTGCCGTGAATGAACCCCTGCTGTGCCTGGGTTACATGGGCCTAAACCTCTCAAAATCCTCTGTTCTATTGCTGGGTGACATGAACCTCCTTTTGCCGTGAATGAACCCCTGCTGTGCCTGGGTGACTTGGGCCTAAATCTCTCAAAATCCTCTGTTCTATTGCTGGGTGACAAGAACCCACTTTTGCCGTGAATGAACCCCTGCTGTGCCTGGGTGACATGGGCCTAAATCTCTCAAAATCCTCTGTTCTATTGCTGGGTGACATGAACCCCCTTTTTCCGTGAAAGAACCCCTGCTGTGCCTGAGTGACAGGGGCCTAAATCTCTCAAAATCCTCTGTTCAATTGCTGGGTGACATGAACCCCCTTTTGCCATGAATGGACCCCTGCTGTGCCTGGGTGACATTGGCCTAAATCTCTCAAAATCCTCTGTTCTATTGCTGGGTGACATGAACCCCCTTTTTCCGTGAAAGAACCCCTGCTGTGCCTGAGTGACAGGGGCCTAAATCTCTCAAAATCCTCTGTTCTATTGCTGGGTGACATGAACCCCCTTTTGCCATGAATGAACCCCTGCTGTGCCTGGGTGACATGGGCCTAAATCTCTCAAAATCCTCTGTTCTATTGCTGGGTGACATGAACCCCCTTTTGCCGTAAATGAACCCCTGCTGTGCCTGGGTGACTTGGGCCTAAATCTCTCAAAATCCTCTGTTCTATTGCTGGGTGACATTAACCCCCTTTTGCCGTGAATGAACCACTGCTGTGCCTGGGTGACAGGCGCCTGAATCTCTCAAAATCATCTATTCTATTGCTGGGTGACAAGAACTCACTTTTGCCGTGAATGAACCCCTGCTGTGCCTGGGTGACAGGGGCCTGAATCTCTCAAAATCCTCTGTTCTATTGCTGGGTGACATGAACCCCCTTTTGCCGTGAATGAACCCCTGCTGTGCCTGGCTGACAAGGGCCTGAATCTCTCAAAATCCTCTGTTCTATTGCTGGGTGACAAGAACCCCCTTTTGTCGTGAATGAACTCCTGCTGTGCCTGGGTGACAGGGGCCTAAATCTCTCAAAATCCTCTGTTCTATTGCTGGGTGACAAGAACCCACTTTTGCCGTGAATGAACCCCTGCTGTGCCTGGGTGATATGGGCCTAAATCACTCAAAATCCTCTGTTCTATTGCTGGGTGACATGAACCCCCTTTTGCCGTGAATGAACCCCTGCTGTGCCTGGGTGACAAGGGCCTAAATATCTCAAAATCCTCTGTTCTATTGCTGGGTGACAAGAAACCACTTTTGCTGTGAATGAACCCCTGCTGTGCCTGGGTGACATGGGCCTAAATCTCTCAAAATCCTCTGTTCTATTGCTGGGTGACATGAACCTCCTTTTGCCGTGAATGAACCCCTGCTGTGCCTGGGTGACAGGGGCCTAAATCTCTCAAAATCCTCTGTTCTATTGCTGGGTGACAAGAACCCACTTTTGCCGTGAATGAACCCCTGCTGTGCCTGGGTGACAGGGGCCTAAATCTCTCAAAATCCTCTGTTCTATTGCTGGGTGACAAGAACCCACTTTTGCCGTGAATGAACCCCTGCTGTGCCTGGGTGACATGGGCCTAAATCTCTCAAAATCCTCTGTTCTATTGCTGGGTGACATGAACCCCCTTTTGCCGTGAATGAACCCCTGCTGTGCCTTGGTGACATGGGCCTAAATCTCTCATAATCCTCTGTTCTATTGCTGGGTGACATAAACCCCCTTTTGCCGTGAATGAACCCCTGCTGTGCCTGGGTGACATGGGCCTAAATCTCTCATAATCCTCTGTTCTATTGCTGGGTGACATGAACCCCCTTTTGCCGTAAATGAACCCCTGCTGTGCCTGGGTGACTTGGGCCTAAATCTCTCAAAATCCTCTGTTCTATTGCTGGGTGACATTAACCCCCTTTTGCCGTGAATGAACCACTGCTGTGCCTGGGTGACAGGCGCCTGAATCTCTCAAAATCCTCTGTTCTATTGCTGGGTGACAAGAACTCACTTTTGCCGTGAATGAACCCCTGCTGTGCCTGGGTGACAGGAGCCTAAATCTCTCAAAATCCTCTGTTCTATTGCTGGGTGACATGAAGCCCCTTTTGCCGTGAATAAACCCCTGCTGTGCCTGGGTGACAGGGGCCTAAATCTCTCAAAATCCTCTGTTCTATTGCTGGGTGACATGAACCCCCTTTTGCCGTGAATGAACCACTGCTGTGCCTGGGTGACAGGGGCCTAAATCTCTCAAAATCCTCTGTTCTATTGCTGGGTGACATGATCCCCCTTTTGCCGTGAATGAACCCCTGCTGTGCCTGGGTGACAGGGGCCTAAATCTCTCAAAATCCTCTGTTCTATTGCTGGGTGACAAAAACCCACTTTTGCCGTGAATGAACCCCTGCTGTGCCTGGGTGACATGGGCCTAAATCTCCCAAAATCCTCTGTTCTATTGCTGGGTGACATGAACCCCCTTTTGCCGTGAATGAACCCCTGCTGTGCCTGGGTGACAGGGGCCTAAATCTCTCAAAATCCTCTGTTCTATTGCTGGGTGACAAGAACCCACTTTTGCCGTGAATGAACCCCTGCTGTGCCTGGGTAACATGGGCCTAAATCTCTCAAAATCCTCTATTCTTTTGCTGGGTGACATGAAGCCCCTTTTGCCGTGAATAAACCCCTGCTGTGCCTGGGTGACAGGGGCCTAAATCTCTCAAAATCCTCTGTTCTATTGCTGGGTGACAAGAACTAACTTTTGCCGTGAATGAACCCCTGCTGTGCCTGGGTGACAGGGGTCTGAATCTCTCAAAATCATCTGTTCTATTGCTGGGTGACAAGAACCCCCTTTTGCTGTGAATAAACCCCTGCTGTGCCTGGGTGACATGGGCCTAAATCTCTCAAAATCCTCTGTTCTATTGCTGGGTGACATGAACCCCCTTTTGCCGTGAATGAACCCCTGCTGTGCCTGGGTGACAGGGGTCTGAATCTCTCAAAATCGTCTGTTCTATTGCTGGGTGACAAGAACCCCCTTTTGCCGTGAATAAACCCCTGATGTGCCTGAGTGACATGAGCCTAAATCTCTCAAAATCCTCTGTTCTTTTGCTGGGTGACAAGAACCCACTTTTGCCGTAAATGAACCTGTAGTGTCCCACTACGTAAGGGTGGGCACTACACAAGGGTCAATTGGGTCACGTTGTTCTCCACCTCCTGTGGAACATGGTCATTGTATTTTATATGGCATTTTTAATGTATATTGTCATGTTATTTATGTTATCTCCTGTGTACCAGGCCTGTAGGGGTGTAGTTCCTCCTCCTAGACAGTAGAGGGAGCTAGGTAACCCCCTAGTATAAATAGCCAGGTCCAGACCAGAGAGAGTTAGTTAAGAGTGTAGTCAGAAGCCAAGAGGCACTTCTGCCAGAGAGGAGCTGAGGAGCAGCTTCTGACATGCAGCTAGATAGCCCAGTGTTCTAGTCTGACACCAGGAGAAGAGCCTGCCTCCTGAGAAACCCAGTTCCCACAAAAGTACAGTGCAGAGCCAAGTTGTTCCAGCCAAACAGAGAGCTGAAGGGCAGAAGGATATATTCAAAGCAAGGAGATATATACGAGAGGAGGTTTTCCCTAACCAAGGATAAAGCCAGCAATAGGGCATACGGGCCTTGGGATAAAGACAGACAGGATTCTGAGGAAAAGTGCAGCCTGATCTGTAAGTGTTTAACCATCTGAGTATCTTGCAAGAACATTGTGCCTGCCATTTGATGTGTAAAGCCTGCCTGTCATCAACCTTTTTACATGTGGAACTGACCAAAGACTGTAAATAGTTAACTGTTCAGTAAAAGAAAGTTTTGGTTCACTGCAACTTGTGTTCCTCACTTCTTACTACACTAAATCGGTGTGCCACCGTTACCAGCACTGGCGTCACGAACTTAAAGGGATCTTGCCACCGGCACATCAAACCTGCAACACCCAGGGCACCTCACCTACCACCTGGCCTGGTCCCTATACACAGAGAGTGCCCCAGAGGATCCATGTGATAGCCTCTCCATCACTGCTGTACGCCTGCCCAGGGTCTTCTATAAACTGTGAGTACCAAGAGCAAACCCTCGTTCTGCCTATTAACCTCACACTTGCTCACCCTGCAGGGCTGCGTACTGCATATTTTGGCATCACAAACAGGATACGGAATATTCCTACGCCATAGTGGAATCTGAACTGTGTGCCATTATTGCCTATAAAGTGATAAATGCCCTATCTGTTTATTTGAATATTGTTGGGCCAAAGAACTGTGAAAATCGCGGTGTGAAAACTGTATTTTTGTGGACTGTTTGCCGCTTCTTAAGTCACCGCTTGCCATCAGTGAATGGACAGCGTTATGCTTAAAGATGGCCACTTGAACTGACTGGAATTATTGCTGCGCCATCGCTGTGTTTGTTTGGCGGTAAGAATTTGGCGCCTTCTGCTGAAAAAGCGGGAAGGACTGTATGTTAGCGCCACCGCCTTATCAACTAGTTTGCATGTCTGCCAAGATGGACTCTGCCTCCCCATGTTGGAGTACCTAGGGGGCGGCCTCCCGGAGCAGTGGGAGGTCTTGTGTGAAGTACTGAGAGCCTCCCAGTCGTGTGCAGAAAAGGGATCGAGCATGTTGCAGAGAGGAGAGTCACCAGCCGGAATGGCCTTACCTGCAAGCTGGACCACAGAGCCTGCCATGATGAAGGAGGAAGAAGCACCACCGGCCTATACTCCGGGACCGGAGAGGCCACCCTGCCTTCCACCGTGGTCGCAGCCCGAGCCGTGCCTTGGCTCGTGGAAGGAACTTGCCCGGCCCAGTGCGCAATGGACTTCGCTGATGGCCGAGATACAAGCCGCGGCCGTACAAAAGACTACCCGAAAGAAAATATATTTCGAGGAACTTGCAAAAACGGTCTATGAGCACCACGCGAACACTTAACCCCGCCTGGAAAGGAGGATGGGGGTAGTGGTGGCATTTGACAAGATTCGGGGGTTTTGATTTATTAAAGACCACTCCACAGGCCGAGACCTTTTTGTAAACCGGAGGTCTGTAAAGCGCAGCTACCTGCCGGAGCATCTGCACAACCTCTGTTCTATTGCTGAGTGACATGAACCCCCTTTTGCCGTGAATGAACCACTGCTGTGCCTGGGTGACAGGGGCCTAAATCTCTCAAAATCGTCTGTTCTATTGCTGGGTGACAAGAACCCACTTTTGCCGTGAATGAACCCCTGCTGTGCCTGGGTGACAGGGGCCTAAATCTCTCAAAATCGTCTGTTCTATTGCTGGGTGACAAGAACCCACTTTTGCCATGAATGAACCCCTGCTGTGCCTGGGTGACAGGGGCCTAAATCTCTCAAAATCCTCTGTTCTATTGCTGGGTGACAAGAACCCACTTTTGCCATAAATTAACCCCTGCTGTGCCTGGGTGACTTGGGCCTAAATCTCTCAAAATCCTCTGTTCTATTGCTGGGTGACAAGAACCCACTTTTGCCATGAATGAACCCCTGCTGTGCCTGGGTGACTTGGGCCTAAATCTCTCAAAATCCTCTGTTCTATTGCTGGGTGACTTGAACCCCCTTTTGCCGTGAATGAACCCCTGCTGTGCCTGGGTGACATGGGCCTAAATCTCTCAAAATCCTCTGTTCTATTGCTGGGTGACATGAACCCCCTTTTGCCGTGAAAGAACCCCTGCTGTGCCTGGGTGACTTGGGCCTAAATCTCTCAAAATCCTCTGTTCTATTGCTGGGTGACATGAACCCCCTTTTGCCTTGAAAGAACCCCTGCTGTGCCTGGGTGACAGGGGCCTAAATCTCTCAAAATCCTCTGTTCCATTTCTGGGTGACAAGAACCCACTTTTGCCGTGAATGAACCCCTGCTGTGCCTGGGTGACAGGGGCCTAAATCTCTCAAAATCCTCTTTTCTATCTCTGGGTGACAAAAACCCACTTTTGCCGTGAATGAACAGCTGCTGTGCCTGGATGACAGGGGCCTAAATCTCTCAAAATCCTCTGTTCTATTGCTGGGTGATATGAACCCCCTTTTGCCGTGAATGAACCTCTGCTGTGCCTGGGTGACTTGAGCCTAAATCTCTCAAATCCTCTTTTCTATTGCTGGGTGACTTGAACCCTCTTTTGCCGTGAATGAACCCCTTCTGTGCCTGGGTGACATGGGCCTAAATCTCTCAAAATCCTCTGTTCTATTGCTGGGTGACAAGAACCCACTTTTGCCGTGAATGAACCCCTGCTGTGCCTGGGTGACATGGGCCTAAATCTCTCAAAATCCTCTGTTTTATTGCTGGGTGACATGAACCCCCTTTTGCCTTGAATGAATCCCTACTGTGCCTGGGTGACAGGGGCCTAAATCTCTCAAAATCCTCTGTTCTATTGCTGGGTGACATAAACTCCCTTTTGCCGTGAATGAACTTCTGCTGTGCCTGGGTGACAGGGGCCTAAATCTCTCAAAATCCTCTGTTCTATTGCTGGGTGTCAAGAACCTACCTTTGCCGTGAATGAACCCCTGCTGTGCCTGGGTGACTCGGGCCTAAATCTCTCAAAATCGTCTGTTCTATTGCTGGGTGACATGAACCACCTTTTGCCCTGAATGAACCCCTACTGTGCCTGGGTGACAGGGGCCTAAATCTCTCAAAATCGTCTGTTCTATTGCTGGGTGACAAGAACCCACTTTTGCCGTGAATAAACCGCTGCTGTGCCTGGGTGACATGGGCCTTAATCTCTCAAAATCCTCTGTTCTATTGCTGGGTGACAAGATCCCCCTTTTGCCGTGAATGAACCCCTGCTGTGCCTGGGTGACATGGGCCTCGTTCTCTCAAAATCCTCTGTTCTATTGCTGGGTGACATGAACCCCCTTTTGTTGTGAATAAACCCCTGCTCTGCATTGCTGACAGGGAACAAAATTTTGTTAAAACATCTGTTACTGATCGGAAGATGCGCGACTACAAGCGCACGCTGATGATGGCCTTTCCACCTGACAGCGGGGCCACAGTGGAAGCACAAGGCGAAGGCAGAGGAGGAGGAAGAGGTCGCCAACGCAACTGGGGCACTGCCAGCCAGGGCCGGTGCCACCAGTAAGGCGAACTAGGCAGTCGCCTAGGGAGCCATTTAGCAGGGGGCGCCTGTAGCGGTTTAAAATAACAAAACAAAACGTTGGTTATAATATAAGTTCGGGCGGCCGGCCAGTGGCGCCCCTCATCCTGCGCTGCGCCGCCTGAGCGGCTGAGCACTTTGAATTGCCACTCTAAAGAATTTCTGGCCGCCGGCTCAGCCTCAGTGCTGACTGCTGTCTCTGTCTGTGGACTGTGTCTGCTCTGTCATGTGCTGTTGTTGTCTCATCTGACATGTCGGAGCTCGGAGGAGAATCGGGGTAGAGGCTGAGCCGCTGCCGCCTGCCTCAGTGAAGCCGTGGGGGTGGGGCGGGGGCGCTCCGGCGCAGCAGACCAGAGAGACAGTCTGACTGAGACTGTCTGTCACACTGACACTGACAATGACAGTCTGGGTCTGACACCGCTGTGCTGTCTGTGTCTGTCTCTCTGGTCACTGGTGGTCTGACTTAGTGACTAACTGCGTCTGCTGTTCTAGCTTACCTGGCTGGCTGCTGGGCTGCTGAGGGTGGAGTGGAGGCAGAGCTCTGCCGCCCTCCCTGAATGATCTTGATCTGGACTGAACCCCCTGACCCCTCCCACCCTTGAGCACATCACATGACGCAGAGAGAGGGGTGGAGCTAAGGAGGAAGAGAAGGCCGCACACTGAGCAGCAGCCGAGCAGCCAGCCAGCCACGGCCACGGTCCACCAGTCTCACCACCAGCAATTTGCCTCCCCCGACCCCCAGTGCGGCAGCAGTGGCAGTGACTAAATTGCCTTCTCCTTCTGGGACAGAACAGAAGTGGGCTCCAGACCATCCTACCTGGATTGGAGTGCAGGAAAGGTGCAGCTGTTTTCTTCTTCCCCAGGACGGACCCCAGGGCGACATTGGTGAATGGTGTACTTACTACCGTGTCCCCAGAGCCAGACCAAGAGCCAGACTGCAGCCAGAGACCAGCTCATCTTATTGTCCTGGACTGGTAAGTAGTCAGTAGACAATGCAATATGTTTATTATTTACTGTATTTTTTGCCTTATAAAAGTGGGGGGGAAATGGCCGTGCGTCTTATAAAGCGGATTGCGGATACTTCGCTGGCCGCTATGCTGCACAGCGCGGCCAGCAAAGTATCAGTGTGGAGGGAGGAGGCGGGGACACTCATGGTGGGGTCCGTTGCAGTGAATCTACTCTAATACACCAGGCCCCGCAGCTGTTAAGTACATTCAATCCGAATGGGTCCGCAATTACTGTACTTACTGTAGTACCTTATGTATAGCATTAAGATGGCACTGACCGGCAGCTCCCTCGATCATGCGCCACCTGCCACAGTTCCCTCCTCATGCGCCCCCTGCCCGTCTGCCTGTTCATTCATAAAGTGAGATAAGCAGGCAGGCGGCGCATGAGGAGGGAGCTGCCGGTCTGCGCCGTCTTAATGCTATACATAAGGTACTACAGTAAGTACAGTACAGTAATTGCGGACCCATTCGGATTGAATGTACTTAACAGCTGCGGCGGGGCCCGGTGTATTAGAGTAGAATCACTGCAATGGGCCCCACCATGAGTGTCTCCGCCTCCTCCCTCCACACTGATGCATCTGATAGGGAATCTGTAGATGACACTTATGGGGATGTGTGGATGACATAAGTGTCATCCACAGATCCTCCCATAAAAGTGCGTCATCCACAGATCCTCCCATAACAGTGCGTCATCCACAGATCCTTCCATAACAGTGCGTCATCCACAGACCCCCCCCATAACAGTGCGTCATCCACAGATCCCCCCCATAACAGTGCGTCATCCACAGATCCCCCCCATAACAGTGCGTCATCCACAGATCCCCCCCATAACAGTGCGTCATCCACAGATCCTCCCATAACAGTGCGTCATCCACAGATCCTCCCATAACAGTGCGTCATCCACAGATCCCCCCCATAACAGTGCGTCATCCACAGATCCTTCCATAACAGTGCGTCATCCACAGACCCCCCCCATAACAGTGCGTCATCCACAGATCCCCCCCATAACAGTGCGTCATCCACAGATCCCCCCCATAACAGTGCGTCATCCACAGATCCCCCCCATAACAGTGCGTCATCCACAGATCCTCCCATAACAGTGCGTCATCCACAGATCCTCCCATAACAGTGCGTCATCCACAGATCCCCCCCATAACAGTGCGTCATCCACAGATCCCCCCCCCATAACAGTGCGTCATCCACAGATCCCCCCCATAACAGTGCGTCATCCACAGATCCTCCCATAACAGTGCGTCATCCACAGATCCTCCCATAACAGTGCGTCATCCACAGATCCTCCCATAACAGTGCGTCATCCACAGATCCTCCCATAACATATGTGATGTCATGATATGGGCAGATCATCTGATAAGGGGGAGGGGGGCGGCAATTTTTATCTTGCCTAGGGCGGCAAAAATCCTTGCACCGGCCCTGCCGCCAGCACCTGGGAAGGCAGGGTTAGCATGGCCAAAATGTGGAAAAGCTTTGTCAGCCTTGGAGGTGCTGACCTGCCCTGCAGCCAGTGTATAGTGTGAACTTGTGTTTAGCCGGCAGAGAGCATTATCACAGGCCGCAGCCAATGTGGACAAGCTTACATTTATTAAAATGAACCAGGCATGGATCCCACAGGACTTGTCCGTACCTGTTGCAGAATAGACATTTATAACAGCCTCAACCATCCAGTCTTGTACTCAAGTGCACTTATTCTTTGTTTTATTTTGTTATATGTCCCAATATTTTGGGGGATACCCCAATTTAAAAATAAAAAATAACACAAATCAGTGTTGGCTACCTATTCCTCCTTCACCGCCGCTTCCACCTACACCGCCACGTCAACCTACACCGCCACATCCACCGCCTCCTTAACCTCCTACTCCTAGATCCAGATTGTTATTTTTAATTTTACTGTATTTTATGTTATTTTAAGTTATTTCCCTATCCACATTTGTTTGCAGAACAGTTGCCATGCTCTTAAGCACATTTTTTTGCCTTTTGCAGCCCTCTAGCCCTTTCCAGGACTATTTTAGAGCCATTTTAGTGCCCAAAAGTTCGGGTCCCCATTGACTTCAATGGGGTTCGGGGTAAAGTTCGGGTCAAGTTCGGGTCCCGAACCTGAACTTTTTTTTCAAGTTCGACCGAACTCGTCGAACCCGAACATCCAGGTGTCCGCTCAACTCTAATAGTGAGGGTATTTTATTCATACCCTTACATTGGACTGGATTGTTTGTCACTACAATAGCAGCCAGCTGGAGTATAGCTACATAGTTGTATCTAATAGATGAAATGCCACTATGTATCTCTTGCAGCAGTATTGCTTGCTATATTGTTAATTTTCTAACGATCTGGCTCTCCCTGTGCTGCTAAGGAAGCTACAATCCTTCTCTCATTGTCTAAATATAAAGATCCTCCTGCCTGGATCGGTATTAGGGGGCGCCTGCAGCACGTCCCTCCGATCCTTCAGTGTACTGGGTGCATGTAGCTGTTTATTTAAAACTATTGTACATGCTCCCCCGACATGTTTTGCAGAGTAACACTGGTTCACAGTTTCACACCAACTTACTTCAGCTCATTAAAGCTACAGATCATTACCTGGTCTCAATTTACTGAGTAATAGGAGGGTGTTTATCTGCCTGCCAAGTCCGTACACACCCCAGGGGTACACGTGGTAACGAGGACAGGACAGTGAAACGGCTGCGACCTGGCGAGTGGAAAATAAGATACAGACAGAGGCCGCTATCCCACCACGCAGCTACCTGCAGTCTCCTCACAGTCAAGATCCTGAACAGCAGCATCATGTCACAAAGCCAAACTTCTTACAAGACAAGGTCTAAAGCCAGTCGCTCTGCAAGATCCTCAGCAATCAGCAATGCCACCGCCATTGCACGTGCAGAAGCGGAGGCAGCAAAAGCACGCGCTGCCTTTGCAGAGCAAGAGATGCAACTAAAGCTACGTCAAGCGACATTTGAAGCTGAGAAGGCAAGTCAGCAAGCAGCACTGGAGAAGCTCTCAGCCTCTCAGCGCAGAAGGAAGCTGCCGCAGCCATTGCCGAAGCAGAGGCCCTGGAAGCACTCTTTTACCCAGACGATGAAAGATGCAGCGGTCCAGCCAACCTAGATCTCATCCATCAAGATTCCCTGCAGCGCACTTCAGAGTATGTCCATCGACATTCCAGAATGATCGACACTCTCCAGCCGACAGAAGATCTTCAACAAGACCTCATCGACGGATTTCATCGAACTCGCCTCACAGCAACCCCGGAAGTCCAGGATAAGTCTCTAACCCGCAGGCCAGAGGACAATCCAGGAAATGAACTAGTAGGGACCACCCGCCTTCTCATCAGGAGTTCCAGCCTGCGCATAATGTTCCAGAAACATCCTTTTTCGTGCCTAGAAGGCATGATACAGTTCAACCTAAAAGAGAGACTACTGACAGGTATGATTATACACCATTTTCTCACTATCGCAACACACTGCCAGCTTACTCTCCTCCTGATCAAACCAGCATGGACATTGTTAAGTTCCTCACAAGGCGTGAGCTGGTTGCCAAGGGACTTGGGAAGTTTGATGATCACCCTGAGAGTTATAGGGCCTGGCGTTCTTCCTTTAAGAACACAATCAAAGACGTTGGACTATCCCCCAGCGAAGAGGGCTAGGGACTGCATCTGCTCAGCATGTAAAAAGAATCAAGTCCATTAATATAAGAAACCCAGAGATCGGATTAAAAATGGTTTGGGACAGACTTGACGAATGTTATGGTTCAGCAGAGGCAATAGAAAACTCTTTCTTTAAAAGGATAGAAGATTTCCCTAGAATAGCTCCCAAAGGATTCCAGAAACTTAGGGAACTTAGTGACTTATTAATGGAACTTCAAGTAGCCAAATCTGAAGGTGATCTGTTGGGACTCACATTCTTTGACACTGCCAGGGGCGTTAACCTCATAGTACAAAAGTTAACCCCCAGCTTACAAAATGAGTGGGTCAAATGTGGTTCTAACTATAAGAAAAAACACCATGTTTCATTTCCTCCATTTTCTGTGTTTGTAGACTTCAGACTTCATACGTGACCAGGCTAAGATAAGAAATGATCCTAGTTTTGATTTTACACTGGCATGTACTTCTGTTCCAGGTCTTCCTTCACGTAGAGCTTCAGTGGCGGTTCACAAGACTGAACTGTTCCCTTCAGACTCTCTCCACAGGTCTGCTGGTTCCTACCATGCTACAAACAAAGTTAAAAACCCTGGTAAGCAGTGTCCTATACACCGAAAACCACATTCTCTCTTGACATGTAGGAGCTTTAGAGAAAAACCCATCGAGGAGCGTAAAGCCTTCCTTAGAGAAAATAACATCTGCTACAAGTGCTGTTCTTCAACCGTTCATTTAGCCAAAGACTGCAAGGTTAGTGAAAAGTGTAAAGAATGTGATAGCACAGACCATAGTACAGCATTACATCCTGGACCAGCTCCATGGACTTTACAACACGCTTACAATACTGTTCAGCATGGTGGAGAGGAGGGTAACACTGCTATCACTACCCTGGAGGTCACTCCACAGTGCACTGAGATCTGCAAAGGATCCATAAGTGGAAAATCCTGTTCCAAAATATGTCTAGTCCGAGTCTACCCAACAGGACAAAGAGACAAAGCAGTCAAAATGTATGCCATTCTAGATGACCAAAGCAATAGGACTCTAGTCACCTCAACCTATTTTGACATATTCAATATTAAAAGCCCCAGCTTCCCATACTCACTAAGGACTTGTGCGGGATTTGTGGAGACGGCGGGGAGAAGAGCATCCGGTTTCCAAGTTGAAGCGATGAACGGCGAGATCAGCTTGCCCTTACCAACTCTAATAGAGTGCAATCAAATCCCTGATCACAGATTTGAAATTCCTACTCCAGATGTCGCAATGCATCATGCACACTTAAAGCATATAGCCCACCTGATCCCAGAACTTGACCCACAGGCTAAGATAATATTGCTACTCGGGAGAGACATTCTACGAGTCCATAAAGTGAGACAGCACATAAATGGTCCTGGCAACGCTCCTTATGCTCAAAAGCTGGATCTAGGATGGGTCTTAATAGGAGAAGTCTGCCTTGGGAGTGTGCACAAGCCAGAGTCAGTTCATAATATGTTTACAAGCACACTAGCCAGTGAACGCCCCTCACTTTTCCAACCATGTGTCAACAACTTCCTCATAAAGGAGCTACCGTGTGCTTCCCATCTACCTTGTTCCTTTACAGATGTCTCTAGTGACAGCGACCAAGACCACTTAGGATGCACTGTCTTCCAAAGGACAAAAGATGACAATCAGGTAGCACTATCCATCGAAGACAAGCTGTTCTTGGAAATAATGGAACAAGATTTCCTGAAGGACAGCACTAACAGTTGGGTTGCGCCTCTTCCCTTCAGAACTCCGAGGCCACGCCTACCTAACAACAAGGTACAAGTACTTAAACGTTTCTCTTCTCTTAGACGTAACTTCCAAAGAAGGCCAGAGATGAGAGAACACTTCTTTTCTTTCATGCAGAGAATATTTGAGAACAATCATCCAGAGATTGCACCACCCCTTGAAGCTCATGAAGAATGCTGGCACCTCCCAATTTTCGGAGTATATCATCCAAAAAAAACAGTGATTCTGCAATCAGTCTCCTCAAAAGAGCCCAGGACATGCTCGCCTGTTCCAATTTGAGACTCCACAAGATTGCTTCAAACAGCAAAGAGGTTATGGAAGCCTTCCCTACTGAAGACCAGTCTAATGACCTAAGAGATTTGGACCTGGGGTCAGATACTTTACCTGTCCAACGCAGCCTTGGACTTCTATGGGACTTAAAATCCGATACCTTCACCTTTCAAGTTAGCAAGGAAGAAAAACCTTTCACCCACAGAGGCGTCCTGTCTGCAATCAACAGCCTGTATGATCCTTTGGGTTTTGTAGCTCCTGTCACTATCCAAGGTAAGGCCTTGCTTAGAGATTTAATCCGTGAAACGACTGACTGGGATGTTCCATTATCCCCTGAAAAGAAGAATATGTGGGTAGAATGGAGAAACTCCCTGACATCTCTGTCTAGCCTTAATGTCTCACGCCCATATGCTCCTGTGCCATCTACTGATGTCCAAGACCATACACTCTGCGTATTTTCCGATGCTTCTGTTAAAGCTATATCTGCTGTAGCCTATCTCAGAACCGTGGACACTAACGGACAATACCACGTTGGGTTTATCATGGGCAAGGCAAAACTCGCACCACAACCTGAACACACTATACCCAGACTTGAACTTTGTGCTGCAGTCTTGGCCGTCGAGATGGCCGAGCTAATCACGTCTGAGATAGACATTGACCTTAAAAAGGTTGAATTCTATACAGACAGCAAGGTGGTCTTGGGTTACATCTATAATGAATCCAGACGATTCTATGTTTATGTCAATAACAGAGTGCTTCGGATTAGGAAATCCACCCGTCCAGAACAATGGCATTATGTACCTACCGACAATAATCCTGCAGACCATGCTACAAGAGCTGTTGCAGCAAGTCGTCTCAAAAACACAACCTGGCTCACTGGTCCTGCATTCTTACGTAATCCAGGTTCAGCTGTTCACCAGAACAACATATGCGAACTAGTGGACGAAGACTCGGACACTGAGATCCGTCCCAAAGTGTCTACACTTCACTCAGTGACATCCTTCGACTCCCTTGGTTCTCATCGCTTCAAAAGATTCTCTACTTGGAAATCGCTCGTACGAGCCATTACTTGTCTAGCCCACATAGCTCGTACCTTTAAAGAGACCAATTGTAATGATGTTAGGCAGTGTAAAGGCTGGCACCACTGCCAAGAGGTTTACACTGTGACAGAATTCCAGCAGTCAAAGAAAATCATTATTCATACCATACAACATGAAGTCTTTACCAAAGAGATTGACTGCATCACCAACCATAAGTCTATCCCTAAAAGTAGCTCTTTAAAAAAGCTTGACCCATTCCTGGACAAGGACGGTCTACTGAGAGTCGGAGGTCGTCTTAAACAAGCAAGTCTCGAACTCAAGGAAAGAAACCCTCTGATAATACCTGGGAATCATCACGTTACTACTTTGATTGTACAATACTATCACATCCAAGTGAAGCACCAAGGAAGACTGTTTACGGAAGGAGCTCTACATACTGCTGGATTGTGGATAGTTGCGGCGAAGAGACGTGTGAGTAGCATTATCTTCAGATGCGTCGTGTGTCGTAAACTTCGTGGTATGTTGCAGACACAGAAGATGGCAAATCTACCTGTTGATAGACTCAGTATGTATCCTCCTTTCACCAACGTTGGATTTGATGTATTTGGACCCTGGTCTGTCACAACACGTCAAACTAGAGGAGGCCAAGCAAACAGCAAACGCTGGGCAGTCTTATTCACGTGTATGACCATCAGAGCTGTTCACATTGAAGTCATCGAATCGATGGATACCTCAAGCTTTATCAACGCTCTTAGACGTTTTATTGCAATCAGGGGTCCTGTAAAGCACATTCGCTCTGACAGAGGCTCCAATTTTGTTGGAGCAGCTAAAGAACTACAGATCTCCTCCAATATTGATGGCAAGAGTGTGGAGAGATACCTGAGAGACCAGGATTGCACTTGGACTTTTAACCCACCTCACTCCTCTCATATGGGTGGAGCTTGGGAGAGGATAATTGGTATAGCCCGCAGAATCTTGGATGCCATCTTCTTACAAGTAGGAACTGCTAGACTCACTCACGAGAGCCTTGTAACCTTCATGGCTGAAGTCACAGCCATCATCAATGCTAGACCATTGACTCTCTAGTTCTGAGCGATCCAGAGGAACCATTCCTTCTCACTCCTGCAACCCTCCTTACCCAGAAGATTGGGAAAGTGAGTACTCCTCCTGGTGAGTTCAGCACCAAAGATCTTTATAAACGTCAATGGAGACAAGTACAGTGCCTTGCCAATACATTTTGGGACAGGTGGAAGAAATAGTACATATCCACTTTACAACCACGGGACAAATGGCAAACTGTTAGGCCCAACCTGAAACTTGGGGATGTTGTTCTTCTAAAGGACAGTCAGTTGCAAAGAAATGAGTGGCCCCTAGGACTTGTCACAAAGACATTTCCAAGCGAGGATGGGAATGTCCGTAAAGTGGAAGTAAAGGTCTGCAGATCACAAGAGACCAAGCTGTTCCTTAGACCAGTGTGTGAACTCATTCTCCTATTATCTCCTGATGACTGATAGTGGTATTTATCAATACCAGACGGGGAGTGTCATGTCTCCATACAGCTTCTCATAAATGTGTGCTAATTAATTCATATAGGGTTTGTCCTGTATTAAAACATGGTCAATTAGCGTCACCTTCTGACCACTTCCATATTGTTCTCTGTGTATGTTCAGCCTCTTTGTTACTCCTCCCCTTTGTGACCTCACTTATCTACAAGAAGGAGAGTAGTTTCTAGAAGTTGCCATGTTCCTTCACATGCTCTGCTGTACAAGATTATCTAAACTTCTACTATAGGCTGCATAGCCGGTAAGGCATTATTTCTTGCTGTTCTTTCATACCTATGTGATTATTACTAAATATAGACATGCATTATGTGTATTTCTGTGTAGGCAGCTAGTTAGCAGTTCAGATGTAAAGTAAGGGCCTAGTCAGCTAACCTTGCAGACATGTTGTATGCTGTTCTATGATATGTATATTTGCAGTTCATGTACTTATTGCATTCTTTATGTTACTGGTTCACAGTTTCACACCAACTTACTTCAGCTCATTAAAGCTACAGATCATTAGCTGGTCTCAATTTACTGAGTAGTAGGAGGGTGTTTATCTGCCTGCCAAGTCCATACACACCCCAGGGGTACACGTGGTAACGAGGACAGGACAACGGCAATGCCTCCTCCACGTTTATAAGATGTGAGTCCTGCGCCTCTGTCTCCTCATTCTCAACCTTGTTTTTATCTTCCACTGCAGGCACAATTTGGAGTGTTCCTCCAGCATACCACTTATGCAGAGTATGACCGTGTCACACTGTTCTGCATATAGTTTTCCTGAGCAAGCGGAGTCACACCAGGGAGGAACTGCTCCACATCCTCCAAGAGGAAATTGAATCCTCACCAACTAAAGATCAGAACTGTGGTCATCGATTACAGGTAATACATTGTGTCGGTGCTGCATCAATGGGTGACCCATGCGCCCTGCTGTCACGGATGGTGTACAGGAAACAAGACTATGCAATACAATATATGACTCACTGGATCCACAACTAAGGAACAAAAGGGAGACCCCTACATAAGACCTGCCACTCTCCCTAATTGCTCAGCCTATGCGAACACCCCAAAGGTGGATGGGCGCATATCCACGTACCTCGGCTATCTAATACCTGAAGACCCTACAATAGTGAGGGGACACGACCACCGGCTCCCTACACAAGACACGGAGGGAGTCAGGGTCACCTGAAAATCCAGCAGACAGAAAATCACAAATAAAGGAACAGCACTTATCTTGCAGAGGACTGAGGAATAGAAACAGCATGCGCACACACACTCCAGGAAGTTGTATAAGCCGCACACTACTGCATTCTGGGGAGGAACTTAAAGGGCAGCAATCAGTCCTACTGCATGACAGCTGAGATAGACTAACGAGATGAGGAACTCAACCAAAACAAAGAAATTCAAGGAGGAGGATCTGAAAGGCTCCTGTCAGAGCTTCTCAACTGTCTGGTTGTGACACCTGCATGTCTTTAATCTGGTTGTAAAGCAGTTCCTGAAGTCTTCCATTGAACTGCAAGACATATTGAAAATGGCCAGGAAACTGTTCATGCACTTCAGCTGACTATATTATCAGAGGAAGGCCATGACCGATTTCTTGATGATGCAGGCGGACAGGAGTACATCCCTGGGTAACTTCGACATTAGCCAGTGGCAGCTCATGTATGACACCTGCCGTTTGCTCAGGTCCATTGAGGAGGCCACTTTATTTGTCAGTCGCCAGCACTATGGGATGAATGATGTCATTCCACTCCCTCACATCCTGGAGCAGAGGCCGATAAATATGGATGGCCAGAGGACAGGAGACATGGTACATACATCTCACGCCCACCTGAGCCCTGTGGTGGAGGAGGAGGAGGACATTCACGCACAATCAATGTATACAGAAATGGGTGGTTTATCTGACAGGAGAGAGGAGCTGGAGGGTGATGAGGAAGACCATGCAGATGACTCCTACACACCGTGGCAGTATGCAGTGGATATGGAGGCAGGGAGTCCCTCTGTGTCCCTTGCGTAAATGGCCAGATGCATGCTGAGTTTCTGGTATAGTGACAGCCGTATTATCACCATTCAGCAGAGGAATGACTACTGGCTATCCACCATGTTAGACCCTTGCTACTGCTCCAAAATGGGTGCCTTTTTTCCACCTACTGAGACAGAGGATAGACTCAACTACTATCAAAACATCCTATGTAGTCAGTTTGTCACTGCCTATGTGCGCTATTACCCATCCTGACAAAGGTCAGACCGAGGGGCCCTCTGTGCTCACACTCCACTTCTATAACTGCTGGAGGAAGGGGGGGGCAGGAGCAGCACCAGCTCCATCAGCAGCAACTTAAGTCTGGAGTCTCTAATGAGCACTTTTCTTCACCCGCCTACTGAAAAAAACACCTAGCAGCAGGACATGGAGCACAACTGAAACCAGCAGGTGGTGGCATGCTTGGACTGCACCCTGCCACCCCACATACAAAATCTCCTGGACTACTGGGCAGCCAAATTTAATTTGGGACCGCAACTGGCCGAGTTTACCCTGGACAAGCTTTCCTAGTAACATAGTTTATAAGGCTGAAAAAATACATTTGTCCATCTAGTTCAGCATGTTATCGTGCATGTTGATCCATAGGAAGGAAAAAAAAAAACTGTGAGGTAGAAGCCACTTTTCCCCACTTTAGGGGAAAATAATTCCTTCCCGACTCCAGTCAGGCAATCAGAATAACTCCCTGGATCAACGACTCATCTCTAGTAACTATAGCATGTAATATTATTACACTCCAGAAATACATCCAGGCCCCTCTTGAACTCTTTTAGTGAACTCACCATCACCGCCTCCTTAGACAGAGAGTTCCATAGTCTCACTGCTCTGCCTTCTTTCCTCCAGACACAGAGGATGTCCCCTCATCACAGCCACTACTGTCAATTACTGACCAAATGCTGACCGTGTGAAGGTGGATGCTTAAAAGACAGGATCCATTTTTTAGGGTTGTTCTTGTGATTGATCAGAAGAAGGGGGGAAAAAACTGTGACGTCAACACAAACTTACTGCTAACACCCTCTCCACTCTGTCATGGTCCCACTACTTGTATAAGTGTATAACAGAACAGCTTCTCTAGAAATCTATGTGGAATCAGCAGACTGTATAAAAGGAGAACGCTCTTTCACTCTGTAGTAGCTTCTTGGGCCACTGCACGGTTAAGTCCTTCATACCTGACTCTAACATTGACCTGTAAGGCTGAGTTCACACTTGAGTTATTTGGTCAGTTTTTGACCCGTAATTTACCAAATAAGTAAAGTGTGAACTGATTCTAAGAGTGACGCCTGTCAACTGCCTGTCATACTGACTCACAATAACTTTTTTACTACAACAGCGGACTAGCTATGCATGTTTCTCCAATGCACAGTGATGTACACTGATTTACATACTCCCTGCAGCCAGCAATTAGCTGATGTTTAACATGCTTTGTCACAAAATAATTTGGATCGAATACATTTTTGGGGGAAAATTAGGCAAAGCCTCCAAATAAAATTTTTGAAAACTTCGCTCATCACTAATCATGTTAATAGATATGGATCTCCAAGTAGATGATAGATTGACCCTACGCTAGATGAGTAATATATAAATAGTCTCAGTTTGAATTGAGGCGCTTGAAAACATAGGAGATGGGGTGGAGAAAAATGGCAGCAGGTGATCTGGATTGATGAATCACATATTGAAATATTTGGCAGTAAGAGAAGCAGTTTCTTCACAGAAGAGCTGGAGAGCGTTACAATAATGAATCTCTGCAGTTAACAGTGAAGCATGATGGAGGTTCCTTGAAAGTTTGGGGCTGCATTTCAGCAAATGGAATTGTTATTATTACTGCTGTCCTCAATGCTCATAAATACAGGCAGATCAATCACTATCAAGACCATCAGTGAGCAAAAATAGAATCACTCAGTACATCCTGCAGGGTAAAATGAATATGCAGGTGCATATAGTGATAATTAAAGGGTAAGCAAGATCTCGGACCACTCTCCAATTCTCCTAGCAATAAAAAAACGGGAAGATGCTAGGAGATCTCGTATTTTCAGACTCAATCCTCATTGGCTTAATATAATTCAAGAGCAGGTAGAAATAAGGAGTGAGCTGGAAGAATTCTGGAATCATAACTTTAATTCTGCTCACATACATTATATTTAGGACGCTTTAAAAGCTTTTGACCGAGGCATTCTCTACTCCAGAATTCAAAAAGCTAAAGCTTCTTACGCTGAAAAGGAGATCACTCTAGAACAGCGAGTACATTCTTTCCAGGGGATAATAGCCATGGACCAAAGCACAAATGTACAGCAGAACTTACTCAAAGCTAGGGAGGAATATAATCATCATCTCCAAGATAAGTGCCAACAAAAGATCTTCTCAGGTCAAAAACAGTTTTGCGAGGCAGGAAAGCCAGAGAGATTGCTAGCCTCCCTGATTCAAAATCAGCTAACTGCCACTATAATTAAAAGTATTAGATCCCCCAAAGGAAAGATATGTACAGACATGGCTGATATTAAACAAGAATTTGTGAAATACTTTGCTACTTTATACAAATCAGACTTAAATGGGCGACATGTCAATCATAAATTATACCTGGACAAAATCAATCTCCCCTCTCTCTCTCAGGAAGATAGAACTGTGCTAGAGACTCCTATCCAACTTTCGGAATTGGAAGAAGCACTGAGATCAACTAGAGGTAACTCGGCCCCTGGGGCTGATGGTCTCCCTTTTAAACTATATCTTACTGCAGTTATTAAATATGTCTTGGAATGAGGGCTGCTTACCCCCTTCAATGTCTGAAGCTGTCATTGTTTCCTGAGGCGATCTGAGGTAATTCAACAAACTTTATTCAGACACAAACAATATAACAAAAGGTTATAAACTGTCATATCTATATAGCCTACAGGTGGCAGTAAACATGTTAACATGTATAACTCCTAACATCCTCCCTTTCTTGTGAAATCAAGTAATATATAACATAACATAACATATACATTCCAAAGGTGACAATGTTTTTTATAATGTATCTAGCATACAAAATCCTTATATCTTGTTGGTGTTCTAATAACCCTAGTTCTAGTACGTCTTGGTGTGGCAGGAGCTTCACATTGTTGCATATGATCATCCATCCCTGTTTCTTTGAGAGTTGTCTCATCTGGAGATGTACCTGGTGTAATCACTTCACTTATTTCAATGTCAGATTTGTCATCTGCAGTCCTCAGAAACTTCCTATTCCTTCTGTACAACTGTCCATTTGCTTCCACTTTATAAGATCGTGGAGCAACTTTCTCCAAACAAATACCTTGTCGCCAAATTTCATCTGTTGACGACGGCGATGGTTGTATTCGCACTGGCTGACCAATGCTTAGTTCGGGAAGTTCCTTGGCTCCTTTATCATAATATGCCTTTGCTTTTTTGCGTCTTTCAGTTAGGTTCTCGACCACTCCTTTTATGACCTTTGGAAACAGCAGTTTCTGAGCAGTCGGAAGTAAAGTCCTGGTCCTTCTTGACATTAGCCGTTGTACAGGACTACTGCTGGTGCCTTCTGATGGGGTATTTCTCCAGTCAAGAACCGCTTTCCAGATATCCTTGTCATCTCGTTTAGCTTTCTTTATGAGTGTTTTTGCTATTTTTACAGTAGCTTCAGCTTTACCGTTGGACTGACTGTGATATGGGGATGATGTAAGATGCTCAAATTCCCACTCTCTACAAAATCGTGCAAACTCTGAGCTGACAAACTGTGGTCTGTTATCTGTAATTACAGAATCAGGGATTCCATGTCTGCTAAAATGTGCTTTGCAACAATCTCTAATTGTTTAAGAGGTGGTATCAGAAACTAAATCAATTTCCCAGAAATCTGAATAATAATCAACAATTATTAAGTAATCTTGTCCTGTTAAGGAAAATAAGTCCATGCCTAGTTTGCTCCAGGGTAGAGTGGGCAATTTGTGAGTCATCAGAGGTTCTTTTGTTTGTTTACGCATATACTCATTGCAAGTATTACAGTTCTTTATTGCCTCTATAATCTCTGGGCCCATGTGTGGCCAAAAGATGACATCCTTGGCCTTGCGAAGGCATGCTTCTATTCCTAAGTGGCTAGAATGAGTCCTCGCTATCATTTCTGGGCGCATGTTTTTTGGTATGATGACTCTGTGTCCTTTATACAGAATTCCATTTTGTATGCTTATCTCATCTCTAAAGCCCCAGTAGTCCCTGATACAAATCGGTATTTTTTCTTTCTGGTCTGGCCATCCTGTAAGAACAGTAGTTTTTAATGCTTGCAAGACTTCATCTTGTTCTGTGAACTTCTGAATTTGTTGTAGGCGCAAATCAGACACTCTTAGATATTCTGCAAAGTTTATCTTTTCCAGTTCCTTAGAAAAGGCATCCTCTGATTGCATCAAGAAAATCTCATAATCTGGGGTGTCCTTGTCCATTGTTTTGTGAGGTAATGCTGCTCTTGATAAGAAGTCTGCAATATACATTTCTGATCCTTTTTTATAAACCACATTAAGGTTGTATTTTTGCAACTGTAGCATCATGCGCTGTAGACGTTTTGGTGCTACTAGGAGAGGTTTTTTAAAAATGCTCTCTAGTGGCTTATGATCAGTCTCAATGTTAATAATATTTTTTCCATGTAAGTACTGATTAAACTTCTGGCATGCATATACAATGGCAAGACATTCCTTTTCAATCTGGGCATATCTTTGTTCTGTTGAAGACAGTGTACGTGATGCAAACGTCACTGGCTGCCCTCCTTGCAAAAGTGTTGCTCCAAGACCTTTTTCACTGGCATCACATTGGACTGTTACTTCTTCATTGACATTGTAGTATCTCAAAACTGGATGTTTAGTAACAATATCTTTTATTTGCTTGAGTGTTCTGTCCCCACATTAAGGCGAATGAAGGTGTAACTGATAATGACTTTGTGACTGTCCTACCTTCGTATCCAAGCAGTGGAGCAGACCGGACCGGCAGATGCTCAGGTTAGATGGATCCAGACGTAGACATGAGGATGCAATCAAACATGTTTATTTGATCCAGAGCAGTGACATACAGTGATGGAATACAGTAGATGCTGTGATGTGGATGTCTTTTCTGAGGCTAACTGCTGAGGCAACTGCTGAGGCAACTGCTGGTCAAAAACTGATGCCTTCACAAGCCAAGGTGTGTGTCTCCAGTCACAAAGAATGCAGCACTGAAAAAGGCTACAGGAAGTGACCAGGCCCAAGGCTGCTAAAACCACGCCCAGAGATAAAACTTTATAGACAACGAACGAGGCGTGCAGCATACAAATTGCGGCCAGCAGATGGCAGCAGAGAACAATAGACTTAAACAACATAGGTAAAACAAGAAATAATACAGTGCAGAAATTCAATATGAAAGGAACAGCACACTCCCCGTCTGAAATTCACTTTGGGGATTTCACTATGACGAATGTCCATAAAATATAAACAACCTGTAAAAGAAAACATGTTAGAATGCAAACATAGATAGTCCTGTTTTCCAACTTGGAATGGAGAAGATCTGCGAAGCTAGATACAGTCCTGTTCACCCTGCAGGGATTTTCTCGATGGGCAATATTAAAATGAGTTCGTTGATTGGTCTTGAGAACGTTTTAAGCTCGCCTTTCCTGAAGATCTTCAACTCCACCTTCCGGACCTTGCCATCCTTGCTAGGGAAAACCTTTGAAATTAGTCCGATAGGCCAGTCAATCCTTTCGGTTTGTTGCTCTTTCATCAATACAAGGTCTCCTTCCTTCAAGTTTGGTTTGTTGTGTTGCCATTTTCTTCTTCCTTGAAGAATACTGAGGTACTCCTTTCGCCACCTGTTCCAGAAGTAATCTGCTAGGTATTGTACACGTTTCCAGTGTTTTTGATAGATGTTGGCATGAGTAAATTCTCCACTAGGTATTAGCGTACTCTCAGTTTTTTGGGTAAGTAGAATAGCCGGAGTCAGTATGGCTGGTGTTTCAGGATCCATAGACACTGGCACAAGGGGTCTTGAATTGATAATGGCCGAAACTTCGGCAAGAAGGGTGACTAGAGTCTCATGTGTGAGTCTTGACGAGTTTACATCCATCAGCATAGAATTTAAGATGTTGCGTGAGATGCCGATCATTCTCTCCCAGGAGCCTCCCATGTGGGAACTATGAGGAGGATTGAAAATCCAGGTGCAACCTTTTTCCGCCAACTGATCTTGAATGGACTTGGTGTCGATGTTAAGTTCTCTACAAGCTCCGATGAAGTTGCTTCCCTGGTCAGACCTCAATTCTGGTCCTCTGATAGCGAAGAACCGTCTTAAGGCATTAATAAAGCTGGAAGTGTCCATAGATTCTATCACCTCTATGTGAACTGCTCGCACACTCATGCAAGTAAATAGTACAGCCCAACGCTTACTGTTTGCGTGACCGCCGCGGGTCTTGCGTGCGGACACCATCCATGGCCCAAAGACATCTAGGCCAACATAGGTGAAAGGCGGCTCTGTGCATAGTCTATCCGCAGGCAAGTCGGCCATTTGTTGGTGTAGTTGTTTTCCTCTTGCTTTACGACAGTGCACACATTCATGCAGTACTTGGGCCACACGTTTTTTCATACCTATAATCCAAAGGCCAGCAGACCGTAATCTGCCCTCAGTAATTTGCCTGCCTTGGTGTTCGGCCCTTTCGTGGTAGTGTCGGATTAGCAAGACGGTGATATGATGTTTGCTGGGAATGATGAGAGAATTTTGTTCTGCAATTCCCAGGTGGGCTTGATTCAAACGACCACCAACTCTTAGCAAGCCAAAACTGTCGATAACTGGATTTAAATTGGCAAGAGGACTTTTTAAAGGAATCTGCTGTTTGTTGTACAAGCACTTCCATTCTACGTTGAAATTCTCCTTCTGGACGTGATGTATTATGAGGTATTCACTATGAGAGATGTTCTCAGCAGAGAAGGGTTTATGGCAGGCATGCCAACCATGACAATCTTTATCTTGGTGAGTATTATGATAACATCTTGCGATGTGCACTAACCTTGCAATAGTTCTGACGAGTCTCATCCAGCTGGAGAAACGTTCAAAGCGCTGACAACCGAAGCTGGCGGTTTGCTTTGTTCCAGTGACTAATGCACTAACTTCAGCGCGGATTTCTGGATCATTATCCGGATCCTGGATGCTGAAAACTTCCTGTACACATTCGTCCGCCTCTTCAAGCAGAAACTCTGGACCTGTAAGCCAAGTAGAGTTAATAAAGGAACCTATAGACATAGGCCTAGTGGCGTGATCTGCTGGATTAAGTTTGGATGGTACATAGTGCCATTGCTCAGGTTTGGAGGACCTCCTGATTCTCTCTATGCGGTTACTAACGTACACATAGAATCGCTTGGTCCGATTGTGGATGTAACCTAAAACGACCTTACTGTCGGTGTAATACTGGACTTCAGCTATGTCGACACCCAGTTCTTGTTGTATGAAATCCGCGATCTCCACTGCCAACACAGTCCCACAAAGTTCCAGTCTGGGAATAGTATGATCGGGCTTGGGGGCTAACTTAGCCTTACCAAAGACGAACCCAACGTGATTTTGGTTGTTGGGTTCTGTCACTTTCAGATAGGCAACCGCTGCGATGGCCTCCGTGGAGGCGTCCGAGAACACGTGGAGTTCTTTCTTTATGCTAGAGGAAAGTGAAGTTTTAATATAGCATCTCGGGATGTGGATCTCATCCAAGGCACACAAGGATCGCTTCCAGGCTTCCCATTTTTGCTCTTTCTCGGAGGGAAGTGGGGTATCCCAATCCTTGACTGTTTCAGAAAACTGTCTCAGTAGAGATTTACCTTGTATGGTAATGGGCGCTACAAATCCCAGCGGATCGAATAGGCTGTTTACTACTGATAGGACTCCTCGCTTTGTGAATGGCTTGTCTGCACAACTTATCTGAAAACCGAAGGAGTCGGCCGAGAGATCCCATCTGAGGCCCAAGCTCCTCTGCACAGGTGGACTGTCCAGTCCCAAGTTAATGTCCCTGAATCCTGGTGCATGATCGCCTGATTCGAAGGCCCTCATAACGGCCAAGTGGTTTGAAGCAATTTTGTGTAGTCTAAGTTTAGCTTGGTACAACATACTTTGAGTCCTTTTGAGCAGATCGATAGCCGCTTCTTCAGTCGGTAGTGATTTGAGTCCATCGTCTACGTAGAAGTCCTTTTCTACAAAGTCTCTGGCGTCTTTACCGTACTCGGATTCTCCCTCTAATGCAGTTCGCCGAAGGCCGTAAGTTGCCACGGCAGGTGAAGGGCTGTTTCCAAATACGTGTACCCTCATTCGATATTCTGCCATCTCTGCGTTGGTGTCGTTATTCTTGTACCACAGAAACCTGAGGGAATTCCGGTGGTCCTCTCTGACTACGAAACAGTGGAACATCTGTTCAATGTCGGCGGTGATGGCAACGAGCTCTTTTCTGAACCTCATCAGCACTCCAACTAGGTTATTCGTCAGATTAGGACCTGTGAGAAGGACATCATTAAGCGATACACCTTGATGTTTGGCACTTGAGTCGAAAACAACCCTAATTTGATTAGGTTTCCGTGGGTGATACACTCCAAATGAAGGCAAGTACCAGCACTCGTCGTTCTTCCCTAAGGAAGGAGCTGGTTCTGCATGGTTGTTGCGAAATATTTTGTCGATAAAGGCAACGATGTGTTCTCTCATCTCAGGCTTGCTGTTCATGGTACGCTGAAGAGAGTTAAATCTAGACAGAGCTTGTTCCCTATTGTTCGGGAGTCTCACCCTGGTAGCTCGGAAGGGTAATGGAGAAACCCAGTGATTGGTTTCGTCTTTAAGGAACTCATTGTCCATTATCTTGATAAATTCTCTGTCCTCTACTGACAAAGCTACTTTATCATCGTCCTTGCTTGTGTGAAAGACTAATCTTCCCAAGTTGTCAGCAAAGTAGGGAGGAATGTCGTCAGGTGGTTGTATGAGGTCTGGAGGCTTCTCTTTCACCTCATAGTGATGAGGGCAAGGCTTAATGCAAGTTGTGCGTCCATCTCCACGCACGTACGTTTTGAAAGAGCGGATTCTTGGTTGATCCAAGCATACATTTCCTATGACCACCCATCCCAAGTCCAGTCTCTGGGCGTATGGTGCATAGTCGGGACCATTACACTGTTGACGCACCTTGTGTACCCTTAGATTGTCTCTGCCAAGCAGGAGTAGAATCTCGGCGTTGTTGTCCATAGGTGGGATAACGTTGGCTAGGTGCCTTAGGTGTGGATGGTGAAATGCAGCTTCCGGGGTAGGAATTTCATCCCTATGGTTGGGTATTTGATCGCATTCGATCAGCGTCGGTAGAGGTATTTCCGTATTTCTACTGACGGAACAAGCGATGAATCCTTGTGCCCTCCTGCCGCTAGTCTCTATGCGACCCGAGCAGGTGTTTAAGATGTAGGGTTCTGATGGTCCCTTTATTCCAAAGGCTTCAAAGAATTTAGGTCCTGCTAGGGAGCGGTTGCTTTGGTCGTCAATGATGGCATACATTTTTACTGCCTTTTCTGGTAGCCCCTCCGGGTAGACCTTGATTAGGCATATGCGGGCACAACATTTCTCACTCTGGCCCTCCCCACATACGTCCAAGCATGAGCAGGAAACAGCAGTGGCTGTGTTAGCGTGGTTCTGGGGCTCCCCGCCATGACTCGGAGCAGGACTGGTGGTGACAGCAGCAAGTGAATCCCTTGTGAGTGGAGTTGGGTGCATAGCTGAGGCATGTCTTTCACTATGACACTCCTCACACTTGATAATGGATTTACAGTCCTTAGCCATGTGCTCCAATGAAGCGCAGCACCTAAAGCATACCCCAAGCTCGGTGAGGACTTTCTTGCGCTCCTGTATTGTTTTGGATCTAAATCCTCTGCATTTGTTCAGTGAGTGTGGTTTTTTTATGAATGGGACATTCACGATTGAAGGCCTTGTCTCCTGATGAGGTAGTGTACTGTCTACCAGTGGGTACTGCAGATGATGGTAGGTTAGTCTTTCTAACATTCACGCTGCTCTTAAAGTCTCTGTGTTTATGTACAATACTTTCGTACCTTGATGATGGTGTCACTGAGGCTGTAGTATTGAACTCCAGGAAGTCGAGGCTGGGGTCATTCCTCATCTGGGACTGTTCATCGATGAATCTACAGAAATGAATAAATGGGGGAAAGGTGACGTCATGCACTCTTTTGTACCTTGAGACTGATGCCGCCCACTTCTCCTGCAGGCTGTATGGTAACTTCACGACAATTGGGTTCACCCCATGGGCTGTATCCAGGTAGCACAGCCCGGACAGACGAGGGTCTCTTTTGGCGAGCTCCAGTTCCATGAGCAAATCACTTAAATCCTGAAGCTTATGGACATCTTTGAGACTGATCTTGGGGACGTTCTGCAGTCTCCTGAATAGTGCCTTCTCTATTGCTTCTGCACTGCCAAAGGTGCGTTCGAGTCTCTGCCAGGCTGCAGCGAGACCTGCTTCTGCTTGTCCCACATAGACAGTTCTAAGGCTCTTGATGCGATTTGTGGAGCCTGGGCCCAGCCATTTGATTAAGAGGTCGAGCTCCTGCTCTGCAGTTAGGTTGAGGTTGGCGATGGCGGCTTTGAAGGTTGCCTTCCAGGCTCTGTAGCTCTCCGCACGGTCATCAAATTTTGAGAGACTGGTGTTAATTAGCTCTCTGCTCACCATAAACCTGGCAAACTCAGACATATCTGATTTCTCACTGCTTGTTGCCATGACAACTTCTGATGCCCCTGGGGCGTATAGGCTGCGTGGTGTGAAAGGGTGAGATGCTTCCGGGTAGAATGATGTTGCTGCAGGGTTGAGCTGTGGTCTAGCCTCTGTAGATTCTGATGACTGCTGCTTGAGCTGTGGAGGTAGGCCAGGAAACACCTGGTAGCCATCTTGCTGTAATAACTGCCCTTGAGAGGGCGCGTCTGGGCGACTGTTATTGGGTTGCTCGGGTGCTGTGGGTATCGCTGGCACTGAAGGTAGAGCTGACTTGGAGGTTTCGATGTTGTTGGCTTGGACAGTACTGCACACTGGGGGTGGTGCAGGTAACTGTTTCAGTACGTAGTCGCTGGTGCGAACAGCTGGATCATCTATCTCCTCTGGTGGTAAGCAGACTGAATCAAGGCCTTGGCTCAATGCTTGCTCAAGTAGTCTTACTTTTGCTAATGCAATTTCCTCTTCCCTCTCTGATTCAAGGATCTTTATTCGAGCCTCTGCTTCTGCCCTCTTGGCTTCTGCCCTCTTGGCTTCTGCCTCTGCTTCAGCCCTCTTGGCCGCCGCCTCTGCTTCTGCCCTCTTGGCTTCTGCCTCTGCCCTCTTGGCTGCCGCCTCCGCTTCAGCCCTCTTGGCTTCTGCCTCCGCTTCAGCCCTCTTGGCCGCCGCCTCTGCTTCTGCCTTCTTGGCTTCTGCCTCCGCTTCAGCCCTCTTGGCCACCGTCTGTGCTTCTGCCCTCGCAAGGACTTCTTTTTCGGTGAAGGAACGCCTCACTTTGGATTGCTCTGCATTTATGCGGGCCTCTAGTAATCTGTCGCTCAGGGTGGAGCTTCTAGAGCATGATGATCTATAGGACCGCGAGGAATGTTTTGATGAATGCGATCTGTGTGATCTGGTTTCTTGTAAATGAGAGATGCGGAGTTCCACTTTATCTTTAGCGTCCAGCACCATGGCGTCTCTTTGTCTGTCTATTGATTCTGCCTTGCACAATTCTGACGGGGCTTCTTCAATATTAGAGTCTTTTAGAAAGGTTATATACCTTGTGGACAGTTTCTTGTACCTTTCATGGGCTGCGTCCAGCCGCCCGACGGCAGCTTGTAAACTGGTGGCATCGCCTGAGGAGGACTTAAGTCCTGATATGAGGGAGGAAACTCGTTCCCATAGCTCTTCCAGGTAGTCACATAGCTCATCTTTCCTGGTGTGATAATTTTCTGTGATCTTTATAGTTGGTTTGAGAGAGCGCCTTTGTCGCTTGACTTGGTCTGCTGGAAGTGTGGGTTCTACCTCCAGCTCTTCATAATGATCAGTATCGGGTTGCAACTGCTTTGTTTCATCACTGGGGAACTGTAAGAGGTCCTTTTCGGCCATTTTGATTTAAGGTGCGCTGTCTCTTTAAGAAAATGAACCTTTGAATTGGGAGCTGAAAATTGCAGTGCGGCTCGGATGAGGCACCCCAATGAGTTTCCCAAGGTGTTTTAAATGAATAGCGGGGTTTTGGTTTGAGGGAGGCCCCGCGTGCGTGAACAGTTCTTATATCATGCAAGCAAGGGTTAACATCGGATGTAGAAAGTGGCTTGGCGAGTAGTGGAGGACTTCCAGGTGAGAGTATATCTACTGCGGACACGCCGTGCTTCCCCTTAGGCTTATGGGACATGCACTGTTGCCGGGCAGATTTGCTGGGAGTGGGCCTGTTGCAGGGGAGGTTCCTGAGTGTGGCACTGGGCAATGAGGGAATCTGTAGCCGGGCATTGGACGTTGAGACAGGTATTTACTGGGGTATAAGGCTTTAAGGCAGTTTTTGACTGTTCTGTCCCCACATTAAGGCAAATGAAGGTGTAACTGATAATGACTTTGTGACTGTCCTACCTTCGTATCCAAGCAGTGGAGCAGACCGGACCGGCAGATGCTCAGGTTAGATGGATCCAGACGTAGACATGAGGATGCAATCAAACATGGGTTTATTTGATCCAGAGCAGTGACATACAGTGATGGAATACAGTAGATGCTGTGATGTGGATGTCTTTTCTGAGGCTAACTGCTGAGGCAACTGCTGAGGCAACTGCTGGTCAAAAACAAATGCCTTCACACACAAGCCAAGGTGTGTGTCTCCAGTCACAAAGAATGCAGCACTGAAAAAGGCTACAGGAAGTGACCAGGCCCAAGGCTGCTAAAACCACGCCAAGAGATAAAACTTTATAGACAACGAACGAGGCGTGCAGCATACAAATTGCGGCCAGCAGATGGCAGCAGAGAACAATAGACTTAAACAACATAGGTAAAACAAGAAATAATACAGTGCAGAAATTCAATATGAAAGGAACAGCACATTGGCTGGATTGCCAGGCCCACAAGCTGTCTTTGTCTGTGAGTCTGCGTAGTGGTTCACATACATCCGAAAGATGTGGTAAGAATTTTGATAGGTAGTTTACAAACCCTAGCAGTCTCTGAACTGCTTGTACATTGTCAGGCTTTGCTACCTCTAAAATTGCTCTGACTTTTTCTGGATCAGGACGCAGGCCTTCTGCTGTGAGTAAATGTCCCATGTATGGTACCGAAGATAGCCTCAATCTCAGCTTCTTTTTATTGAATTTTAGGTTCAGCTTTCATGCTCTCTCTAAGAGTCCAATCAAATTCTTGTCATGATCCTTTGTGGCCTCCTCTGTAGTGTCACCACAGCCATACACCAATATATCATCTGCAATAACTTCCACTCCGGGCAGGTCTTCTACTGCTTCATGTTGTCTACGTTGATATTCTTCTGGTGCAGTAGCAATCCCAAAAGGCATGCGTAGCCATCGGTAACGCCCAAAGGGAGTCCAGAATGTAGTGAGATAACTGCTTTTAGTGTCCAGTTTTACTTGCCAGAAGCCATCCTTAGCATCTAAGACAGAAAATACTTTTGCATTTGTTAAACTTGGCAGGATTTCCTCTATAGTGGGCATTGGATAATGTGAGCGTTTTAGTGCTTTATTTAAGTCTTTGGGATCAATGCATATTCGCAGCTTGCCTGGTTTCTTAACAGCAACCATACTACTTATCCATGTCGTAGGTTCTATGACATTTTTTATCACTCCCAGTGTCTCTAATCTCTCTATTTTCGCCTTTAAGTCTGCTTTAAGTGGAGCCGGCACTCTACGTGGTTGGTGTTGAACAGGAGGTATTGCTTCATCTATTTCTAGGTGATACTCTCCAGGTAGACACCCTAGTCCTTTGAAAATGTCTCTATATTCAGTTGTGATCATTTCATAAGAAAAGGGTGAAGTTGTAGTTGTTTGCTGGTCATCATGTAATAATACATTATGTTCTACATTCAGTGTAAGGAGGCCTATTTTCTGACATGTTTCTGCTGAGAGAAGTGGTTTGTGTTTACCTTGGAATTGCAGTGTATATGTTTTATCTTTATATGTACAATTTAGATTACATTGGCCCATAGGTATCATATAGGTATCATTGTACCATTTTAATTTGACATTACTCTTCTGTAATGTTGGCTTTCCTTCTTTAACATTTTGCAATAGTCTTTGTATGTCATAAGGTTGCAGGTGGCCCCACAGTCTAACTGACAGTGTAACCTTTCCCCTGCTTCTCTGTCAATGCTGAGTTCTAGTGGTACAAACCACTGTGATCCTGGACTGCTTACTGCTCCTATTTTATGAATAATAGTGAATACTGATTCTTCTGAGCTGCTGCTCTTGATCTGTGCAGCCATATGTGCAGTGTACTCAAGTTGTGCGTAGTAGGTGTTTCTGGGTGTAGTAGTGCAATATACACTAACCTGGTACAGCTGACTCTCTGCAAGGGCAGGTATAGAATTGGAAATAGTTCGTGACGCCAGTGCCAAGTAAACGGTGGCACGCCGTTTGCGGATGCAGGAATAAATTGAGGAAACGTAGAATTAAAACAGAACTTCAACTTTAGTAGTTTGCAGGCAGAGACAATATTGGAAACGCAGTTCCTCAGCATACAGTCGATTTTGCAATTCGGTCGATGCAGGCAATTCAGTACAGCAGGGTAATTACAGAGTGTTGAACACAGGACTTGCAGCAAAGGAGCTTGCACTCTAACTCTGTCTGATCCTGGAATGTAGCAATTCTTCACCAAGGCCCATTAACCTAAGTCTGGCTTTATATCCTTGATTATGGCTTAAATAAGTACCTCCTCTGTTTCTCTCAGTACCTCTGGCTCCTCTGATCTTTGCCTCAGTCTCTCCTAGCTTCTGAATGGTTCCTCAGGCCCTTAGGCTAAGATGTTCCTGCTTCTGCATATGGGTATTCAGGAGGGAATCTTCTCCTGAACAGCAGGCTTCAGGCCTGGACTTGTCTCAGACATTGTCTAATCTCCAACTGTAACTTACTGAAACTAGACTCCGTCTCCCCTGCACTTCCCTGTCTGGCCTTTATATAAACTAGGGCTCCCTAGCTCCCTCTATGGACTAGAAGTAGGAATGACACCCCTAGCAGGCCTGTAAGTGCAAGTTTCAGTGACAGGAAAATACACACATTACATTACATTCTATAAAACTGACACATAGCAACTTCCCATAATTAGGAGGGACGACAGCACACCAAGTGACCTTTGGTAGTAACGGGTATTACAACTCCCGTATACTACATACCCCACTGCTTTAAGCTGAGTACGACCTCGTACTCCATCATGGGTCGCCCAACTGGAATCTCTACCTGAAATAGAAAATAGAGACATGCAGGCATACATACATGTAATTCATCTGCATTTACATTTACATCAGGTCCAATTGGCAAAGGTGAAGGGTAGTGACAAGGGGCGTCGTTCTCTTCTCTCAGGATAGTGAATGGAACGGGGGCGCTGACCTGGCACAGCGTAACATTAGAACCAGGATAGTCCATGACAATGAATAAGTCCATGATAAAACAGTAGAAAACAGTATAAAAGTTCTTGGAGGCTCAAATAACAAACATGAGTCCGTACCCAGGTTATTTCTTATTAAATCACAGAGGCTCTCATGCGGTGGAGTCCATCTCTGGGCACAATACTTTTAAAAGAATAAGAATCTCAGAGGCTCAGGTACTTTTGAGTCTGTCTCCGGGCACGGTTCCTTAGTATGAAGTTGCACAATAAACGGACAGCAAAGACAAGTGCTGTAATACCCCTGATCAACCTGAAAAGGGGGTGAAGGGTAAAAGGTGCAACAAAGGAACAGGCACAACTTGGCGTGGGGGTACCAAAAGCAGGCAGGAGGTCCTGGAAACAAACGTGGCCTTGCTGACTTTGTGATTTCAGTGGTCAACACCTACCACTGAGCCGTGGACAAACTGGCAGCTGCAACAAAGGACCAGGAAACGTAGGACTCCTGTCCTGGAAGGGTTAACATGAAACTTCAGAAGAAATAAATCAAAGGCCTAGCAGGCTGATCACAGTGGCATATTGTAGCTACTTGGCTCTGCTGGCAGGTACCGTCTGTAGTAGTCCTCTACAGGAGGATGGGCCCACATGACTGTATCAGGGGGCAGCTGCAGGGTAAAGGGGCCCCTAATAGGAATTGGCCCCATAGGCCTAGGGGTGAACCCTCTGATGGGCCGTGCCGGCCCTGGTATAATCACTGCAGGGTGTGACATGTTTGGCACCGCCGCAGCAAGCGGTCCGGTGCTCTGGGTGCAGCAGTTTACAGCTATCGCGGGTCCGGTCTGGGGCACTGACGGAGCGGTGACAACAGAAGACGGTCGGCGGGTGGTGACAGGCACCCTTACCTCATCCTTCCTCGGCGGTGTCTGGATCCTGGCGGTGTAGGTCTTACGCAGCTCCCGCAACTTCTCCTCCAGCCGGACGATCTGCTCACCGATGCTCTCTGTGTCGGAGTCGCTGTCCTCTACTGGCGCTGCCGGCGCAGGTACAGTCACCGATGATGCGGACTCGGCCTCGGCAGGTTCTGGACTTGCATCTGGTCTCCGTCCCATCCGGATGTTCTGGAAGGTAGCACTCAGTCCTTTCAATTGCTCCAGCTCAGATATAGTCTTCTCCCGACGAGGCAGCTCGGGGGAAGGATAGGGGCTCACCCATTTCTCCAACACGGTTGGCTGCCAGAAGACGTTCGGCCCGATGAAGGAGCTCCGCTCCTGAAAGGCGTGATGGGCCGGCTCTGGAGAGCGTTCCGGTTCTCGCTCGCAGCCAGAGTAGTCTTCTCTGCCTTCTGCCTCCCAATCCTCAGGTGCTCGCTTGGGACGGGTCACAGCAGTCGCATAGGGGCCTCGCAGGCCCTCGGCAGGGGTGTACTCCACTTCCTCTCCCTCGCGGAGGCTGTGCTGGTACGACGGGAGGTAGTCTCTTTTGACAGACCTTCGATTGACATAGAGGTCTCTGCCAGTAAGATAGTCCTGAATAAACCCGTAGCCACGGGGTTTGTCAAACGACAGCACCACTCCCTTTCTCCTTTCCAGGCGGGGTTGGGTGTGTGTATGCTTCTCGTGGATGGTCTTGGTCAATTCCTCATACACGATCTTAGTCTTTATGTTCCGCTTGATAGCGGCCTCGCGGATCTCCGCCATCAGGGAAGACCATTTGAACGATGGCTGAAAAAAGTCCCTCCATGAGCCATAGTAGGGCTCGGGTTCTTTCTCCCTGGTGCGGCAGGCGGGTTGCTCCGGTCCCGGAGCGTAGGCCGGTGGAGCCTCTTCTGGCTCTACACCGGTGTCGGTCATTTTTTCAATTACAGGTGTGGACGCTGCAGCAACACTCTGCTCACAATTCAATATGCTCGATCCTTCTGAGGAGAGCGATAGGGTTGCGTCAATTAGAGTAGCCAGCTCCTCCCACTGCACTGGGGAGCCGCCCCCCAGGTATTCCAGTATATGGAAGGCGGTGTCCATGCTGGCAGACATGCAAATGTCCAGATAAGCCGTGGCGCCTGCCCTTGACCTTCTTCCCGCTTTTTCCTCAGAAAGGCGCCAATTTTTCCCGCCTTTTCGGGATGAAGGTGACGCAGCAGTAAATTCAGCAAGCCCAGCAGTCATCTTTAGGTACAAACGCTGTCTATTCACTGACGGCAAGCAGGAATGTTTAAAGTCCACAAAACCACACTCCAATGCGGCGATTTTCTTCCTCTGGATAGCGCAATACCGCACAGCGCTTTTTAGAAGTTTTTGACACACTTTGGGTATGATTTTTAATCCACAAAGTCCACTTGAATAAAACAGGAAAATTGTCACTTTGGTCACAGGGCAACGGTATAAGGCACAAAGTTCACGCTTCTTGCACTAGAAAGCGTGCGTATCCTGTTCGTGACGCCAAAAGAGAAGGTGCAGTGTACTCAAGTTGTGCGTAGTAGGTGTTTCTGGGTGTAGTAGTGCAATATACACTAACCTGGTACAGCTGACTCTCTGCAAGGGCAGGTATAGAATTGGAAATAGTTCGTGACGCCAGTGCCAAGTAAACGGTGGCACGCCGTTTGCGGATGCAGGAATAAATTGAGGAAACGTAGAATTAAAACAGAACTTCAACTTTAGTAGTTTGCAGGCAGAGACAATATTGGAAACGCAGTTCCTCAGCATACAGTCGATTTTGCAATTCGGTCGATGCAGGCAATTCAGTACAGCAGGGTAATTACAGAGTGTTGAACACAGGACTTGCAGCAAAGGAGCTTGCACTCTAACTCTGTCTGATCCTGGAATGTAGCAATTCTTCACCAAGGCCCATTAACCTAAGTCTGGCTTTATATCCTTGATTATGGCTTAAATAAGTACCTCCTCTGTTTCTCTCAGTACCTCTGGCTCCTCTGATCTTTGCCTCAGTCTCTCCTAGCTTCTGAATGGTTCCTCAGGCCCTTAGGCTAAGATGTTCCTGCTTCTGCATATGGGTATTCAGGAGGGAATCTTCTCCTGAACAGCAGGCTTCAGGCCTGGACTTGTCTCAGACATTGTCTAATCTCCAACTGTAACTTACTGAAACTAGACTCCGTCTCCCCTGCACTTCCCTGTCTGGCCTTTATATAAACTAGGGCTCCCTAGCTCCCTCTATGGACTAGAAGTAGGAATGACACCCCTAGCAGGCCTGTAAGTGCAAGTTTCAGTGACAGGAAAATACACACATTACATTACATTCTATAAAACTGACACATAGCAACTTCCCATAATTAGGAGGGACGACAGCACACCAAGTGACCTTTGGTAGTAACGGGTATTACAACTCCCGTATACTACATATGTATTCTGGCATGTGCTTTCTGCCTGCATACTCTAGAAAAATGGTTTTGCTTTTTGCATTTACTACAGGTTTCTCCATATGCAGGACAGTGGTCTCTCCCCCAGGGGTGGTTGTTTCCACAGTATCTACATCTGATTGTTTTTACTTTGCTTTCTTTCATGGGCTTTTTATATGTTTTAGCAGTATAATGTACAGCTTCAGTTTCACTTTTGCTTTCTTGCATTGCTTGTATTTGCATTTCTGTAAGTTCATGGCTTCTACACATATCAATGGCTCTCTGTAGGTTCAGGTCTGGTACTCTGAGCATTCGCTTTCTAGCATTAATGTCTTTTGATCCCAGAACTATTCTGTCTCTGATAAGTTCATCATGTAATACTCCAAACTCACATGTAGCTGCTAGCTGCCTCAGTCTAGTCACATGATGATCTATAGTTTCCAATGGGCCTTGGTTTCACAAGAAAGGGAGGATGTTAGGAGTTATACATGTTAACATGTTTACTGCCACCTGTAGGCTATATAGATATGACAGTTTATAACCTTTTGTTATATTGTTTGTGTCTGAATAAAGTTTGTTGAATTACCTCAGATCGCCTCAGGAAACATGGTGTCAGAAGTGGAGAGGGCTTTGGTGTTTTAGAAACCACTAAAGTCCTAATATCAGAACAAAAGATCAACAAGAATAGTTTCTCTGGTAATTTATTAATAAGATACACACAGTGTTACAGAAAATGGCTGCAAACAACTTCCCTGTGCCGTCTCCCATGGACTGTAAAGGGACCTGGCAATTAACTGACATATTTCAAATCCCAGTGGGAAGATTATGAGGTGGCAACTGAACTTGATAAGAAAGACTCCAAGGTAAGGATAGCGACACTGCGCTCAGTGATGGGGAGAGACTGTCTGCGTATTTATCAGCACCTCTCACTCTCTGATGCCGACAAGCAGGACATAGAGAAAACTCTGGATGCATTACAGAGCCATTTTATGCCTTCACGTAACATCATTTATGAGAGGTACATATTCAATAATCATTACCTTAGTTTTAAAAAAGGGAAAGAATGAACTGGATATGGGGTCATATAGACCCATCTCCCTACTCAACACTGATTATAAAATTGGTGCAAAAGTGCTTGCTAATAGACTCAAGAGGATAATAGCTAAGATAATTCACCCTGACCAAACAGGATTTATACCGAAGCGTTCAGCCCAGACCAACATCCGTAGAACATTAATGAACGTCTATCTGGGAGAGGCAGAGGACCGCTCCATCCTGTCACTAGATGCCGCAAAGGCCTTTGACAGGGTGGAGTAGAACTTCCTATGGGAGGTGATGGACAGGATGAATTTTGGCCCTAATTTTGTCCAGTGGATTAAGTTATTATATAAATCCCCCAAGGCAAGGATAAATGTGAATGGCTCCTTATCGGATCCATTTGAACTTCAGCGGGATACTAGACAGTGCTGTCCCTTATCTCCTCTTTTATTTGCTATCTTCCTAGAGCCCCTTTCATGTCGAGTTAGACAGGATATTGATATTTTTGGTTTTGGAGGCCAGGACTTGCAGGACAAAATTAGCCTCTATGCTGATGATGTTCTTATATATTTAAGGGATGGATATTTAGCTCTGCCTCACGTCATGAGGATAATAAATGAATTCGTTTTTTTCTCAGGATATGAAGTGAACTGGCAGAAATCTGCCCTATTACCGCTAAATAGTGCCCCCCCAGTTAAAGTGGCTGTTGTCAGATGTCTAGTGTTAACCGACTCACTGGAATATCTTGGTGTTTGGATCGGTCCCTTGGTGAGAGACCATACCAAATTGAATATTATCCCATTGATAGACAAAATAAAAAATAAAGTACGTGTATGGCAAAAGTTGACGATGGAACAGGCAGACAGGATTACCCTAATTAAAATGGTGCTTCTCTCACAGATGCTATATCAACTTGCTCCCTGCCCAATATGAATTGAAGATGCGCATTTTAAAGTCCTGGAGAGATTGCCTAACAAATTAATTTGGGGCAGAAAAAGAGCACGTATTAAGCAGAATTACCTATGGCTAGCGGAGGAGAATGGGGGCTTATCTTTTCCCTATCTGCGGGGCTATTACTTGGCTTCTCAAGTACAATGGTATCTTTGTGACCCCTTCAATATATACCCCCAACTTATCAGAGATTACAAAGGAACTCAGCGTGATATATTTAGTATCCTAGAAACTGGATATATGGGAGAAAAGGTGAAAAAATTTATTATATCACACTCTATGCAACTTGTCTGGAATTCACTTAAAGCAATCTTGGGAATCACTCATACACTTAATTTTACCCCTTTATGGTATAATGTAAACCTTAGTGAATTTAATAAAATTGATATTAATTTCTGGGAAAGGAAGGGAATAATTAGGGTTGAGCAAATGATACACAATGGTGATATTAGGACTTTAGTGGACATATTTGGCCACAGAGATGTTAATATATTAGATAAGTATAAATATTTTCAGGTTAAACACGCTTTTATGTGCACTAAAGATAAAGAGTTTTTCACGATCAAATCACATGACTTTATGGATTGGTGCTTTAACTCATGTTTATTTCACAAATTTATAGTAAATTGAGAATGGAAATGGGTAAAATGAATAAGTTTAGAAGTGAAGTGAAATGGGGTCAAGATATAGGGAATAATAAAACACTAAAATGGGATGCAATATACAGAAATATTAGGAAAACTTCCATATCTGGGAATCACAGGTTAATTCAGTTTAGGATTCTACACCGTTTATATTATACGCCTTCTTCTCTCGCCCGGTTCTATAATAATGTCTCAGATAGATGTCGTCGATGCCTGGCCCAACAAGCAGATTTCATACATCTTATCTGGTTATGCCCCGTGATTCAGGTTTTCTGGACCAATGTTTTTTCTGAACTCCGCAGATGCTCTTTATTTAATTACAACGAAGATATAACCACTGCTGTTCTAGACGCCCCCCTATTTGATAGGCAGGGACGGGAAAATATGTTCTGGATGAAGTCGCTGATGCTGGCCAGGGTTATAATTGCCAGGAATTGGGGTTCAAGTAACCCCCTGGCTGTATCTGTATGGCATCAACTTGTTGATAAAGTGAAGAAATACGAGAAACTTGCCATTCAAAATAATGGGATAGAACTTGGTCAGTATGGCCATAAGGCCCTGTTCGCCATGGATGTGCACCGAGACAATGAGGGTGGGTGATCAGAATTAAATAGGATTTTTGGATATTAATTATGTATTCATGATGGATAAGCTGAGTAAATTTGTGGATATTTATTGCATTTGAGTACCATCATGTTATTTAAAGGGCTTCTACCACCAGATTTGGTCCTATTTAGCTGACTGACACTAGCGATGTGCTAGTGTCAGCAGTCCATAACAGTGTTCTTACTTATCATCTGTCTGCTGCCGTTCACCTTAAAAACATACTTTTATAGATATGCTAATGAGCCTCTAGGTGCTATGTGGGCGTCATTAGCACCTAGAGGGCTCCGTCCACTAACCATTTCAGCCGCCCATCGCGTCCCTCCAGCCCGCCCCGCTCCTGTTGATTGACATGAAACTTCTCAGTATCTCGTACCAATTCCCGCTCCTGCGCCGTGCGCTTCTGTATTCGGCGCAGGCGCAGTGAGGAAACCGGCGCCGGGAGAATACAGAAGCGCACGGCGCAGGCGCGGGAATTGGTATGAGATACTGAGAAGTTTCACGTCAATCAACAGGAGCGGGGCGGGCTGGAGGGACGCGATGGGCGGCTGAAATGGTTAGTGGACGGAGCCCTCTAGGTGCTAATGACGCCCACATAGCACCTAGAGGCTCATTAGCATATCTATAAAAGTACGTTTTTAAGGTGAACGGCAGCAGACAGATGATAAGTAAGAACACTGTTATGGACTGCTGACACTAGCACATCGCTAGTGTCAGTCAGCTAAATAGGAGTGGTAGAAGCCCTTTAAATTGTCATGTTTTGGATATAAAATAATTTCATTAAAAAAAAAAAAGGGTAAGCAAGGTATAACAGCATTCTATAAATGTACAGTATATGATCTACAGTATATATAAACTAATACCACATCTAACATACAATGAAATTGGATTTGCCCATCCACCATAGAAAGATGACCTCAATACAGATGAGAACCTTTTATAGAATGCTGCTATGCCTTACATCACATATCTGATTGGATCCAAATTTATTCTGCAGCAGAACAACAACCCCAAACATACAGCAAATCTCATTAAGACCTAGCTTTAGTGTAAAGAAGAACAAGTAGTCCTGGAAGTGATGATATCAACCTCATCCAGCTTTGATTTCAACATCATTGAGTCTGCCGATTATATGAGCAAGCCCACATCCACAGAAGATCTGCAGTTACTTCTCCAAAATGTTTGGAACGACCTCCCTGCCGAGTTTCTTCAAAAACTGGGTGCAATTGAACAACTATTAACACTTCTATTTTTTAAAGTAATTTACACCTGTCTAAAAATTTTTTACTTTATTATATATTGAATTATTTTTACTCGTGTGGGCATTGTACTACTGGATTACAAGTGTTATTTTGGCTGCATTATGCACACTAGTGATTTTTTTTCTTATAAAAACATTATCCTAACAAAAGAATAATCTGAATCCATTTCATTACCATTGATAAAACTGTTAGGAACTATTTGATAGCAAATGTTTCAGGGTTCCAAAGTAAATATAGGCATCAAGAACATTTGTGGAAGGTTATATGGAAATATTTCCAAGTGATGACGTAAGTCTAGGATGTTTTTGAGTTATAATAGGCAAAGTCAAGTGTCTCACAAATTCACTCAGAAGGTATCTTGAACACTGGTGTTTCCATTCTGTAACTATGAAGTGGTTGATCCTTGCGCTGGTTTGTCTCCAGCTGTCAGAGGGCTTGGTCAGGTCTGTAAATATTCAGTTATACAAAAAATATTTCAGGGTTTGTGATGTTTCATTCAATTATACCTTCTCAATTTATTTTTAGATATTGCAATAAAACTTTTTGACTATTGTTTTTAGATATTTGTAGTATAGGAACTGGATCCTTCATATATTCAACTGCATTGCTGTCCTCAGGTGTTGGGCATAGGAGCAATGTCTACCTGCCCCACCATTCACTCTGATAGGCTTCAGGCTTAATGCCTGTAGCCTAACAGAGACAGATGCAGACCTGAGTCGAGCTGCATACAGGTTGTGTCTAGACTCCATGAGCTGTAAGGACCTTGTGATGTCACAGGGTCATAGGACATTCTAACATCACGTGGGTTTAAAGCAGCTGCTGGATTTACTATCAGGGATCTATATCCCATGGGCTCTGGGATTAAAGATTAGTAGCATAATATAAAAATAATAACTAACCCTATTGATGGTGTCAACGGTTGGGTTCTGTGTCCTGCACCGTATCTCTGACAGCAGTATGTGGGCAAGTATTTGCGTTTGTTATTTTTCATTAAAAGTATGGAATTGGACCACTATAGTGGTGGTGGAGGTGTCACTATGGGGACATTGGTTCTCCTGGGGCACTATAAGGTAGCATTTTTTGTACTGGCATACATTATTGTACTTACCTCATCCATTTGATCGCGAAAAGCCGGTTGCAGCCATTTTGATGGAAGATCCAACATGAAATCTCAAGCGGCCCGTGATGACGTCACCACGACGGCCGACGCGGTGATGCATAGGATTTTGCGCGGGGTCTTTAATAAAGAAGGCGGCGGTCAGCTCTTCACGCTCAAATGGATAAGGTAAGTAGGATTTTTTTTTTTTTTTACCTCCATTCAGAGAAAATCGATTAGTTACCACGAGGCATGAGGAAATTCGGCTTCGTGGCAAATCGAATAATTCAGATCAGATCGCTCAACACTAATTATTACTTCTTGGGCACAATGGGGGACATTACTACTACTGGGTTCACTGTAGGAACACTATTACTACTAAGGGCACTCTGGGAGGGAATTATTACTATTGGTGGGACTTTTGGTAGCTCTATTGCTGTGGGCACCCTGGCACAGTATTAGCTTATCATAATAAGTTTTTAGGGGACTCTATGAGGGTCATTTATTAAGTCTGGCATTTTAGATGCCTGTCTTAATACCCCCATGCGCTGCTGGTGGATCCGCCAAAGTTATGAAGAAACGCCAGCCTCTACATAACTTCGGTGCATCCACTGCCATCTATGCCATCTTCCTTGCTGGCTTAAATTCAGACCATTTTCTACACCTAAAACAGTAGAAACAGGCCCGTGCCCTTCTCTCCCCACATCATGCCCTCTTTCTAAGAACTGGCATGAGCAGGGAAAAGATGCAGATTTGCCCCATAATCTGCACCAGAAATATGTAAAAAATAGGCGAACGTTTGTTAGTAAATGACCCTACTTGTAGCACTATTACTGGCAGGGATACTATTTGCTGGGCACAATGTGTCAATAATTACTGTGACATACAAGTATTTTCAGGGGGAATGTCAGTTTCTGCAGTGTAGTATTGAGGAGCACAGTGGGCACAGTATTGGTTGGGGCAGGGTGGGGTGTTCAGAAACTGGGGATGATGTAAAAGTCGGAACCTAAGATGTGTGTGTGTGACAAACTTTGCAAACACTAGACATGGCTGCAAGAAGTCATCATGGCATTCTGGTCTGAATGTAGAAGATAAGGAAAGAGAACATCTACATCCATGGATGCACCTAGCCTTTCTGCTGCCTATAGAGAAAATTAAAATGGTCCCCCCCCCCATGCCAAATGCTCAACCTAACCCCTTCCCTCCATCCCTATTGTTAAAGACATACTTGGAAAACTTTACATACAGCACTACAAAACATACAGAGTAAGGCCTCATGCACACGACCGTTTTTTTTTTGTGGTCCGCAAAAACGGGTTCCATAGTTCTGTGATCCGTGTCCGTTTTTTCTTCCGTGGGTCTCCCTTGATTTTTGGGAGGATCCACGGACATGAAGGAAAAAGTCGTTTTGGTGTCCGTATGGCCGTGCGGAGCCAAACGGATCCGTCCTGACTTACAATGCAAGTCAATGGGGACGATCCGTTTGACGTTGACACAATATGTGTCACGAGGGTGTCAAGAACCACGTCTGACTCCGTTATACCCGGGGTCAGGAAGTCGCAGCGGTTGGCTGCGCGCTCTATGTAAGATAGGGCTGTTTCCTTATGGTAGCTTTCTGGGTTTGCTTTGCAAACCCTTTTGGCTCACTCAGGGATCCGTAACTCCTTCTCCTCAGCTGTTCCTTGTCCAGCACTCCCAACCTCCTTATATTCCCCTCTCACACTTCTCTGGTTGCCAGATATAGAGCTTCCTGCCTGGACATCTATTCTGACCCTCTGGAGCTGTGTTCCTGCGTTCTCTGGTTGTTGGTCCAGAACGCTACCCTCCGGATCCCTGTTAGACCTTTGTGGTCTGCTGTGGTCGCCCACCTGGGTGTATGTGTTTGTCTGTATTGTCTGTCCTCTCCCTGGTGTTTCCCTTTTAGTATCAGTGGTGCGGACTAGCGATCCCACCGGCCCGTTCACTATCTAGGGCTCATTTTAGGGAAAGCCAGGGTTTAGGCACGTGATCGCCGCACGGGTGAGGAACCCGTCTAGGGACGTCAGGGCAGTCAGGTGCCAGCCGCAAGGTGAGTCAGGGGTCACCACCTTTCCCTCTCCCTTGGGCAGGGCTTTCCCTTTTCCCTCCCTGTGCGTGACGCCGGTCATTACATTATATCTGGCCCTTATTTTGTGTAGGTAAAAAATTTTTTTCTTTTACCTACTTAGAATCCAGTATGGATCAAATTGCTGCTCTGTCCAAACAATTTCATGGCCTGTCTTTGGAGGTGGCAGGATTGAAGGCGTCGGTCCTCCAGCAACAGCAGCAATTACAACTGACCGCAAGCCCAGCGGTTGCTACTGGTAACCAGGTTGTTGCGGAACCCAAGGTCCCTCTCCCTGACAGATTTTCTGGGGGAAGGGACAAGTTTTTGACATTCCGTGAGGCCTGTAAATTATATTTTAAACTGCGCCCTTACTCCTCAGGTAATGAAGAACAGCGGGTGGGGGTTGTTATTTCCCTGCTGCAGGGGGACCCGCAGTCCTGGGCGTTCTCTTTACCTACTGATTCCCAGGCTCTTCGGTCAGTGGATGAGTTTTTCGGGGCCTTGGGTCTCATATATGACGACCCTGACCGAGTCGCACTGGCTGAATCAAGATTACGGAGACTCCTACAAGGAGAGCGGCCGGTAGAGGAGTATTGCTCTGACTTCCGTAGGTGGGCTACGGATACCCAATGGAACGACCCGGCTCTCAGGAGTCAGTTCTGCTCTGGGTTTTCCGAAAGGGTTAAGGATGCGCTTGCATTATATGAGACCCCCTTTTCCCTTGATGCGGTTATGTCCCTTTCTATCCGAATAGATAGACGCCTTAGGGACAGGTTGAAAAAACCGGAGCCATTGGTAACCCCTCCCAAGCAGCAGTTAGTCTGTACGGACTTAGACGAGCCTATGCAGCTAGGAGGAACTACTCGTCAGGTCTGTCCTCCTGAGGCTCGCCGTAGGCGTGGGGTTTGTTTTTTTTGTGGGGAGAGGGGTCATTTCATTAATGTCTGTCCTTCTTTCCTCAGAAACAAAAGACCGTCGGAAAACTACTAACCCTAGGCTGTGTGGAGAATGTCAGTCGGGGGGTATACGTTTCCTCCATACGTGCATCGCAATTTGTGTTACCAGCGGTTATTGTTTTTGGTGATAAGACGGAGACTATTTCTTTCTTTCTAGACAGTGGAGCAGGGGTAAATTTGATAGATGCCCATTTTGCCCGCACTATGGGTTTGTCTCTCTGTACGCTACAGAGACCTATTCCCATATTCGCCATTGATTCTGCTCCTCTGTCTCAGAGAAACCTCACCCACATTGTTCATAATTTACACCTTCGGGTAGGGGACCACCATGACGAGATGCTTTCATGTTATGTTCTGGAGGGGCTTCCCACTCCGGTAGTGCTGGGTCTTCCCTGGTTGGTAGCGCACAATCCAGTGGTGGATTGGCAGGCCAGGGAGATATTGGAGTGGAGTGAGCAGTGCAGAGAAAATTGCTTAAATAGCAATTGCTTAGTCGCCTCCATAACTACCCTACCTACATTTATTTCGGATTTTGAGGAAGTTTTTTCTGAAAAGGGTTGTCAGAAGTTACCACTTTATCGTCCTTATGATTGCCCGGTTAACCTTATTCCCGGCGCAAAATTACCCAAGACCAGGTTATATAATCTTTCAGGTCCAGAGAGACAAGCCATGAAAGATTATATCTCCGAGAGCTTGGCTAAGGGACACATCAGACCCTCTTCTTCACCCGTGGCTGCAGGGTTTTTCTTCGTTAAAAAGAAAGATGGGGGCCTGCGTCCTTGCCTAGATTTTCGCGAATTAAATCGGATAACCATCCGAGACCCATACCCTCTTCCTCTCATTCCTGACCTGTTTAACCAGATTGCGGGTGCTAGGTGGTTCTCCAAACTTGATCTTAGGGGGGCCTACAATCTGATTCGTATTAAGGAGGGGGATGAGTGGAAGACAGCTTTTAAAGGGTTTCTGTCACCCCGCAAAACTCATATTTTTTTTTTTGGATAGTTAGATTCCTCATAGTGCGATATAGGAGAATATAATAGTCTTACTTACTTTCATGCGGCCGATTCTTTATAAAACAAACTTTTATAATATGTAAATGAGGGCTCTACCAGCAAGTAGGGCGTCTACTTGCTGGTAGCTGCTGCAGAAATCCGCCCCCTCGCCGTGTTGATTGACAGGGCCAGCCGTGATCTCCTCCTCCGGCCGGCCCTGTCAGTAATTCAAAAATCGCGCGCCTCTGGTCATTCGGCGCAGGCGCTCTGAGATGAGGAGGCTCGTATCCTCAGCACTCCCTCAGTGCGCCTGCGCCGATGACGTCTTCTCTTTCGGTGATGACGTCTTCTCTTTCGGATTTCTGCAGCAGCTACCAGCAAGTAGACGCCCTACTTGCTGGTAGAGCCCTCATTTACATATTATAAAAGTTCGTTTTATAAAGAATCGGCCGCATGAAAGTAAGTAAGACTATTATATTCTCCTATATCGCACTATGAGGAATCTAACTATCCAAAAAAAAAAATATGAGTTTTGCGGGGTGACAGAAACCCTTTAGCACCCCTGAGGGGCATTATGAAAATCTAGTTATGCCTTTCGGTCTGACCAATGCTCCTGCCGTCTTTCAACATTTCGTTAATGACATTTTTAGTCATCTAATCGGCAGGTTTGTGGTAATATACCTAGATGATATTTTAATTTATTCGTCTGATCTGAGAATACACAAGGTGCATGTCAGACAAGTACTGCAGGTCCTACGGACGAATAAATTATATGCTAAAATTGAAAAATGTGTCTTCGCCGTTCAGGAGATACAATTCCTAGGTTATTTCTTATCTGCTTCAGGTTTCCGTATGGATCCTAGGAAGGTCCAGGCAATTTTAGATTGGGATCTTCCTGAGAACCTCAAAGCACTGCAACGGTTCTTGGGCTTCGCGAATTTCTATAGGAAATTCATTAAAAATTATTCACTTATTGTAAAACCCCTTACTGACATGACTAAGAAGGGGACTGATTTTTCTAAATGGTCTGACGCCGCTAAAGTTGCTTTTTCCTCTCTAAAAGAGAGGTTTACCTCAGCACCTGTATTAGTCCAACCTGATGTCTCTCAGCCTTTTATTGTTGAAGTCGATGCGTCAGAGGTGGGAGTGGGGGCGGTGCTGTCTCAGGGTCCGTCTCCTGGCAAATGGTGTCCTTGTGCTTTCTTTTCTAAAAAACTATCTGTAGCAGAAAAGAACTACGATATTGGCAATAGGGAGCTATTAGCTATTAAACTAGCGTTTGAAGAATGGGTCACTTTTTAGAGGGGGCAGTCCACCCCGTCACTGTGATTACGGACCACAAAAATCTTCTGTACCTCGAATCAGCTAAGCGTCTCACCCCTAGACAAGCTAGGTGGTCGCTATTTTTTACCAGGTTTAACTTTGTGATTACCTATCGTCCTGGGGCAAAGAATACCAAGGCTGATGCACTATCTCGTTGTTTCCCTGGAGGGGGTAATGTGAGTGATCCGGTGCCCATTCTTCAAAGAGGAGTGGTTGTTTCTGCGGTACACTCTGTTCTGGAGGGGAAGGTGTTAGAGGCCCAGGGGGACGCCCCGGTCTCTTGCCCCTCAGAGAAATTGTTTGTACCGTTGAACCTGCGTTTCGATTAATTAAAGGAACATCATAATTCGGCACTTGCTGGGCACCCGGGTAGTAAAGCAACCTTGGAGCTATTGTCTCGTCGTTTTTGGTGTCCAAGGTTGCGTCAGGATGTATTGGATTTTGTGTCTTCTTGTTCTACCTGTGCGCGCGCTAAAGTTTCACATACACGTCCTGCAGGGTCTCTATTACCACTCGTCATTCCCAATAGACCATGGACACATCTGTCAATGGATTTTATCACTGATTTACCTTTGTCTGCGGGTAAAACAGTTATTTTGGTAGTAGTGGACAGGTTTAGCAAAATGGTACACTTCATTGCGTTACCCGCACTACCTAATGCTAAGACTCTTGCTCAGGTATTAGTCTGTGAAATCGTGAAGCTTCACGGGGTCCCCTCCGATGTTGTTTCGGATCGGGGTACCCAATTTATTTCTAAATTTTGGAAAGCTTTTTGTTCCTGTTTGGGGGTACACTTGTCCTTTTCCTCAGCTTTCCATCCTCAGTCGAATGGACAGACTGAGCGTACCAACCAAAACCTGGAGACATATTTAAGATGTTTTGTGTCTGAAAAGCAAGAGTTGTGGTCATCATATTTACCGTTAGCTGAGTTTGCCATAAATAATCGTTGTCAGGAATCCACTGGCAAGTCACCATTTCTTGGTGCATATGGTTTTCATCCCCAATTCTGTACTTTCAAAGAGGGGGGGTCTTCTGGGGTTCCCGAAGAGGAACGGTTTTCGTCATCTCTTTCATTGGTATGGCAGAAGGTGCAAGCTAACTTGAAAAATATGGGAGGTAAATACAAATGCATGGCTGATAAGAGACGGTCGCCAGGTCCGGACCTAGGAGTGAATGACTATGTGTGGTTGTCTACTAGGAATATTAAATTGAAGGTTCCCTCTTGGAAACTGGGTCCTAGGTTTATTGGTCCTTACAAAATTGTAGCCATCTTCAACCCCGTGGCTTTTCGCCTGGAGTTACGTCAGACTTTTAAAATCCATAATGTCTTTCATAAGTCGTTACTCAAGAAATATGTTCCACCTCTAGAACCGTCACCGCTGCCACCCCCTCCTGTTGTTGTGGATGGTAATCTAGAATTTCAGATATCCAAAATTGTTAATTCTCGTCGGGTCCGCCGCTCTCTTCAATATCTGGTGCATTGGAGAGGTTACGGTCCCGAGGAAAGAATGTGGGTTCCTGCGTCTGAGGTAAACGCCGACAGGCTAGTTCGGGTTTTTCATGCCTCTCATCCTGAGAGACCTGGTCCTGAGTGTCCGGAGGCCCCTCGTAGAGAGGGGGGTACTGTCACGAGGGTGTCAAGAACCACGCCTGACTCCATTATACCCGGGGTCAGGAAGTCGCAGCGGTTGGCTGCGCGCTCTATGTAAGATAGGGCTGTTTCCTTATGGTAGCTTTCTGGGTTTGCTTTGCAAACCCTTTTGGCTCACTCAGGGATGCGTAGCTCCTTCTCCTCAGCTGTTCCTTGTCCAGCACTCCCAACCTCCTTATATTCCCCTCTCACACTTCTCTGGTTGCCATATATATTGCTTCCTGCCTGGACATCTATTCTGACCCTCTGGAGCTGTGTTGCTGCGTTCTCTGGTTGTTGGTCCAAAACGCTACCCTCCGGATCCCTGTTGGACCTTTGTGGTCTGCTGTGGTCGCCCACCTGGGTGTATGTGTTTGTCTGTATTGTCTGTCCTCTCCCTGGTGTTTCCCTCTTAGTGTCAGTGGTGCGGACTAGCGATCCCACCGGCCCGTTCACTATCTAGGGCTCATTTTAGGGAAAGCCAAGGTTTAGGCACGTGATCGCCGCACGGGTGAGGAACCCGTCTAGGGACGTCAGGGCAGTCAGGTGCCAGCCGCAAGGTGAGTCAGGGGTCACCACCTTTCCCTCTCCCTTGGGCAGGGCTTTCCCTTTTCCCTCCCTGTGCGTGACGCCGGTCATTACATTATGGTGCAATTGCAAACGGATCCGTCCCCCATTGACTTTCAATGTAAAGTCAGGAGTCCCTATTATACCATCGGATCTGAGTTTTCTCCAATCCGATGGTATATTTTAACTTGAAGCGTCCCCATCACCATGGGAACGCCTCTATGTTAAAATATACCATCGGATTTGAGTTATATCGTGAAAACTCAGATCCGACAGTATATACTAACACAGAGGCGTTCCCATAGTGATGGGGACGCTTCAAGTTAGAATATACTAAGAACTGTGTACATGACTGCCCCCTGCTGCCTGGCAGCACCCGATATCTTACAGGGGGCTGTGATCCGCACAATTACCCATCAGGTGCCGTACCTGAGGGGTTAATTGTGCATAACATAGCCCCCTGTAAGAGATCAGGTGCTGCCAGGCAGCAGGGACCAGACCCCTCTCCCTCCCCAGTTTTAAATTCATTGGTGGCCAGTGTGGCCCCCCTCCCTCCCCTGTATTAAATTCATTGGTGGCCAGTGCGTCCCCCCCTCCCTCCCCTTTATTACATTCATTGGTGGCCAGTGCGGCCCCCCTCCCTCCCTCCCCTGTATTACATTCATTGGTGGCCAGTGCGGCCCCTCCTCCCTCCCCTTTATTACATTCATTGGTGGCCAGTGTGGCCCCCCCTCCCTCCCCTGTATTACATTCATTGGTGGCCAGTGTGGCCCCTCCTCCCTCCCTCCCCTGTATTACATTCATTGGTGGCCAGTGCAGCCCCCCTCCCTCCCCTGTATTACATTCATTGGTGGCCAGTGCAGCCCCCCTCCCTCCCTCCCTCCCCTGTATTAAATTCATTGGTGGCCAGTGCGGCCTCCCCTCCCTCCCCCTCCTAATTAAAATCCCCCCCCCATCATTGGTGGCAGCGGAGAGTTCCAATCGGAGTCCCAGTTTAATCGCTGGGGCTCCGATCGGTTACCATGGCAACCAGGACGCTACTGCAGTCCTGGCTGCCATGGTTACTTAGCAATTTTAGAAGCATTATACTTACCTTCGCTGTCTGTGGCCGGCCGGGCGCTCCTTCTACTGGTAAGTGAAAGGTCTGTGCGGCGCATTGCTTATAGCACAGACCTGTCACTTACCAGTAGGAGGAGCGCCCGGCCGGTCACAGACAGCGCAGGTAAGTATAATGCTTCTAAAATTGCTAAGTAACCATGGCACAGGTCATATTTTTCTGACGGACAGGAAACACGGATCACGGATGCGGATGAACAACGGTGCATTTTCCGAGTTTTCAACGGACCCATTGAAAGTCAATGGGTCCGCAGAAAATCACGGAAAACGGAACAACGGACACGGATGCACACAACGGTCGTGTGCATGAGGCCTAATACAGTTACACATACCTCTTACTTCCAGTAATGTCTCCTCTGATGTATATGTTTTCTTTTCTCATCTTCTCCATTCAGACCAGACTGCCATGATAATTTCTATGAAATATCTCTTGTCTCTGCAGAGTTTGACACACAGATATCTTAGTTTCCTACTTTTCCTCCTCCCCACCTTCTCAACATCCCATCCTGTCACTCCCAATACTATGCCCACTGTGCTCCCCATTAGTACTATTACTAATACCAGATAGTGCCACCTTCAATAATTGTTTTCACACATTGCCCAGAAAAAGAACTGCAGCCAGCAAATAGTGACCCTGACATGAATAGTGTCTTAAACATAGTGTCCCCCAAACTAATTGCGCTAAGCTGATGATGTGTCAACTGATACTGTGATACAAATTATTGCCCACCATAGTAATAGTGCTCCCCAAAGTTCCACCAATAGGTATTATTCTCTGCCAGCGTGCACTTAGTGGTAAACGTGCCTCTACAATGCATGGTTGTACACTAGGTATCAAAGATGTCTACAGTAGAAGTCTTATATTTTTTTTTATTTTTTATTTTTTAAGTAACTGGCTATACAGTTCTCATAGCTGTGTGGGTAAGTGCTTTGCCTCTGATACATAAGGTCATGAGTTTGAATCCCATCATAAACTTTTCTGAAAGACAGGCTAAATAAGTACACTATCACCAGATCTTCAACACTAGAGGCTGGTTGGAACACAGGAAGAGGAAGAGGCCTGCATCGCATCGCTGACATGGAGGTAAGTATAAAAGTGTTTGTTTTTTAATACCGGACTGTTACTTTACTGCCACGGGGAGGTGGGCTATTGGCGCCATGATACTGGCACATGGAGGGGGGAGGAGAGAGGCACTTGATACTGGCACATTAGGGGGCAGGGGGAGAGGATGGCACTATGATATTGGCACATGGGGGGGCAAGAAATGGACATGAATCATGAGGGGCAGAAATGCGAAATGATGGGGGGGGCAAGAAATGGATATGAATCATGAGGGGCAGAAATGTGAAATGATGGGGGGGGCAAGAAATAAACATGAATCATGAGTGGCAGAAATGTGAAATGATGGGGGGGAGGGCAAGAAATGGATATGAATCATGAGGGGCAGAAATGTGAAATGATGGGGGGGGGGCAAGAAATGGACATGAATCATGAGGGGCAGAAATGTGAAATGATGGGGGGGGGGCAAGAAATGGACATGAATCATGAGGGGCAGAAATGTAGATTTGCTTGTGTTGACAAAAATCCTTGCATCGGCCCTGCTTATACTGTCTACAATTTAGATAGGATTAAATATTCCCCAGTGCTCAGTTTGAAATAAAGACGCTTGCTATAGAACTGTCAGTGAGTAATCTTGTTCCTCAATTACTACAAAACTACTCAGGCATGCAGGTTATATCTATATATGTTATACAATATACTCATCAATCCACTCTCATCATTCAGAGTCCCTCTGACAAGATCAAAATCTATAAGGGAGAAGATGAAGGAGAAAGGCGTTCTGGAGCAGTTTATAAAAACACACAAGAGGGATCCAGCCATGAAATACAGCTTCAACCACCACAAGAATGACTTTGCAGTGGCCTATGAGCCAATGAATATGGATGTAAATATTTTTACAAATCTTTCGCTATCAGCTAATATTATTTAACACATTAACTAAAATGTTAAGAACTTACTGTTGTCTCAGTTTGTAGCCATGTGAGATTTTTTTTTTATTTCGTGCCAGAATATATTGTTTTTATATTCCTCATGTAAATGGAATGTACTCACCCACATGTACTCCTCAGTGTGGCTTATATAGGGGTTGTTCGCCTTTTATTAAGTGATGGTCTATCCTCGGGAAAGGCCATCGCTAGCTGATTGGTGGCAGTCCCACACCCTACAACACGGCCAATCAGCTGTTCGGCAATAGCTCAAGCACTGGCAAGTAGACAGTGCTCTCAAATTTCTAGTTGAGTGAGTTGTAGTTGACAACACCTTTACAATCAATTTTACATAATTTACACCTTATCACTCTGTGTCTAATGAGGTAATCATAGTAAAAAAAAAAAAATGTATTTAAAGGGGTTCTCTGGGCTTTTTTTTTTTACCCCTCCCTTACTCTGCTGTTACCACCATCCCTGCTGCACTCACCCAGGCTGATATGTGCCTTCTCTTCCTGTTCAACTGCATTTACTATTATTCAGCTAAACATGAAAAGACTGCACACATTAGGTCAGGACCTGGGTGGAAGAGCCCACAGCCTGTGTGAGTGCAGTGGGGATGACGGCAATGGCAGAGCAAGAGATGGGTAAGTTTTAACCAAACAATCTTTTTTACACAGGTTAGAAGAATGGCCAGTTTTTATAAAAAGCCTAAAGAACTCCTTTATATGTGACAAAAACTCCCTAAATAATTATGGTATTTGCTAGTAAGTGGAGCACCATTATGTATGGGTTCGTGTTATGCTTCTGGTCTGATACCAAGCTTAGAGCATAGCCACAATTAAGCTGATTAGTCACCAGTGTTCAGTTGTTGAAAACACCAAGAAATAGGACATGAAGTTAGTCAAAAATCAAGCCAGGAGAGAATTTGGAAATGAAAAGACCAGAGATAGAAAAACACACACTGAAACCTAGCCATAATCACTAGCTAATAGTAGTATAGTGTCACTGAACCCTTTATATGAGAGTCCTGGAATCCCGTTGACTAGCTGGGAGGTGCACCAGCACTGCTCAGCATCCTGGTTTGCTACTTTTCAGAAAAAAAAGACAGCAGCATTAGCCAAAGCAAAATGTATGTGGTATCATATGAAAAACAAAAACTTTTCTATAAAAAAATGTTATTATCATTTTCTATATTTTTTTTCTAGATGCATTAATTAGTCCACCAAAGATTCTGTTTTTAAAATATTCTGGAGTTACACATATTCTGGAGTTACACATTTCCTGTACTGCCAGTACAGCAGGGTGTGTGTGCTTTGTGGGTGAGATGAATGGAAGTCAATTGACAGAGAAATGTCATAGATTATTAAAAAGGTTGTCTGGAACATTGTTGGCATATCACTAGAGTGTCTATCTCTAGAACTCAGCTCCCAAATAGAACAAGAGTGTGCCGCATATGTGTGGCTGCCCACCAGTCATTTTTATGGGGGTGCCGAAAATAACCAAGCGCTGGCTTGGCCATAGAAGTGATTGGAATTACAAGGTGCTCTCTCACAAACTTTTGGCACTCCGTTCAAGATATAGGTATGGCTCCCAGATAAGTTATATCCTAGTGATATGCCACCAGTGTTCCAGGTGAGACCACCCCTTAAAAAGTCTCCAGGAATTGTCAATTCCGAATTGATGTTACTAAAGACCTTCGCTCAGAGTCTAGAATGCTACAGGGGATATGCATAGACAACCTTATATGAATATACAGGTTACAGTGTTACTAAAGTACCTTATCTAGGCCTCAAGCAGTACATTAGAGCTGTCACTGACTTGCCCAGCCTCTAATAATAATGTAATAACTTTTCACATTCTTTGTCAATCTATACAACAAAGCTGACATGCGAGCTACAGAAAACAATTTATTGTAACTGATATGCCGGCCAGTGTGAAAACAGAAAACTTAAAAAAAAAATTATATAGAACAAAGTATACAATATATTTATAATAAAAACTGATATAAAAAAATTTATTTTCTGATCTTACGTAACTTTCAATATAATATTTTATGAAGCTTGATTAAACACCTTGGGGCACATTTATTAAGACCGGCGTTTTAGACGCCAGACTTAATAACCCCTATACCTGGGGGTGAATCCGCTGAAGTTATGAAGAGGTACCCGCCTCTACATAACTTCGGCGGATCATCCACGACGTCTAAATATAAGACAGCTTCCTAAAACAGGTGTAGACAATGGTAAATGAGACGGGCCTACCTGCCTGTGCCCTTATCAGCCCATAACATTCCCACTTTTATAGACCTGGCATGAGCAGGAAAAAGTGGCAGATTGCAATGCAAAGAAACTTTGTGCCGCAATCTGTGCCAGAAATACGCTTAATTTAGGCCTATTTCTGTTGGATAAATGACCCATGTGTTTTTTTCTGTTCCAGGCTTGTTACTATGGACAAATTAGTGTTGGGACACCACCTCAAAACTTTATGGTACTGTTTGATACAGGATCATCCAATCTTTGGGTTGCTTCCACTTACTGCCAGAGTGAAGCTTGTCGTGAGTATTTGGGAGGATCATATGAAAAATATGCAATGGGAAAATAATAGCCAAATTACAAAACTTAGTCTAGGTTCACAAATATTACTCAGTTCCGGTTGCCAGTCCCTTATGACAATAATTAAAACTATTTTATATAGATTATATCATAAAAATAATTATAAAACATACAGAGCTCTAATCCTAATAAAACATATTTTGAAATAACAGTGGACTTAAACTTTGATGAAAAAGTTGTACATTTGTTAAAGCTGTCAGTAGGCAGGGGCAGATACTGAGTTTTGTTGAGGTCATATGATTTTTTTTTTGTACACTGCACATGTGATGCCTATATATACACTGTTTCAATAGGGTTTGGACAGGGGAACCTGCTTTTACTCTGTGAAAATGCTTCTTGGCAATATTTTAAAAAAAAGTATTCTCCCTTTTTCAGTTATAGATGTTTTTTTCTCAAAATGTACACCGTAGGTAATTTAACTGAATAAAGAATTTTGCTTCTTTAGAGAACCACCCACTTTTCAACCCAAGCCAGTCATCTACCTATACCTCCAATAATCAGCAGTTCTCCATGGAGTACGGCAGTGGCAGTCTTACTGGTATCTTTGGATATGATACTGTAACTGTAAGTAATGTATCAGATTACTTCTTAACAGGTGCTTTAACTTTTATCCTTAAAGGGGTTGTCCAGGAATGTATAACAGGTGCCTACCGACCCTACTGAAAGGATTATACTCTCCTGCTCATCACCGCTTCAGTCCCCAACAATGGATCCTGCATCTCCATACTCTGGTCTTGGGTTTGTTTTCTTCCTTGCCATCATTGGCATGGTCACCTTATCCTCTTCAGCCAATCGTTGGTTTCAGCGGTGATTTGTTCCAGACTGGAAGATGGAGACATGGGAGCCAGCACGGAGGTAAAGAGTGTGGAGCAGGCCGCTGGCACCGGTTAGAAATTATGTATTCATGGACACTCCCTTTAATGAAAATATGTCACTACTTTTGACATGTCTGTTTTAGTAAATTGGTAAATTTAGTAATTGTATCCCAGAATATTACAATTTTCCAACACCCATTTCAACACCCATTTGTCAATTTAGCTTGGTTTCTAGGTGCAGTGACAGAAGAATGAAACAATGCATGGTTATAAGAATAGATGCTCAAGAATTGTTATTTCATGGGGAATGCAGGAATTTACTAAAACACATATCAATAATGAGTGACAGGTCCTCATTAATGCAGATATTTGAGATGTAAAAAGTCACCATGTTAGTAAACTGTTCCTAAAATGTGCAAAGCCCAAGCTTTGTTTTAACAATGTAAAATACAGTAATAACAGGAATATTGAGGAAAAGCATCACCTTCTCTTACATAGGTACAAGGCCTGACCATCACAAACCAAGAGATTGGGCTAAGTGTGAATGAACCAGGCACCAACTTTGTGTATTCTGCCTTTGAAGGAATCTTTGGAATGGCCTACCCTGCTCTTTCTGCTGGAGGTGCCACCACTGCTATGCAGGGCATGCTGCAACAAAATCTGCTCACTTACCCAATCTTTAGTGTCTACATGGGCAGGTATGTTTTTGGTAAATGTGCATTTTTTTTTTATAATTGATGATGTTACTTCTTAACTGAGAAATTTAAACACTTAAAGGATTTACAATCTCTTTGTAGTCAATCAGGAATGGTCGTTTTTGGTGGTGTCGACAACAACCTATATTCTGGTGAAATCTATTGGGCACCGGTCACTCAGGAGCTGTACTGGCAGGTTGCAATTGACGAGTGAGTAATTTTTGGGACAAATGTAAGCTTGTCATGGGAAACCATTGTATTCTTACAGTAATGACCCACAAAACTCTTACAGTGACACGCAAAACTAATGTATTTCAGGTTTTCCATCAATGGACAAGCAACAGGTTGGTGTAGCCAGGGTTGTCAAGCCATGGTGGATACTGGAACTTCTCTCCTTACTATACCACAACAGTTTTTGAGAACCTTCCTTCAGTATGTTGGTGCTCAAGAAAGCCAGAATGGAGAGGTGAGAATGGTCACATAACATGAATATGCGCTGTAGCCTATCAATCAACATTTTGAGGGTCTGGGGGAGGCAAAGTTAGTGCTCTGGTCAAACTATGAACTACGAGACCAGTGTATGTTTTGATTTATTTCTTGTGCAGCTTTGGATGCTAACAGTATAGACCTGTCGCTATAATATGCTACCCTTACATAGGGCAGCATATTAGGCTGACAGATCTGCATTAAAGGAAGTTTAGGTATGTGAAATAAGTTCTATATTTACATTGTGTAAATAGATTTTAAAAAAAGCAAAAAACACGTATGTCCAAAAAACTTTATACAATTAACATGTTGTATAATTAATCATATTTGATATGTAAACTAATAGGACATCATCAGTCTGCCTTTTCATTCATAGTACTTTGTGAACTGTAACAACGTGCAAAACCTTCCAACCATCAGCTTCACCATCAACGGTGTGCAGTTCCCCATTTCTCCTTCTGCCTATATTCTTGAGGTACCTTGTTTTTGCATTCACATTCATATGAACAATGAAAGGTTAAACATTGTTGATATTTGTATGTATATGATTTCAAATATCATCTTTTATATATTTATCTACAACTAATAATTTAGTTCATTCGCTCTAGGACCACATTCCGATTGCCATTCTTCATTTCCAATGTTCTGCTCTATTATAGGGTTGACACAATCTGTGACAGAAGCCCCCAATACAGCCTTTAACACAGATAAATGTGACCTTACACACACAATGTAGCCCGTTAACCTGCAGAAATGTTGGTTCATGAAAAGATCCAAGTCATATAAAGTGCTGTGAAAAACAGTAAGATCTTGTTTGAAAAAAAAATGTCTGCCATATTCAAAGTTAGTCGGTGAATAGGTAGAGAGAGACGCGGCACTCACCAGTGGTCTTTACTCGTTGCTTTTATTGCAGGTAGAGCGGCATGCTGCGCAGGCAGGGGAGCGGGATGGCCACAATGTGCGTCGGCGGCGACGGCCGTTTCGCGCAAGGATAGCGCTTCTTCAGGCCGGATATGACGTGCAGGAGCACGGATAACCTTTTATAGAAGGAGAAATGCTGGGCGTCACAGCGGTGATCCCAGACCTCCCCTGTGTGCAGCTGCAAAATAGATACAAACAGAGACACAAGGCATTAATACAAAAAGTATCGTTTAGCAAAACAATGTGGAAATAAGGTACTCATTCTAAAATTGGGCGACAAGTTTCAGGGGCCGAGTCGAATGAAAGGACGTTTAAGTGGTATCTAGATACCTTGGATGCATGGAAAGTATGCCTGGAAAAGAGACTATATGGGGAATTCTCAAAAGATGGTATAAATAACCCAAAAATTTCGAGTAAGATGATGGGAGTGGCGGCAATAAGAAGGTGGCGGGACAGTATGGTCACAAAAAGACAGCCATGTCGTTCTTATCATTGAGTCCATGGGGTCCCATGGCATTGGTCCTGATGATCCATCTGGCCTCTCGTTGCAGCAAGAGGTGGTGGCGGTCACCTCCACGGAGGATCGGTCCCACGGCCTCAATGCCAGCAAAAAAGAGGCCAGAGGGATCACCATTGTGAGCTGCATGTACATGTTCAATGAGGCGGGGAGAACCTCGTCCGGTACGGATGGAATTAATGTGCTCACGCACCCGTTCAAGCATTGGCCTGATTGTTTTTCCGATATAGAACATGTTGCAACTACAAACAATGACGTATACCACGAAAGGGGTGCGACAGTTAATAAACTGTGTGACCTTATGTGTGACGCCCCCTAGGGACAGACTTTTTGCTTGGGAGTTCAGATGGCAAAATGAACAAGTTCCACATCTATGGTTACCTATGGGGATTCTACTTTGCAACCAGTTAGACCTTTTAGGTGGCCGAAGAGCGCTCTGGACCAATTTGTCCCTTAAAGTGTGGCATTTCCTAAATGCCACACTTTAAACTACTGTGCCCAACTACTGTGCCCAAAGATGCATCATGCTTCAAGAGGTCCCAGTTATTGTATATTGCCCGTTTGATGATGTCAGCTACGGGACTGTATTTAAAGACGAAGGCAAATTTTTCGTCTTTGTCACTGCCAATGTTGTCCCTGAGGAGACCAGATTGAGGGCGACTGGCCGCTCGATGTAGTGCATCCAATACGGTCCTCCTTGGGTAACCCCTCTCCAGCAGCCTACCCATAAGTTGGTGTGCCTGCTTAAAAAAGTCAGCATCGGTGCTGTTGATCCTACGCAACCGGACAAACTGTCCATAAGGCACCGCGTCTTTGACGGCGGGGGGATGGAAACTGGTCTGGTGGAGCAGCGAATTAGTAGCAGTGGGTTTACGAAAACCTGTTGTGTGCAGGTGACCATCAACGACGGAGACATGTACGTCAAGAAAATCCAGACATCTGCCCCCAAAGTTGAAGGTGAACTTCATGTTCATACTGTTAATGTCATTAAGGTACTGCACAAAAAGTCCACACTGCTCTTCGCTGCCCGACCAGACCAGGAATACATCATCCACGTATCTAAGGAACCTATGGATGTAGGCGAGAAAGGGATTACCCAAGGAGAAAACGTATGTCTCCTCAAATACCGCCATATACAGGTTGGCAAAGGTACATGACACAGGTGTGCCCATTGCTGTACCCTGTATCTGGCGGTACCATTGGCGGTTAAACTGGAAGACATTATTGCTGAGTACCAGATGGAGAGACTCCTGTACAAATTGAGAAAACACTGAGCTTTTATCTGTGCGGGCAAGGACTGACGCAATGGCTTTGAGGCCAGCATCATGGGGGATACGGGTGTAAAGGCTCTCCACGTCCAAGGACACAAGGTGGAATTCCTCCCGCCATTCAAAATCATATTTGAAGTTAGTAACAAGAAAACGCACTAAAAACTGAACCTTTACACTTCAAAGTGCAAATTATATCTTAGATTCCCCTTTTCTATGAAGTGATTGACACCCAAGTTTCAAGTAATGCACACAGTAAAGCGTCTTGCCCAACAAATATAGACCTTCATGTTCCAGCATCTAGTACCTGTGCCTCTAGTGAAGTCAGTATAAAACCAAGCAGAGCATATTAGGAGTATAATCTCAGGCAGATGTAGCTACAGTACTAGCCAATAAAATTCAATTTGCATGAGCACTTATTTTAATAGTTTTAATTAAAGTGAGGAGTTTTGACCATGCTAAACAGCTGACAGCACTAGGTGAGAGCTAGGAACAGCAGCAGAAAATTAAGTTTTTTAGAGCTTTTGTCATCAGGGGTAGTGTGAGAGAGCAATTCACTGTGAAGTGCAGTTAAGGAGCACAATCTGGCAGAATAGCAGTTCATATTCACATAACTCATAATAATATAAGCTCCACAAAAGTCATGTTTGTGCTACACCTATCACTGTTAGTAGCTTAGCATGGTCCAAACTGCTGTCAGACTCATTTTAATAGAGAAAATGAGATCTTAGACAGTCCCACACACAATGGTTGCTGCTCATAATGATTTTTGTGGAAGTGTCTTTTTTTATGTTATCTAAAGTTTTTGAGGATAACATGATTTTGTGGTAATATTGAATTCACTCATCTCAGTACATTATTCTTTAAATTTGCAGAACAATGGCTACTGCACTGTTGGAGTAGAAGTGACCTACCTGCCATCTCAAGATGGTGAACCCTTCTGGATTCTGGGTGATGTCTTCCTCCGCCAGTACTACTCTGTTTTTGATATGAGTAACAACAGAGTTGGATTTGCACAATCAGCATAAAAACCTGCAGTTACGTACCTTTTTCATATAAAAATTGGTGCAGACTCTGCTTATAAACTAGTACCATGGAAGAGAAAGTAATGTAAAAGCTATTAACTATGAAATAAACCAATGAAATGACTACCCCCAACATACACTTTCTGTGATATGAACGTCATTGTACATGTATAATAGAGAAGGGTAAACCATGGCACACTTATACTGTCGAACACACAGAATTCTTTATTACGGTGCTCAAATTAGTATAAGCACAGATCTGCTTTTTCAACATCATAAGTGTACAGTGGTTCTGCCTTCACTATTGTTGTGGATGTTTCCCTACCACTGAGCACTTGGTACCAGAGTGCTGGCCATTATTGATCTATATTGTACATGTATAAGGCATATAATAACTGAAAAACAACATTGAGTGAAACCTTCTACTCCATAAACACATGCCAATAAAACATTTTCTAAACATTCCCTTGTGTGAGTTTCTATATTTCTAGTAACAGCTTATCTCTACCTTCTATGATACACAAATTGCATATAACATTCATAAAATATGCCTTCTTATTAGGTCCTTTTATTTTTTTAGGAAAAATCTGATTCCCTTGTGCAATGAAAGATTGCAGCTGACTGGTAGTTGTGTTCTATTAGGGTACGGTCACATGGTCAATTTTCCTGATGCAGTTTTGGAAGCCAAAATAAGGAGGGAAAGTATAAATTACAGATACTACACTCACCTAAAGAATTATTAGGAACACCTGTTCTATTTCTCATTAATGCAATTATCTAGTCAACCAATCACATGGCAGTTGCTTCAATGCATTTAGGGGTGTGGTCCTGGTCAAGACAATCTCCTGAACTCCAGACTGAATGTCAGAATGGGAAAGAAAGGTGATTTAAGCAATTTTGAGCGTGGCATGGTTGTTGGTGCCAGACGGGCCGGTCTGAGTATTTCACAATCTGCTCACTTACTGGGATTTTCACGCACAACCATTTCTAGGGTTTACAAAGAATGGTGTGAAAAGGGAAAAACATCCAGTATGCGGCAGTCCTGTGGGCAAAAATGCCTTGTGGATGCTAGAGTAGTGTTGGCCGCGAATATTCGCAATGCGAATATTTCGCGCGAATATCGCATATTCGCGATTTCGCGAATATTTTGAATATCGTTCTATATATTCGCGAAATCGAATATTCGTTTTTTTTCTTTTTTTTTTTATTATATTTTTTTCTTTCCCACTTCCCTAAAGTTGTTCTTACCTGTCCTTCAGATTCCTGGCTTCCTGGCTGCTCCAGTCAGTGGCGTTTTCAACTTACTGCTATATTCCATATTAGCTAAATTACAATCTAATCTATATGTGTATTTTACGAAATTTCGCAATAGTCGCAATTGCGATGCGAGTAATATAACACGAAATATTCGCATGAAGATTTCAACTTAGCACTGCTATACTCCATATTCTAGCCTAATATGGAATATAGCTGTGCTAAGTTAGCACTGCTATATTCCATATTAGGCTAGAATATGGAGTATAGCAGTGCTAAGTTGAAATCTTCATGCAAATATTTCGTGTTATATAAGTCGCATCGCAATTTCGACTTTTTCAAATGTTTTTAATATTGCTCTAACTTCGTCTTTTAGAAATTTCGTAATATTGCTCTAACTTCGTCTCTTAGAATATTACGAATATTCTAAAAGACGAAGTTAGAGCAATATTACGAAATTTCGTAAAATACACATATTAGCCTAGCCATAGTCAAGTCATTAGCATAGGAACGTTGCCTTATACTATCAAGATAAATTTTCGCAATATGCGAAAAAATAATTTCGCGATAATTGGAATAATTGCGAATATTCGATTTCGACGAATATAACACGAATATTCATGCGAATATTCGCAAAATATCGCGAAATCGAATATGGCACCTCCCGCTCATCACTATGCTAGAGGTCAGAGGAGAATGGGCCGACTGATTCAAGCTGATAGAAGAGCAACGTTGACTGAAATAACCACTTGTTACAACCGAGGTATGCAGCAAAGCATTTGTGAAGCCACAACACGCACAACCTTGAGGCGGATGGGCTAAAACAACAAAAGACCCCACCGGGTACCACTCATCTCCACTACAAATAGGAAAAAGAGGCTACAATTTGCACGAGCTCACCAAAATTGGACTGTTGAAGACTGGAAAAATGTTGCCTGGTCTGATGAGTCTCGATTTTTGTTGAGACATTCAAATGGTAGAGTCCGAATTTGGAGTAAAAAGAATGAGAACATGTATCCATCCTCTGATGGCTACTTCCAGCAGGATAATGCACCATGTCACAAAGCTCGAATCATTTCAAATTGGTTTCTTGAACATGACAATGAGTTCACTGTACTAAAATGGCCCCCACAGTCACCAGATCTAGAGTTGAGCGAACACCTGGATGTTCGGGTTCGAGAAGTTCGGCCGAACTTCCCGTAAATGTTCGGGTTCGGGATCCGAACCCGAACCGAACTTCGTCCCGAACCCGAACCCCATTGAAGTCAATGGGGACCCGAACTTTTCGGCACTAAAAAGGCTGTAAAACAGCCCAGGAAAGAGCTAGAGGGCTGCAAAAGGCAGCAACATGTAGGTAAATCCCCTGCAAACAAATGTGGATAGGGAAATGAATTAAAATTAAAATAAAAAAAATAAAAATGAACCAATATCAATTGGACAGAGGTCCCATAGCAGAGAATCTGGCTTGACGTCAGCAGAGAATCAGTCTCTTCATGCCATAGCAAAGAATCTGGCTTCATGTCAGCAGAGAATCAGTCTCTTCATGCCATAGCAGAGAATCTGGCTTCATGTCAGCACAGAATCAGTCTTCATCTTCATCCCCTTACTAAATGAAATTAAGACAGAAACAAAAAGGGTGGAAAATAGAGTAATATCATGGATAGGACGAATTAATTATTGTAAAATGGTCATCTTACCAAAAATTTTATATAAATTTCAGATGATCCCTATAGCCCTCCCAGGAACACTGTTCTCTGCTCTTAGAAAAGTAATTATGAATTACATATGGAGAAACAAGAAACACAGGATATCACTCCAGACGTTAAAACAACCAAAAAAAAGGGGGGGACTTGCGGTTCCGGACATTAAGGGATATTATGACGCAGTGGTATTGACAAGAGTGGTGGAGTGGGCCAGAGCCAACAAAGAAAAAAGGTGGGTAAGATTAGAAAATGAATTATCACAGGTGAGGTTGGATAAGATAATTTGGAACCCCCCCAAATTTAGGACACTAGAAAAAAATCTACACGAGATAACAAAAAATGCACTTAAAATATGGGACACTGTCTACAGGAAAACTGAGAAGGTATATAACTCACCTCTTATAGCACTGAAAAATAATGATTATTTTGCACCAGGCAAAACACAGGTAGGGGGAAATTGGATTAAAAAGGACACGGCACAATTAAGGGATATAATGAATGATGGCCACATTAGAACACTACAGGAGTTAGGACTCCAAAAGAATTTAATGGAAATCAATGAATGGAGGTACCGGCAGCTAAACCATTTTATCCAAGAACTCCCACATCCATTGAGGCCAGGAGACCAGTTATCAGAACTGGAAAAAATATGCACCATGGATAGTTCTAAAGGAACTACCTCAAAGCTATATGGGATTTTACTAAAGACGGGGGAGCGGAGTATACCACCATTCATTGAAAAATGGGAAAGGGAACTTGGGACACAGCGAGATAAGGCCACAATAGAGAAAATGTTGGCTCTGACACACTCCTCTGCGGTGGATAGCCGCACTGCGGAGATGAGCTTTAAATGCATAACCGGGTGGTATATGACACCAGATAAATTAAGAAAATTTAAAGAAGGGCAAACAGGGGACTGTTGGAGGGGATACGGATCACTAGGAAATATGGCCCACCTTTGGTGGGGATGCCCTAAGGTTAAGAGGTACTGGGAAAAAATATTGTCCTGTGTGGAAGAGATCACAAAGAAAAAGATTGAGATGGACCCATGGGTTGTCTTATTCCACGGAGGGCAAGAAAGTATAAAAAACTATAGGAATACCCTTGTACCGCACCTATTGAACGCCGCAAAGAGATTAATCCCAAGGGGGTGGCAAGAGACAGAGTGCCCCCCAATTTGGGAATGGATCGATGCGGTTGAAGAAACCTATAAAATGGAAGAACTGAAAGAGGGAATAGAGGGCAACAACATTTTACATAGCACAAAATGGGACAACTGGAGAACCTTTAAGAAATCATGGAGCTACGCGGAAAAATTAAGGGAAGACTTTTAAAAAGTTATCCTAGGAAAAGTCAGAGAAAACCAGAGATATAAAGAGATTGTTTAAGGTGAGATAGGGAGGGGGGAGGGGAGGGGAGGACAAGGGGATAAAATTGTAACGGTATATTTTTTTTTTTTTTGCCTTTTTCTTTCTTTGCCTTTTTAAGGTGAAGGGAGGAGAAGGATCAGAATAACAATATATATAATTAAAAAAAAAAAAAAAAAAATTTAATCACATAAGAAGAAGCAACACTAATGATGCGAAACCAAAATAGAGATGCAATGGGCTGGCATGCAGAACATGAGCATAAAATGCACACTCTATGAGGTAGAGTCTGAAGTGGAAAAAAAAAAAAAAAAAAAAAAAGAATCAGTCTTCATGTCATAGCAGAGAATCAGGCTTCACGTCACCCACCACTGGAACAGGCCACTGTCACACATTTAGGCCCTGGCACCCAGACAGAGGAGAGCGGTCCCATAACAGAGAATCTGGCCTTATGTCAGCGCAGAATCTGTCTTCATGTCATAGCAGAGAATCAGGCTTCACGTCACCCACCACTGGAACAGGCCACTGTCACACATTTAGGCCCCGGCACCCAGACAGAGGAGAGCGGTCCCGTAACAGAGAATCTGGCCTTATGTCAGCGCAGAATCTGTCTTCATGTCATAGCAGAGAATGAGGCTTCACGTCACCCACCACTGGAACAGGCCACTGTCACACATTTAGGCCCAGGCACCCAGGCAGAGGAGAGAGGTCCCGTAACAGAGAATCTGGCCTTATGTCAGCGCAGAAGCTGTATTCATGTCATAGCAGAGAATCAGGCTTCACATCACCCACCACTGGAACAGGCCACTGTCACACATTTAGGCCCCGGCACCCAGACAGAGGAGAGCGGGCCCGTAACAGAAAATCTGGCCTTATGTCAGCGCAGAATCTGTCTTCATGTCATAGCAGAGAATGAGGCTTCACGTCACCCACCACTGGAACAGGCCACTGTCACACATTTAGGCCCAGGCACCCAGGCAGAGGAGAGAGGTCCCGTAACAGAGAATCTGGCCTTATGTCAGCGCAGAAACTGTATTCATGTCATAGCAGAGAATCAGGCTTCACGTCACCCACCACTGGAACAGGCCACTGTCACACATTTAGGCCCCGGCACCCAGACAGAGGAGAGCGGTCCCGTAACAGAGAATCTGGCCTTATGTCAGCGCAGAATCAGTCTTCATGTCATAGCAGAGAATCAGGCTTCACGTCACCCACCACTAGAACAGGCCACTGTCACACATTTAGGCCCAGGCACCCAGGCAGAGGAGAGAGGTCCCGTAACAGAGAATCTGGCCTTATGTCAGGGCAGAATCTGTCTTCATGTCATAGCAGAGAATCAGGCTTCACGTCACCCACCACTGGAACAGGCCACTGTCACACATTTAGGCCCCGGCACCCAGACAGAGGAGAGCGGTCCCGTAACAGAGAATATGGCCTTATGTCAGCGCAGAATCTGTATTCATGTCATAGCAGAGAATCAGGCTTCACGTCACCCACCACTGGAACAGGCCACTGTCACACATTTAGGCCCCGGCACCCAGACAGAGGAGAGCGGTCCCGTAACAGAGAATCTGGCCTTATGTCAGCGCAGAATCTGTCTTCATGTCATAGCAGAGAATCAGGCTTCACGTCACCCACCACTGGAACAGGCCACTGTCACACATTTAGGCCCCGGCACCCAGACAGAGGAGAGCGGTCCCGTAACAGAGAATCTGGCCTTATGTCAGCGCAGATTCTGTCTTCATGTCATAGCAGAGAATCAGGCTTCACGTCACCCACCACTGGAACAGGCCACTGTCACACATTTAGGCCCAGGCACCCAGGCAGAGGAGAGAGGTCCCGTAACAGAGAATCTGGCCTTATGTCAGCGCAGAATCTGTATTCATGTCATAGCAGAGAATCAGGCTTCACGTCACCCACCACTGGAACAGGCCACTGTCACACATTTAGGCCCCGGCACCCAGACAGAGGAGAGGTTCATTCAACTTTGGGTTGCCCCGCAATATAATGGTAAAATGAAATTAAAAATAGTATTGAATGAGGAAGTGCCCTGGAGTAGAATAATATATTGTTAAGGGGAGGCAGTTAATATCTAATCTGCACAAGGGATGGACAGGTCCTGTGGGATCCATGCCTGGTTCATTTTTATGAATGTCAGCTGGTCCACATTGGCTGTAGACAGGCGGCTGCGTTTGTCTGTAATGACGCCCCCTGCCGTGCTGAATACACGTTCAGACAAAACGCTGGCCGCCGGGCAGGCCAGCACCTCCAAGGCATAAAAGGCTAGCTTTGGCCACGTGGACAATTTGGAGACCCAGAAGTTGAATGGGGCCGAGCCATCAGTCAGTACGTGGAGGGGTGTGCACAGGTACTGTTCCACCATGTTAGTGAAATGTTGCCTCCTGCTAACACGTTCCGTATCAGGTGGTGGTGCACTTAGCTGTGGCGTGGTGACAAAACTTTTCCACATCTCTGCCATGCTAACCCTGCCCTCAGAGGAGCACATTGTCTTTGTTCCGGGGATCCAGCAGGGTGGCAACCCAGTAGTCCGCACACGTTAAAATGTGGGCAACTCTGCTGTCGTTGCGCAGGCAGTGCAGCATGTAGTCGCTCATGTGTGCCAGGCTGCCCAGAGGTAAGGACAAGCTGTCCTCTGTGGGAGGCGTATCGTCATCGTCCTGTGTTTCCCCCCAGCCACGCACCAGTGAAGGGCCAGAGCTGCTTTGGGTGCCACCCCGCTGTGAACATGCTTCATCCTCATCCTCCTCCACCTCCTCCTCATCCTCGTCCTCCAGTAGTGGGCCCTGTCTGGCCACATTTGTACCTGGCCTCTGGTGTTGCAAAAAACCTACCTCTGAGTCACTTCGAAGAGACTGGCCTGAAAGTGCTAAAAATGACCCCTCTTCCTCCTCTTCCTCCTGGGCCACCTCCTCTTCCATCATCGCCCTAAGTGTTTTCTCAAGGAGACATAGAAGTGGTATTGTAACGCTGATAACGGCGTCATCGCCACTGGCCATGTTGGTGGAGTACTCGAAACAGCGCAACAGGGCACACAGGTCTCGCATGGAGGACCAGTCATTGGTGGTGAAGTGGGTCTGATCCACAGTGCGACTGACCCGTGCGTGCTGCAGCTGAAACTCCACTATGGCCTGCTGCTGCTCGCACAGTCTGTCCAGCATATGCAAGGTGGAGTTCCACCCGGTGGGCACGTCGCATATGAGGCGGTGAGCGGGAAGGCCGAAGTTACGCTGTAGCGCAGACAGGCGAGCAGCGGCAGGGTGTGAACGCCGGAAGCGCGAACAGACGGCCCGCACTTTATGCAGCAGCTCTGACATGTCGGGGTAGTTGCGAATGAACTTCTGCACCACCAAATTCAGCACATGCGCCAGGCAAGGGATGTGCGTCAAACCGGCTAGTCCCAGAGCTGCAACGAGATTTCGCCCAATATCGCACACCACCAGGCCAGGCTTAAGGCTCACCGGCAGCAAACACTCGTCGGTCTGTTGTTCTATACCCCGCCACAACTCCTGTGCAGTGTGGGGCCTGTCCCCCAAACATATGAGTTTCAGAATGGCCTGCTGACGTTTACCCCGTGCTGTGCTGAAGTTGGTGGTGAAGGTGTGTGGCTGACAGGATGAGCAGGTGGAAGAAGAGGAGGAGGAAGCTGAGTAGGACGAGGAGGAGACAGGAGGCAAAGAATGTTGCCCTGCGATCCTTGGCGGCGGAAGGACGTGCGCCAAACAGCTCTCCGCCTGGGGCCCAGCCGCCACTACATTTACCCAGTGTGCAGTTAGGGAGATATAGCGTCCCTGGCCGTGCTTACTGGTCCACGTATCTGTGGTTAGGTGGACCTTGCCACAGATGGCGTTGCGCAGTGCACACTTGATTTTATCGGACACTTGTTTGTGCAGGGAAGGCACGGCTCTCTTGGAGAAGTAGTGGCGGCTGGGAACAACATACTGTGGGACAGCAAGTGACATGAGCTGTTTGAAGCTGTGTGTGTCCACCAGCCTAAATTACAGCATTTCATAGGCCAGTAGTTTAGAAATGCTGGCATTCAGGGCCAGGGATCGAGGGTGGCTAGGTGGGAATTTACGCTTTCTCTCAAATGCTTGTGAGATGGAGAGCTGAACGCTGCCGTGTGACATGGTTGAGATGCTTGGTGACGCAGGTGGTGGTGTTGGTGGTACATCCCATGTTTGCTGGGCGGCAGGTGCCAACGTTCCTCCAGAGGCGGAGGAAGAGGCCGAGGCGGCGGCAGCAGCAGCAGAAGAGGCCGAGGCGGCGGCAGCAGCAGCAGAAGAGGCCGAGGCGGCGGCAGCAGCAGCAGAAGAGGCCGAGGCGGCAGCAGCAGAAGAGGCCGAGGCGGCAGCAGCAGAAGAGGTAGCAGGGGGAGCCTGAGTGACTTCCTTGTTTTTAAGGCCTCTTTCACACTTGCGTTGTCCGGATCCGGCGTGTACTCCACTTGCCGGAATTACACGCCGGATCCGGAAAAACGCAAGTGTACTGAAAGCATTTGAAGACGGAACCGTCTTCCAAATGCGTTCAGTGTTACTATGGCACCCAGGACGCTATTAAAGTCCTGGTTGCCATAGTAGTAGTGGGGAGCGGGGGAGCGGTATACTTACAGTCCGTGCGGCTCCCGGGGCGCTCCAGAATGACGTCAGAGCGCCCCATGCGCATGGATGACGTGATCCATGTGATCACATGATCCATGCGCTTGGGGCGCCCTGACGTCACTCTGGAGCGCCCGGGGAGCCGCACGGACGGTAAGTATACTGCTCCCCCGCTCCCCGCTACACTTTACCATGGCTGCCAGGACTTTAGCGTCCCGGCAGCCATGGTAACCACTCTGAAAAAGCTAAATGTCGGCTCCGGCAATGCGCCGAAACGACGTTTAGCTTAAGGCCGGATCCGGATCAATGCCTTTCAATGGGCATTAATTCCGGATCCGGCCTTGCGGCAAGTGTTCCGGATTTTTGGCCGGAGCAAAAAGCGCAGCATGCTGCAGTATTTTCTCCGGCCAAAAAACGTTCCGTTCCGGAACTGAAGACATCCTGATGCATCCTGAACGGATTTCTCTCCATTCAGAATGCATTAGGATAATCCTGATCAGGATTCTTCCGGCATAGAGCCCCGACGACGGAACTCTATGCCGGAAGACAAGAACGCAAGTGTGAAAGAGCCCTAAGGTGTTTACTCCACTGCAGTTCATGCTTTGCATGCAGGTGCCTGGTCATGCAGGTTGTGCTAAGGTTCAGAACGTTAATGCCTCGCTTCAGGCTCTGATGGCACAGCGTGCAAACCACTCGGGTCTTGTCGTCAGCACATTGTTTGAAGAAGTGCCATGCCAGGGAACTCCTTGAAGCTGCCTTTGGGGTGCTCGGTCCCAGTTGGCGGTGGTCAGTAGAAGGCGGAGTCTCTTGGCGGCGGGTGTTCTGATTTTGCCCACTGCTCCCTCTTTTGCTACGCTGTTGGCTCGGTCTCACCACTGCCTCTTCCTCCGAACTGTGAAAGTCAGTGGCACGACCTTCATTCCATGTGGGGTCTAGGACCTCATCGTCCCCTGCATCGTCTTCCACCCAGTCTTGATCCCTGACCTCCTGTTCAGTCTGCACACTGCAGAAAGACGCAGCAGTTTTGGAAATACCAGAAACTAGTTATTTTGAGAATGGGAAATTTGGGAATGCTTTTTCAACCCAGAACAAAAAGTCTGCTTTTACGGTCACTACAAATAACTTGACCAGCAAAAACAGTGCAGATTTGGTTGAATAGAGATGTGAGACCTGTTTTTTTTTTTGCGCTGTGTGACAGGTATAGGTTTAATCACAGAATGACACTTCTATCAGCACGCTAGCGTGTGTCTTAGGTTTTTCTGAATGACACTATCAATACCTTCAATGTAAGATTTTCTTTTTGGGATAGATTTCAAGTAGGCCTCAAATACCAGAAACTAGTTATTTTGAGAATGGCAAATTTGGGAATGCTTTTTCAACCCAGAACAAAAAGTCTGCTTTTACGGTCACTACAAATAACTTGACCAGCTAAAACAGTGCAGATTTGGTTGAATAGAGATGTGAGACCTGTTTTTTTTTTGCGCTGTGTGACAGGTATAGGTTTAATCACAGAATGACACTTCTATCAGCACGCTAGCGTGTGTCTTAGGTTTTTCTGAATGACACTATCAATACCTTCAATGTAAGATTTTCTTTTTGGGATAGATTTCAAGTAGGCCTCAAATACCAGAAACTAGTTATTTTGAGAATGGGAAATTTGGGAATGCTTTTTCAACCCAGAACAAAAAGTCTGCTTTTACGGTCACTACAAATAACTTGACCAGCAAAAACAGTGCAGATTTGGTTGAATAGAGATGTGAGACCTGGTTTTTTTTTTGCGCTGTGTGACAGGTATAGGTTTAATCACAGAATGACACTTCTATCAGCACGCTAGCGTGTGTCTTAGGTTTTTCTGAATGACACTATCAATACCTTCAATGTAAGATTTTCTTTTTGGGATAGATTTCAAGTAGGCCTCAAATACCAGAAACTAGTTATTTTGAGAATGGGAAATTTGGGAATGCTTTTTCAACCCAGAACAAAAAGTCTGCTTTTACGGTCACTACAAATAACTTGACCAGCAAAAACAGTGCAGATTTGGTTGAATAGAGATGTGAGACCTGTTTTTTTTTTGCGCTGTGTGACAGGTATAGGTTTAATCACAGAATGACACTTCTATCAGCACGCTAGCGTGTGTCTTAGGTTTTTCTGAATGACACTATCAATACCTTCAATGTAAGATTTTCTTTTTGGGAAAGATTTTAAGTAGGCTTTAAATACCAGAAACTAGTTATTTTGAGAATGGGAAATTTGGGAATGCTTTTTCAACCCAGAACAAAAAGTCTGCTTTTACGGTCACTACAAATAACTTGACCAGCAAAAACAGTGCAGATTTGGTTGAATAGAGATGTGAGACCTGTTTTTTTTTTGCGCTGTGTGACAGGTATAGGTTTAATCACAGAATGACACTTCTATCAGCACGCTAGCGTGTGTCTTAGGTTTTTCTGAATGACACTATCAATACCTTCAATGTAAGATTTTCTTTTTGGGATAGATTTCAAGTAGGCCTCAAATACCAGAAACTAGTTATTTTGAGAATGGGAAATTTGGGAATGCTTTTTCAACCCAGAACAAAAAGTCTGCTTTTACGGTCACTACAAATAACTTGACCAGCAAAAACAGTGCAGATTTGGTTGAATAGAGATGTGAGACCTGTTTTTTTTTGCGCTGTGTGACAGGTATAGGTTTAATCACAGAATGACACTTCTATCAGCACGCTAGCGTGTGTCTTAGGTTTTTCTGAATGACACTATCAATACCTTCAATGTAAGATTTTCTTTTTGGGATAGATTTCAAGTAGGCCTCAAATACCAGAAACTAGTTATTTTGAGAATGGGAAATTTGGGAATGCTTTTTCAACCCAGAACAAAAAGTCTGCTTTTACGGTCACTACAAATAACTTGACCAGCAAAAACAGTGCAGATTTGGTTGAATAGAGATGTGAGACCTGTTTTTTTTTTTGCGCTGTGTGACAGGTATAGGTTTAATCACAGAATGACACTTCTATCAGCACGCTAGCGTGTGTCTTAGGTTTTTCTGAATGACACTATCAATACCTTCAATGTAAGATTTTCTTTTTGGGATAGATTTCAAGTAGGCCTCAAATACCAGAAACTAGTTATTTTGAGAATGGGAAATTTGGGAATGCTTTTTCAACCCAGAACAAAAAGTCTGCTTTTACGGTCACTACAAATAACTTGACCAGCAAAAACAGTGCAGATTTGGTTGAATAGAGATGTGAGACCTGTTTTTTTTTTGCGCTGTGTGACAGGTATAGGTTTAATCACAGAATGACACTTCTATCAGCACGCTAGCGTGTGTCCTAGGTTTTTCTGAATGACACTATCAATACCTTCAATGTAAGATTTTCTTTTTGGGATAGATTTCAAGTAGGCCTCAAATACCAGAAACTAGTTATTTTGAGAATGGGAAATTTGGGAATGCTTTTTCAACCCAGAACAAAAAGTCTGCTTTTACGGTCACTACAAATAACTTGACCAGCAAAAACAGTGCAGATTTGGTTGAATAGAGATGTGAGACCTGTTTTTTTTTTGCGCTGTGTGACAGGTATAGGTTTAATCACAGAATGACACTTCTATCAGCACGCTAGCGTGTGTCTTAGGTTTTTCTGAATGACACTATCAATACCTTCAATGTAAGATTTTCTTTTTGGGATAGATTTCAAGTAGGCCTCAAATACCAGAAACTAGTTATTTTGAGAATGGGAAATTTGGGAATGCTTTTTCAACCCAGAACAAAAAGTCTGCTTTTACGGTCACTACAAATAACTTGACCAGCAAAAACAGTGCAGATTTGGTTGAATAGAGATGTGAGACCTGTTTTTTTTTTGCGCTGTGTGACAGGTATAGGTTTAATCACAGAATGACACTTCTATCAGCACGCTAGCGTGTGTCTTAGGTTTTTCTGAATGACACTATCAATACCTTCAATGTAAGATTTTCTTTTTGGGATAGATTTCAAGTAGGCCTCAAATACCAGAAACTAGTTATTTTGAGAATGGGAAATTTGGGAATGCTTTTTCAACCCAGAACAAAAAGTCTGCTTTTACGGTCACTACAAATAACTTGACCAGCAAAAACAGTGCAGATTTGGTTGAATAGAGATGTGAGACCTGTTTTTTTTTTGCGCTGTGTGACAGGTATAGGTTTAATCACAGAATGACACTTCTATCAGCACGCTAGCGTGTGTCTTAGGTTTTTCTGAATGACACTATCAATACCTTCAATGTAAGATTTTCTTTTTGGGATAGATTTCAAGTAGGCCTCAAATACCAGAAACTAGTTATTTTGAGAATGGGAAATTTGGGAATGCTTTTTCAACCCAGAACAAAAAGTCTGCTTTTACGGTCACTACAAATAACTTGACCAGCAAAAACAGTGCAGATTTGGTTGAATAGAGATGTGAGACCTGTTTTTTTTTTGCGCTGTGTGACAGGTATAGGTTTAATCACAGAATGACACTTCTATCAGCACGCTAGCGTGTGTCTTAGGTTTTTCTGAATGACACTATCAATACCTTCAATGTAAGATTTTCTTTTTGGGATAGATTTCAAGTAGGCCTCAAATACCAGAAACTAGTTATTTTGAGAATAGGAAATTTGGGAATGCTTTTTCAACCCAGAACAAAAAGTCTGCTTTTACGGTCACTACAAATAACTTGACCAGCAAAAACAGTGCAGATTTGGTTGAATAGAGATGTGAGACCTGTTTTTTTTTGCGCTGTGTGACAGGTATAGGTTTAATCACAGAATGACACTTCTATCAGCACGCTAGCGTGTGTCTTAGGTTTTTCTGAATGACACTATCAATACCTTCAATGTAAGATTTTCTTTTTGGGATAGATTTCAAGTAGGCCTCAAATACCAGAAACTAGTTAGTTTGAGAATGGGAAATTTGGGAATGCTTTTTCAACCCAGAACAAAAAGTCTGCTTTTACGGTCACTACAAATAACTTGACCAGCAAAAACAGTGCAGATTTGGTTGAATAGAGATGTGAGACCTGTTTTTTTTTGCGCTGTGTGACAGGTATAGGTTTAATCACAGAATGACACTTCTATCAGCACGCTAGCGTGTGTCTTAGGTTTTTCTGAATGACACTATCAATACCTTCAATGTAAGATTTTCTTTTTGGGATAGATTTCAAGTAGGCCTCAAATACCAGAAACTAGTTATTTTGAGAATGGGAAATTTGGGAATGCTTTTTCAACCCAGAACAAAAAGTCTGCTTTTACGGTCACTTCAAATAACTTGACCAGCAAAAACAGTGCAGATTTGGTTGAATAGAGATGTGAGACCTGTTTTTTTTTTGCGCTGTGTGACAGGTATAGGTTTAATCACAGAATGACACTTCTATCAGCACGCTAGCGTGTGTCTTAGGTTTTTCTGAATGACACTATCAATACCTTCAATGTAAGATTTTCTTTTTGGGATAGATTTCAAGTGGGCCTCAAATACCAGAAACTAGTTATTTTGAGAATGGGAAATTTGGGAATGCTTTTTCAACCCAGAACAAAAAGTCTGCTTTTACGGTCACTACAAATAACTTGACCAGCAAAAACAGTACAGATTTGGTTGAATAGAAATGTCAGGTCTATTTTTTAGGCGCTGGGTGACAGGCTCAACTTGCCCCTGATGTAATATATGGCCAAAAAATAACCTCACTGTTGATGGTTAAATGCACTTGGGTGACACAGGCTCAGCCTGCACCAGATGTAGTATATGGCCAAAAAATAATCAGACTGTTGATGGTTAAATGCACTTGGGTGACACAGGCTCAGCCTGCACCAGATGTAGTATATGGCCAAAAAATAATCAGACTGTTGATGGTTAAATGCACTTGGTTGTTACAGGCTCAGCCTGCAGCTGATGTAGGATATAGCACAAAATAACCACACTATCGATGGTTAAATACACTTGGGTGACACAGGCTCAGCCTGCAGCTGATGTAGTATATGGCCAAAAAATAATCAGACTGTTGATGGTTAAATGCACTTGGGTGACACAGGCTCAGCCTGCAGCTGATGTAGTATATGGCCAAAAAATAACCAGACTGTTGATGGTTAAATGCACTTCGGTGACACAGGCTCAGCCTGCAGCTGATGTAGGATATAGCACAAAATAACCACACTATCGATGGTTAAATACACTTGGTGATAGCTCGTGCTGGCGCACCACAAGTCACAAAATGGCCGACGATCACCCCAGAAAAAAAGTGATCTAAAAACGCTCTGGGCAGCCTCAAAAAAGTGAGCATGTCAATAATAGCACTTCAATGATCCACAGCTGCAGATCGATCACAGAATGAAGTCTTTTGGAGGAGTTAATCTGCCTAATCTCGCCCTAACGTCGCAGCTGCAACCTCTCCCTATACTGATCATAGCAGAGTGACGTGCGGCGCTACGTGACTCCAGCTTAAATAGAGGCTGGGTCACATGGTGCACTGGCCAATCACAGCCATGCCAATAGTAGGCATGGCTGTGATGGCCTCTTGGGCCAAGTAGTATGACGCTTGTTGATTGGCTGCTTTGCAGCCTTTCAAAAAGCGCCAAGAAAGCGCCGAACACCGAACCCGAACCCGGACTTTCACGAAAACGTTCGGGTTCGGGTCCGTGTCACGGACACCCCAAAATTCGGTACGAACCCGAACTATACAGTTCGGGTTCGCTCATCCCTAACCAGATCTCAACCCAATAGGGCATCTTTGGGATGTGGTGGAACGGGAGCTTCGTGCCCTGGATGTGCATCCCTCAAATCTCCATCAACTGCAAGATGCTATCCTATCAATATAGGCCAACATTTCCAAAGAATGCTATCAGCACCTTGTTGAATCAATGCCACGTAGAATTAAGGCAGTTCTGAAGGCAAAAGGGGGTCCAACACCGTATTAGTATGGTGTTCCTAATAATTCTTTAGGTGAGTGTACATCCCCTATTTTTATAATTCACTTCTGGTTTTGGTCTCTAAAGCGGCATCAAGAAGCTTGACCGTGTGGCAGCACCCTTATAATAGGTGCACTGCAGCTCCATAGCACCTTGCTTGGTGTACAGAAGAAGTATTCTGATATCTCCAGCATCTGTGTAGCCTGGCTTTTTGCCGATTAGTTTCATATCCATTACAACCGAAAATGCTCACTTTTGGTGGGGGTTACATAAGCACTTCTTTTTTTGCAGCCCAGAATGTAGACCATTCTCAGGAAGAACTGGCTATGCTTTTATGGTTACTCTCCTTTACGTGCATGGGAAATACAGAAGTAGGTGAGTTAGTGCTGTCAACCATCAGCCATAAAAATCTTTACTGGCGAAAGCCCTGAAGTTCAGGCACTACAGTGCCTGTAATCCTAATATAACTTTACTTGCCCCAGTTTACAAGTTCAATTTCAGGCTGAGAAGAGGCCTTACATTTAATGGCTATTTATACCTTATGGGGCAATTTTTTTTTATTATGGCATTATACCTATTTTGAGCTAAAAATCATTTTTTTTTCAATTGGTCTTTATTAACAATATGGAATCAACCAAATTATGTGATTTCATGCAGTAGTGAATAAAGTAGTGGATACAGTTTAATCCCTCTAACAGAAATCAGTTATACAGATAAAAGATGAGGATAGAGGCATACAATTCAGGTCCATTATAACTCATTTATTTACATTTTAGAAAGATGCACTGGGAACTGGTTTTACATGGTTTTAACTTGTATGTTATGGATAAAATATCCAAACTTCCTGCAATTCAACTCAAATTAACGTAGATGACCACAGAACTGGATAGTGATTTTACAATGAACAAGTGAACTGCTCTCCTATGACTGAAGGAGTTGCATGTGGGTACCAGAGCTCTGGATAAACAACTTAAAGGGGTTGTTTCACTTCTGCAAGTGGCATTTATCATGCAAAGTTAATATAAGGCATTTACTAATGTATTGTGATTATCCACCAACTTTGCTGTAGAGATAAGGTACTGCTGGATGTGTCTTATTCCCTTGTCTGACTTCTCCTCAGCTCCTAGTCACTGGCCTTTCCTTTTTAGCTAATTACATATTTTTTTCAGCTGCTAATTTTAATAAACATTGACAGGAGCCATCCTCTCGGCCACTCTCATCAGCTGCTCTCTCTGACTGAAAATGAAACTAACTCCTCAGTTACATGTAGCTCCTCCCCCTTAGTCTCAATCTGAACCATCAATCAGGTGTTAGACCCAGCATCTGTGTCTTCCTGTCTCATCTGCTGGCTTATGTACAGTGCCACAGCCAGATCAAAGGACTCTCAAGAATGGACAGCTCTCAGAGAAAGCTCCTTCATCTTCATCTATAAGACACCACCAGTGCCCGGTACATAACAGAGGCTACCCTGGATAGTAGTCTCTCCCTATTCTTTAGCCTGCCATGCCTGAGACTGCCATCTCTCCCTTTCCTCAGGCGCTGTCTATGAAGAAATTATCAGCATGTCAGTATTGTAACATTTACTCTCCTATAGGACTACTACTACATAACACTCCACCCTACCTCCAAGTAAACAGCCCTAAAGTTCAACAGTATTCTGCATTATTCAACAAATACATCAATATTCATTAAGTACAATAACTGCAGAGTGTTCTTTTGATAGAAAAACCTTTCACATTCCTCATTCTTTTAATTACTGCATTCCTCTGACTACAGTTCATCGTTTTGAAGGTAACTTGGTATTACTCCTCGTGTATTCCGGATTGGGTTCCAAGTCTCCGACGGTGTTGAAGAGGCTATTCCCTTTTCTATATTAGCCTCAGATTCTCCACCTCTGGGCAACATACCGTAATCCACCAATCTTCATCCATGTTTTGTTCAGATAGGTCTGTCGGAGCATATTCAGTATCGGGGTACTTCAGGCATCATCAACTGAAAAGTACATGGTCTTAACAAGTTTCTTTGTACTTTAACTGTAGGTCCCTTATTATTTTCAGGTTGAATCTCATATTCTTATGAGCAAGATTCCAGCTGACGTTCGATAACATATGCTTTTCTTTCCCATTTAGTTACCAATTTGCCAGGTCTCTGTGCCTTTCTGTTTCATATCAGTACTCTTTCACCTGGAAGGAATATTGTATTCTTATATTATTGTATATGAGATTTTCAGGCTGTTCTATGATTAGTGACAATGGCAATACAGATGGAAGTCCAAATAATAACTGATATGGAGTGTATCCTGTGGTACTGTGGATAGTATTGTTATAGGCCCAGACTACATTGTGACTGGTTGTAAAAAAAATGGTTCAGGATTAGGGATGAGCGAACCCGAACTGTATAGGTGCTGATAGCATTCTTTAGAAATGTTGGCCTATATTGATAGGATAGCATCTTGCAGTTGATGGAGATTTGAGGGATGCACATCCAGGGCACGAAGCTCCCGTTCCACCACATCCCAAAGATGCCCTATTGGGTTGAGATCTGGTTAGGGATGAGCGAACCCGAACCGAATTTTGGGGTGTCCGTGACACGGACCCGAACCCGAACATTTTCGTAAAAGTCCGGGTTCGGGTTCGGTGTTCGGCGCTTTCTTGGCGCTTTTTGAAAGGCTGCAAAGCAGCCAATCAACAAGCGTCATACTACTTGCCCCAAGAGGCCATCACAGCCTTGCCTACTATTGGCATGGCTGTGATTGGCCAGTGCAGCATGTGACCCAGCCTCTATATAAGCTTGGGTCACGTAGCGCTGCACGTCACTCTGCTGATTCAAGCATAGGGAGAGGTTGCAGCTGCGACGTTAGGGCGAGATTAGGCAGATTAACTCCTCCAAAAGACTTCATTCTGTGATCGATCTGCAGCTGTGGATCATTGAAGTGCTAATATCGACTTGCTCACTTTTTTGAGGCTGCCCAGAGCGTTTTTAGATCACTTTTTTCTGGGGTGATCGGCGGCCATTTTGTGGCTTGTGGTGCGCCAGCACAAGCTATCACTAAGTGTATTTAACCATCAATAGTGTGGTTATTTTGTGCTATATCCTACATCAGCTGCAGGCTGAGCCTGTGTCACCCAAGTGCATTTAACCATCAATAGTGTGGTTATTTTTTGCTATATCCTAAATCAGCTGCAGGCTGAGCCTGTGTCACCGAAGTGCATTTAACCATCAACAGTCTGGTTATTTTTTGGCCATATACTACATCAGCTGCAGGCTGAGCCTGTGTCACCGAAGTGCATTTAACCATCAACAGTCTGGTTATTTTTTGGCCATATACTACATCTGGTGCAGGCTGAGCCTGTGTCACCCAAGTGCATTTAATCATCAATAGTGTGGTTATTTTTTGGCCATATACTACATCAGGGGCAAGTTGAGCCTGTCACCCAGCGCCTAAAAAATAGACCTGACATTTCTATTCAACCAAATTTGTACTGTTTTAGCTGGTCAAGTTATTTGTAGTGACCGTAAAAGCACACTTTTTGTTCTGGGTTGAAAAACTATTCCCAAATTTGCCATTCTCAAAAGAACTAGTTTCTGCTATATGAGGCCTACTTGAAATCTATCCCAAAAAGGATATCTTACATTGAAGGTGCTTATAGTGTCATTCAGAAAAACTTAACACACACGCTACCATGCAGATACAAGTCTAATTCTGTGATTAAACCTATACCTGTCACACAGCGCAAAAAAAAACAGGCCTCACATTTCTATTCAACCAAATCTGTACTGTTTTAGCTGGTCAAGTTATTTGTAGTGACCGTAAAAGCACACTTTTTGTTCTGGGTTGAAAAACTATTCCCAAATTTGCCATTCTCAAAATAACTAGTTTCTGCTATATGAGGCCTACTTGAAATCTATCCCAAAAAGGATATCTTACATTGAAGGTGCTGATAGTGTCATTCAGAAAAACCTAACACACACGCTACCGTGCAGATACAAGTCTAATTCTGTGATTAAACCTATACCTGTCACACAGCACAAAAAAAAACAGGCCTCACATTTCTATTCAACCAAATCTGTACTGTTTTAGCTGGTCAAGTTATTTGTAGTAACCGTAAAAGCACATTTTTTATTCTGGGTTGAAAAACTATTCCCAAATTTGCCATTCTCAAAATAACTAGTTTCTGCTATATGAGGCCTACTTGAAATCTATCCCAAAAAGGATATCTTACATTGAAGGTGCTGATAGTGTCATTCAGAAAAACCTAACACAGACGCTACCGTACAGATACAAGTCTAATTCTGTGATTAAACCTATACCTGTCACACAGCGCAAAAAAAAACAGGCCTCACATTTCTATTCAACCAAATCTGTACTGTTTTAGCTGGTCAAGTTATTTGTAGTGACCGTAAAAGCACACTTTTTGTTCTGGGTTGAAAAACTATTCCCAAATTTGCCATTCTCAAAATAACTAGTTTCTGCTATATGAGGCCTACTTGAAATCTATCCCAAAAAGGATATCTTACATTGAAGGTGCTGATAGTGTCATTCAGAAAAACTTAACACACATGCTACCGTGCAGATACAAGTCTAATTCTGTGATTAAACCTATACCTGTCACACAGCGCAAAAAAAAACAGGCCTCACATTTCTATTCAACCAAATCTGTACTGTTTTAGCTGGTCAAGTTATTTGTAGTGACCGTAAAAGCACATTTTTTGTTCTGGGTTGAAAAACTATTCCCAAATTTGCCATTCTCAAAATAACTAGTTTCTGCTATATGAGGCCTACTTGAAATGTACCCCAAAAAGGATATCTTACATTGAAGGTGCTGATAGTGTCATTCAGAAAAACCTAACACACACGCTACCGTGCAGATACAAGTCTAATTCTGTGATTAAACATATACCTGTCACACAGCGCAAAAAAAAACAGGCCTCACATTTCTATTCAACCAAATCTGTACTGTTTTAGCTGGTCAAGTTATTTGTAGTGACCGTAAAAGCACACTTTTTGTTCTGGGTTGAAAAACTATTCCCAAATTTGCCATTCTCAAAATAACTAGTTTCTGCTATATGAGGCCTACTTGAAATCTATCCCAAAAAGGATATCTTACATTGAAGGTGCTGATAGTGTCATTCAGAAAAACCTAACACACACGCTACCGTGCAGATACAAGTCTAATTCTGTGATTAAACCTATACCTGTCACACAGCACAAAAAAAAACAGGCCTCACATTTCTATTCAACCAAATCTGCACTGTTTTAGCTGGTCAAGTTATTTGTAGTGACCGTAAAAGCACATTTTTTGTTCTGGGTTGAAAAACTATTCCCAAATTTGCCATTCTCAAAATTGTGGTGAACGGGAACAATGAGGAAAACATCTAATAAGGGACGCGGACGCGGACGTGGACATGGTCGTGGTGGTGTTAGTGGACCCTCTGGTGCTGGGAGAGGACGTGGCCGTTCGTCCACAGCCACACGTCCTAGTGAACCAACTACCTCAGGTCCCAGTAGCCAGCAGAATTTACAGCGATATTTGGTGGGGCCCAATGCCGTTCTAAGGATGGTAAGGCCTGAGCAGGTACAGGCATTAGTCAATTGGGTGGCCGACAGTGGATCCAGCACGTTCACATTATCTGCCACCCAGTCTTCTGCAGAAAGCGCACAGATGGCGCATAAAAACCAAGCCCATCGGTCTGTCACATCACCCCCATGGATATCCGGGAAACTGTCTGAGCCACAAGTTATGCAGCAGTCTCTTATGCTGTTTGAAGACTCTGCTGCCAGGGTTTCCCAAGGGCATCCACCTAGCCCTTCCCCAGGGGTGGAAGAGATAGAATGCACTAACGCACAACCACTTATGTTTCCTGATGATGAGGACATGGGAATACCACCTCAGCACGTCTCTGATGATGACGAAACACAGGTGCCAACTGCTGCGTCTTTCTGCAGTGTGCAGACTGAACAGGAGGTCAGGGATCAAGACTGGGTGGAAGACGATGCAGGGGACGATGAGGTCCTAGACCCCACATGGAATGAAGGTCATGCCACTGACTTTCACAGTTCGGAGGAAGAGGAAGTGGTGAGACCGAGCCAACAGCATAGCAAAAGTGGGCAAAATCGGAACACCCGGAGCCAAGAGAGTCCGCCTGCTACTGACCGCCGCCATCTGGGACCGAGCACCACAAAGGCAGCTTCAAGGAGTTCCCTGGCATGGCACTTCTTCAAACAATGTGCTGACGACAAGACCCGAGTGGTTTGCACGCTGTGCCATCAGAGCCTGAAGGGAGGCATTAACGTTCTGAACCTTAGCACAACCTGCATGACCAGGCACCTGCATGCAAAGCATGAACTGCAATGGAGTAAACACCTTAAAAACAAGGAAGTCACTCAGGCTCCCCCTGCTACCTCTTCTGCTGCTGCCGCCTCGGCCCCTTCTGCTGCTGCTGCCGCCGCCTCGGCCTCTTCCTCCGCCTCTGGAGGAACGTTGGCACCTGCCGCCCAGCAAACATGGGATGTACCACCAACACCACCACCTGCGTCACCAAGCATCTCAACCATGTCACACGGCAGCGTTCAGCTCTCCATCTCACAAACATTTGAAAGAAAGCGTAAATTCCCACCTAGCCACCCTCGATCCCTGGCCCTGAATGCCAGCATTTCTAAACTACTGGCCTATGAAATGCTGTCATTTAGGCTGGTGGACACACACAGCTTCAAACAGCTCATGTCGCTTGCTGTCCCACAGTATGTTGTTCCCAGCCGCCACTACTTCTCCAAGAGAGCCGTGCCTTCCCTGCACAAACAAGTGTCCGATAAAGTCAAGTGTGCACTGCGCAACGCCATCTGTGGCAAGGTCCACCTAACCACAGATATGTGGACCAGTAAGCACGGCCAGGGACGCTATATCTCCCTAACTGCACACTGGGTAAATGTAGTGGCGGCTGGGCCCCAGGCGGAGAGCTGTTTGGCGCACGTCCTTCCGCCGCCAAGGATCGCAGGGCAACATTCTTTGCCTCCTGTCTCCTCCTCCTCCTACTCTGCTTCCTCCTCCTCTTCTTCCACCTGCTCATCCAGTCAGCCACACACCTTCACCACCAACTTCAGCACAGCCCGGGGTAAACGTCAGCAGGCCGTTCTGAAACTCATATGTTTGAGGGACAGGCCCCACACCGCACAGGAGTTGTGGGGGGGGTATAGAACAACAGACCGACGAGTGGTTGCTGCCAGTGAGCCTCAAGCCCGGCCTGGTGGTGTGCGATAATGGGCGAAATCTCGTTGCAGCTCTGGGACTAGCCGGTTTGACGCACATCCCTTGCCTGGCGCATGTGCTGAATTTGGTGGTGCAGAAGTTCATTCGCAACTACCCCGACATGTCAGAGCTGCTGCATAAAGTGCGGGCCGTCTGTTCGCGCTTCCGGCGTTCACACCCTGTCGCTGCTCGCCTGTCTGCGCTACAGCGTAACTTCGGCCTTCCCGCTCACCGCCTCATATGCGACGTACCCACCAGGTGGAACTCCACCTTGCATATGCTGGACAGACTGTGCGAGCAGCAGCAGGCCATAGTGGAGTTTCAGCTACAGCACGCACGGGTCAGTCGCACTGCGGATCAGACACACTTCACCACCAATGACTTTGCCTCCATGCGAGACCTGTGTGCCCTGTTGCGTTGTTTCGAGTACTCCACCAACATGGCCAGTGGCGATGACGCCATTATCAGCGTTACAATACCACTTCTATGTCTCCTTGAGAAAACACTTAGGGCGATGATGGAAGAGGAGGTGGCCCAGGAGGAAGAGGAGGAAGAGGGGTCATTTTTAGCACTTTCAGGCCAGTCTCCTCGAAGTGACTCAGAGGGAGGTTTTTTGCAAAAGCAGAGGCCAGGTACAAATGTGGCCAGACAGGGCCCACTACTGGAGGACGAGGAGGACGAGGATGAGGAGGAGGTGGAGGAGGATGAGGATGAAGCATGTTCACAGCGGGGTGGCACCCAAAGCAGCTCGGTCCCATCACTGGTGCGTGGCTGGGGGGAAACACAGGACGATGACGATACGCCTCCCACAGAGGACAGCTTGTCCTTACCTCTGGGCAGCCTGGCACACATGAGCGACTACATGCTGCAGTGCCTGCGCAACGACAGCAGAGTTGCCCACATTTTAACGTGTGCGGACTACTGGGTTGCCACCCTGCTGGATCCCCGGTACAAAGACAATGTGCCCACATTACTTCCTACACTGGAGCGTGATAGGAAGATGCGCGAGTACAAGCGCACGTTGGTAGACGCGCTACTGAGAGCATTCCCAAATGTCACAGGGGAACCAGTGGAAGCCCAAGGCGAAGGCAGAGGAGGAGCAAGAGGTCGCCAACGCAGCTGTGTCACGGCCAGCTCCTCTGAGGGCAGGGTTAGCATGGCAGAGATGTGGAAAAGTTTTGTCACCACGCCACAGCTAACTGCACCACCACCTGATACGGAACGTGTTAGCAGGAGGCAACATTTCACTAACATGTTGGAACAGTACCTGTGCACACCCCTCCACGTACTTACTGATGGTTCGGCCCCATTCAACTTCTGGGTCTCCAAATTGTCCACATGGCCAGAGCTAGCCTTTTATGCCTTGGAGGTGCTGGCCTGCCCGGCGGCCAGCGTTTTGTCTGAACGTGTATTCAGCACGGCAGGGGGCGTCATTACAGACAAACGCAGCCGCCTGTCTACAGCCAAAGTGGACAAGCTGACGTTCATAAAAATGAACCAGGCATGGATCCCACAGGACCTGTCCATCCCTTGTGCAGATTAGATATTAACTACCTCCCCTTAACAATATATTATTCTACTCCAGGGTACTTCCTCATTCAATACTATTTTTATTTTCATTTTACCATTATATTGCGGGGTAACCCAAAGTTGAATGAACCTCTCCTCTGTCTGGGTGCCGGGGCCTAAATGTGTGACAGTGGCCTGTTCCAGTGGTGGGTGACGTGAAGCCTGATTCTCTGCTATGACATGAAGACAGATTCTGTGCTGACATAAGGCCAGATTCTCTGTTACGGGACCTCTCTCCTCTGCCTGGGTGCCTGGGCCTAAATATGTAACAGTGGCCTGTTCCAGTGGTGGGTGACGTAAAGCCTGATTCTCTGCTATGACATGAAGACTGATTCTGTGCTGACATAAGGCCAGATTCTCTGTTACGGGACCTCTCTCCTCTGTCTGGGTGCCGGGGCCTAAATGTGTGACAGTGGCCTGTTCCAGTGGTGGGTGACGTGAAGCCTGATTCTCTGCTATGACATGAAGACAGATTCTGTGCTGACATAAGGCCAGATTCTCTGTTACGGGACCTCTCTCCTCTGCCTGGGTGCCTGGGCCTAAATATGCGACAGTGGCCTGTTCCAGTGGTAGGTGACGTAAAGCCTGATTCTCTGCTATGACATGAAGACAGATTCTGTGCTGACATAAGGCCAGATTCTCTGTTACGGGACCTCTCTCCTCTGCCTGGGTGCCTGGGCCTAAATATGTGGCAGTGGCCTGTTCCAGTGGTGGGTGACGTGAAGCCTGATTCTCTGCGATGACATGAAGACTGATTCTGCGCTGACATAAGGCCAGATTCTCTGTTACGGGACCTCTCTCCTCTGCCTGGGTGCCTGGGCCTAAATATGTGACAGTGGCCTGTTCCAGTGGTGGGTGACGTGAAGCCTGATTCTCTGCTATGACATGAAGACTGATTCTGTGCTGACATAAGGCCAGATTCTCTGTTACGGGACCTCTCTCCTCTGCCTGGGTGCCTGGGCCTAAATATGTGACAGTGGCCTGTTCCAGTGGTGGGTGACGTGAAGCCTGATTCTCTGCTATGACATGAAGACAGATTCTGTGCTGACATAAGGCCAGATTCTCTGTTACGGGACCTCTCTCCTCTGCCTGGGTGCCTGGGCCTAAATATGTGACAGTGGCCTGTTCCAGTGGTGGGTGACGTAAAGCCTGATTCTCTGCTATGACATGAAGACTGATTCTGTGCTGACATAAGGCCAGATTCTCTGTTACGGGACCTCTCTCCTCTGCCTGGGTGCCTGGGCCTAAATATGTGACAGTGTCCTGTTCCAGTGGTGGGTGACGTGATGCCTGATTCTCTGCCATGACATGAAGACTGATTCTGCGCTGACATAAGTCCAGATTCTCTGTTACGGGACCTCTCTCCTCTGCCTGGGTGCCTGGGCCTAAATATGTGACAGTGGCCTGTTCCAGTGGTGGGTGACGTGAAGCCTGATTCTCTGCTATGACATGAAGACTGATTCTGCGCTGACAAAAGGCCAGATTCTCTGTTACGGGACCTCTCTCCTCTGCCTGGGTGCCTGGGCCCAAATATGTGACAGTGGCCTGTTCCAGTGGTGGGTGACGTGAAGCCTGATTCTCTGCTATGACATGAAGACTGATTCTGTGCTGACATAAGGCCAGATTCTCTGTTACGGGACCTCTCTCCTCTGCCTGGGTGCCTGGGCCTAAATATGTGACAGTGGCCTGTTCCAGTGGTGGGTGACGTGAAGCCTGATTCTCTGCTATTGTCATGGTCTTACCTTCTTGCTGTTCTCCTTCGTTTGACATGTGCTGGCGGCCATCTTGGTTTCTGGGTTTCTTGTAGCCTCCCACCCTGCGGCTCCTCCTTCCCACTGGGAGGAGCTGGATGCCCAGCTCATATATATAGGAGGTCTGTGGCTTCAGTTCCTTGCTTGGTCCTCCTGTGTTCACATGCTTCTAGACTGCTGCTGCTTCTGGTTCCTGATCCTGGTTTCGTCCGACTACCCTGCTGGTTCCTGATCCTGGTTTCGTCCGACTACCCTGCTGGTTCCTGATCCTGGCTTCGTCTGACTACCCTGCTGGTTCCTGATCCTGGCTTCGTCTGACTACCCTTCTGGTTCCTGACCTCTGGCTTCGCAAAGACTCTGCTCCGGTTTCGCCATCCGTTTGGACTTTTGCTTTACAGCTTTATTTTCAATAAAGCCTTCTTATTTTCACTTATCCCTTATTGTACGTCTGGTTCATGGTTCCGTGACATTAGGACCAAGAAATGAATTTTGACGGTACAGGGCCATCCTCGCTACCCACGCTGGTTGCCAGACTTGATCAGCAGGATCACCTGTTGGGTCGGTTCGCTGTGGCGTTGCAAACCCTGCTTGAACGCACGGCTCATTTCGCTCCCGTTGCCGATGGGTCGGTTGTCGCTCCTGGGCCCGCTCCTACTGCCGCTCCGGTTGTTGCGCCAGAGTCTACCCCGACACCTGTTGTTGCACCTGCGGTGTTTCGGGGTATGACCGGTTCTGCCCCTCTTCCACAGCGCTTTGGGGGAGAGCCAACTCAGTGCCGAGGTTTCCTTAACCAGGTGGGCATTTATTTCGAGTTGCTGTCACATGCCTTTCCCACTGAGAGATCAAAGGTGGGCTTCTTGATCTCGCTGCTCTCGGACAAGGCCTTGGCCTGGGCCAGCCCTTTATGGGAGAACAACAATCCGGTGGTTGCCGAGTTTTCCGGTTTTGTTACTTCTCTTCGGAAGGTATTCGATGTGCCGGCTCGTGCTGCCTCTGCTGCGAAGCTCCTTATGTCCATCAGACAGGGTTCACGATCCGTAGCTGAATACGCCATTGAGTTTCGTACCCTGGCAGCAGAGGTGGGCTGGAATAATGAGGCTCTGGTCGCTGCTTTCTCTCATGGTCTCTCGGATGCCTTGAAGGATGAGGTTGCAGCTAAGGACCTACCAGTGGAGCTCGAGTCTCTTATTTCTTTCCTGATTTTGATTGACACCAGACTCAGGGAGAGACCTTCCTTTAAGGAGAGCCTGCGGAGGTTTTCTAACAGATTGGCGCCTACGTTTGCTGTCCCACCCGTGCCTCCCTCTCCTCCCACGCCTCCTGGGGATGACTTGTCTGGGGGTGAACCCATGCAGCTGGGGTTTGCTCGCCTGTCCGAGGGGGAGAGGGTACTCCGGAGACGCGAGGGCCGATGCATGTACTGTGGTCTCGGTGGGCATTTTCGGTTGGCATGTCCGAACCGTCCGGGAAACGCTCGCACCTGAGATCCTGTCGGGGGCAGATCTTGGGTGGAGTCTCCTCGTCCCGGGTTTCCCGTGTTGACAAACCACTGATCACTGTTGTCCTCTCCTGGGTCGGGGGCTCGGTGACGACCCAGGCGTTGGTGGACTCTGGTGCTGGTGGTTTGTTCATTGATAATGTGTTCGCTGCCGCCAATTCCATTCCTCTGCAGGCTCGAGGTTCCCCACTGGCTCTTGAGGCGATAGACGGCAGACCCCTTCTGCCGCCACACGTGACTCATGAGACCCTTCCAGTGGGGATAGCCATTGGTGCCGTTCACAGAGAGTCGGTCTGCCTCCAGGTTATTTCGTCTCCACACTACTCGGTGGTCTTGGGGTACCCCTGGCTCCGGAAGCATAATCCGATTTTCGATTGGAGATCGGCCGAGATCCTCTCGTGGTCACCGCAGTGTGGGGCTAGTTGCATCCATGGGTCCGTCAAGTTGCTGTGTACTTCCTCGGACTCTCTGTTGCCTCCTGAATACGAGGAGTACCGGGATGTATTCGATAAGGTGCGCGCGGTTGCCTTACCTCCGCACCGCCCATACGATTGTGCCATAGAGTTACAATCTGGTGCCATTCCTCCTCGTGGCAAAGTCTATCCACTGTCGGTAGCGGAGAATGAGGCCATGGAGGAGTACGTGAGGGAGGCGCTTTCACGCGGACACATTCGCAAATCCTCGTCCCCGGCAGGGGCTGGATTTTTCTTTGTGAAAAAGAAGGGCGGTGAGTTGAGGCATCGATTACAGGGGTCTCAATCGCATCACGATCAAGAACGCTTACCCGATACCCTTGATTTCCGAGCTGTTCGATCGCCTTAAAGGGGCCACGGTCTTTACCAAACTCGACCTGAGGGCGGCATATAACCTGGTAAGGATCAAGGCGGGCGATGAGTGGAAGACCGCGTTTAACACCAGGACCGGTCATTATGAATCCTTGGTTATGCCCTTTGGGTTGTGCAATGCGCCCGCAGTCTTTCAGGAATTCATCAACGATGTTTTCCGTGACCTGTTGCAGCAGTGTGTGGTGGTCTATTTGGATGACATCTTGGTATATTCTGAATCCATGGAGGCCCACATTCTGGATGTCAGACGAGTGTTGCAGCGGTTACGAGAGAACAAGCTGTTCGGTAAGCTTGAGAAATGCGAATTTCACCGATCCCAGGTAACCTTCTTAGGTTACATCATTTCCGCTGAGGGGTTCTCCATGGATCCTGAGAAGGTTTCGGCTGTCTTACAGTGGCCCCAGCCCAGTGGTCTTCGTTCCCTGCAGCGCTTTTTGGGCTTCGCCAATTATTATCGGAAGTTCATCAGGGACTTTTCCATGCTAGCCAAGCCTCTCACGGATCTGACCAGGAAGGGCAGTAATTCCCAGGTCTGGCCGCTCGAGGCCATCCGAGCTTTTGAGGCTCTAAAGTCCGCCTTTGTGTCGGCTCCGATTCTGTTGCATCCCAACCCTGGGTTGCCCTTTGTCCTCGAGGTGGACGCGTCTGAGACGGGAGTAGGCGCCCTTCTGTCTCAGCGTAGAACACCAGAGGGTCCTCTGCTTCCTTGTGGGTTTTACTCCCGGAAACTGTCTTCCGCGGAGTGCAACTATCAGATTGGTGACAGGGAGTTATTGGCCATCGTGCAGGCCCTTAAAGAATGGAGGCACTTGCTCGAGGGTTCGGTGGTTCCGGTCCTCATCCTGACGGACCACAAGAATCTGACCTACCTTTCTGAGGCCAAGAGATTGACACCACGTCAGGCCAGATGGGCTCTGTTCTTGTCACGTTTTAATTACGTGGTCTCCTACCTACCCGGTTCCAAGAACATCAGGGCGGATGCCTTATCACGGCAGTACTCCGAGCTGTCCAGGGAGGAGTCGATTCCGACTTCGGTCATACCTCCGAATCAGATCTTGGCCGCCATTCGCACCAGCCTGACCTCTCCCCTGGGTGAGCAGATTTTGGCGGCTCAATCTGGTGCTCCCTCTGGGAGACCCAACGGCAGATGTTTTGTGCCTGAGGAGTTGCGCACTCGGTTGTTGCGAACCTACCATAACTCCAAGACTGCGGGGCATCCTGGAAAGAATCAGCTGTCCTGGGCTGTTTCACGTCTGTTCTGGTGGCCTTCCCTACGTTCCGACATCGCCGCATATGTAGCGGCATGCTCCGTTTGTGCCCAGAGTAAGTCCCCTCTGCACCTTCCGTTGGGCCTTCTGCAACCCATAGCCACCGGGGAGCGCCCATGGTCACACCTGGGGATGGATTTCATTGTGTACCTTCCTGCATCCCGAGGCCATACGGTCATTCTCATGATTGTGGATCGGTTTTCCAAAATGTGCCACTGTGTTCCTCTCAAGAAGTTACCCTCTGCACAAGAGTTGGCCACGATTTTTGCCAGGGAGGTCTTCCGGTTGCACGGTTTGCCCAAGGAGATTGTGTCGGATCGGGGGAGTCAGTTTGTGTCCAGGTTCTGGCGCGCCTTTTGCTCCCAGTTGGGGATTCATCTCTCCTTCTCCTCGGCCTACCACCCTCAGTCCAATGGGGCCGCAGAACGATCCAATCAGGCCTTGGAGCAATTCCTTCGTTGCTATGTCTCCGATCACCAAGACAATTGGGTTGACCTCCTGCCTTGGGCTGAGTTTGCCAGGAACACGGCGGTGAACTCTTCCTCTGGGACGTCTCCCTTCATGGCCAATTATGGGTTCCAACCTGCCGTGTTACCGGAGGTATTCTCTCCCCAGGATATTCCGGCTGTGGAGGATCACCTTTCCGTCCTACGTGCTTCTTGGGTACTGATCCAGAAGTCCCTTGAGGTCTCTGCGCAGCGCCAGAGACTCCAGGCTGATCGCAGACGAGCGCCTGCTCCTTCCTACCAGGTCGGAGACCGTGTATGGTTGTCCACCCGCAACCTCAACCTTCGAGTGCCCACTCCCAAGCTGGCGCCTCGCTTTGTTGGTCCCTTCCGAGTGCTTCGCAGGGTAAACCCGGTAGCCTATGCCCTTGCGCTTCCTCCTGGCATGCGGATCTCCAACGTGTTTCATGTCTCCCTGTTGAAGCCACTGGTGTGTAAACGTTTCACTTCCTCGGTTCCTCGGCCTCGTCCGGTCCAAGTGGGTAATCGTGAGGAGTATGAGGTGAGCAATATCCTGGACTCACACCTGGTCCGCGGTCGGGTGCAGTTTTTGGTCCATTGGCGTGGTTATGGTCCAGAGGAGCGTTCCTGGGTTCCCTCCGCAGATGTCCATGCTCCTGCCTTGCTCCGAGCCTTCCACGCACGCTTCCCTCAGAAACCGTTCTTTACTCCGCGGAGGAGGGGCCCTTGAGGGGGAGGTACTGTCATGGTCTTACCTTCTTGCTGTTCTCCTTCGTTTGACATGTGCTGGCGGCCATCTTGGTTTCTGGGTTTCTTGTAGCCTCCCACCCTGCGGCTCTTCCTTCCCACTGGGAGGAGCTGGATGCCCAGCTCATATATATAGGAGGTCTGTGGCTTCAGTTCCTTGCTTGGTCCTCCTGTGTTCACATGCTTCTAGACTGCTGCTGCTTCTGGTTCCTGATCCTGGTTTCGTCCGACTACCCTGCTGGTTCCTGATCCTGGTTTCGTCCGACTACCCTGCTGGTTCCTGATCCTGGCTTCGTCTGACTACCCTGCTGGTTCCTGATCCTGGCTTCGTCTGACTACCCTTCTGGTTCCTGACCTCTGGCTTCGCAAAGACTCTGCTTCGGTTTCGCCATCCGTTTGGACTTTTGCTTTACAGCTTTATTTTCAATAAAGCCTTCTTATTTTCACTTATCCCTTGTTGTACGTCTGGTTCATGGTTCCGTGACAGCTATGACATGAAGACTGATTCTGTGCTGACATAAGGCCAGATTCTCTGTTACGGGACCTCTCTCCTCTGCCTGGGCCTAAATATGTGACAGTGGCCTGTTCCAGTGGTGGGTGACGTGAAGCCTGATTCTCTGCTATGACATGAAGACAGATTCTGTGCTGACATAAGGCCAGATTCTCTGTTACGGGACCTCTCTCCTCTGCCTGGGTGCCTGGGCCTAAATATGTGACAGTGGCCTGTTCCAGTGGTGGGTGACGTGAAGCCTGATTCTCTGCTATGACATGAAGACAGATTCTGTGCTGACATAAGGCCAGATTCTCTGTTACGGGACCTCTCTCCTCTGTCTGGGTGCCGGGGCCTAAATATGTGACAGTGGCCTGTTCCAGTGGTGGGTGACGTAAAGCCTGATTCTCTGCTATGACATGAAGACTGATTCTGTGCTGACATAAGGCCAGATTCTCTGTTACGGGACCTCTCTCCTCTGTCTGGGTGCCGGGGCCTAAATATGTGACAGTGGCCTGTTCCAGTGGTGGGTGACGTAAAGCCTGATTCTCTGCTATGACATGAAGACTGATTCTGCGCTGACATAAGGCCAGATTCTCTGTTACGGGACCTCTCTCCTCTGCCTGGGTCTAAATATGTGACAGTGGCCTGTTCCAGTGGTGGGTGACGTGAAGCCTGATTCTCTGCTATGACATGAAGACTGATTCTGCGCTGACATGAAGCCAGATTCTCTGCTATGGCATGAAGAGACTGATTCTCTGCTGACATGAAGCCAGATTCTTTGCTATGGCATGAAGAGACTGATTCTCTGCTGACGGGAAGCCAGATTCTCTGCTATGGGACCTCTGTCCAATTGATATTGGTTCATTTTTATTTTTTTAATTTTTATTTTAATTCATTTCCCTATCCACATTTGTTTGCAGGGGATTTACCTACATGTTGCTGCCTTTTGCAGCCCTCTAGCTCTTTCCTGGGCTGTTTTACAGCCTTTTTAGTGCCCAAAAGTTCGGGTCCCCATTGACTTCAATGGGGTTCGGGTTCGGGACGAAGTTCGGGTCGGGTTCGGATCCCGAACCCGAACATTTCCGGGAAGTTCGGCTGAACTTCTCGAACCCGAACATCCAGGTGTTCGCTCAACTCTATTCAGGATCCTTTAAGGAGCTGCCTGGACTTGGATGAATAAAACATCAGGGATGATGCCAGTAATAGAGGATTGACCTTGCATTGCAGTTTAGTCTCTGCACAGACTGGATTGCCGTTGTCACTAATCATAGAACAACCGGAAAATCTCATTATATGTTCCAACATACAAACAAACCATACAAACAAACTACTGAGCCATACAATCATACAATCCAAACAAATTGCATACAAATGTATAAGCAATTGTATAGAGCAAACTGAAAACCAAGTAGAGCAAGTGAACTATTGGTTAACCTCAGATATACCTCTCAGAGAGATCATAAAGTGCTTAAATAACTTAAAGTGAGAGTACAGATACTCAAGAGAGAAATATATCCACCATTTATGTTGAATGACAAGATTGAACAGTTGAACCACCATCTTATGCATACCGCCATTTTATGATACTTTATTTAACACGTGTTTTGTACATGGACTATCTGCTGCGGAGGCGGCATTGTTATATATGAAGAAAAGTTGAAGTTAATAAAGAAGTTATTTCAAGCATTTGGTGTGCTCTTTAAACCTACTGCTTCCATAGAACGGCGCTAGAGGAATTACAGAGTAATAGACAGTCTGGTTAGACAAAAAAGTCAGAGATATCAAAATTCTTCTAATGCCACAGCGCAAAAGGCACTTCATAGTGCTGCGCCTGCCACAGTGGAACTATTACCCTCAGAGGGCTAGGCGATAGCGCTCCTCAACTTGCACAGTAAAGAGCACATTAGAACAGCGGAGCGCCAGCATATACCGCTGCGCAGCAATTGTTCCCTGAGTGAGCAAGCTAAGACACCTCAGCGGAGCTACCATAGAGGCCATAGAGGCCATTTTTACTCTATATGACAGCGGTATTTGTGGCCTAAATTTCACAGTAACTTATGCACGTCTAATCCCAGATGTGCAGTATATCAGAGTTTTTTTTTACCCCAGTAAGCAAAAAGCCGTATTTCTGGCCTAAATGTGACACTCACTCGTGCATGTCTAATCCCAGATATGCAGTATATCAGAGGGTTTTATCACCCCAGTAAGCAAAAAGCCGTATCTCTGGCCTAAATGTGACACTCACTTATGTACGTCTAATCCCAGATGTGCAGTATATCAGAGGGTTTTTATAACCCCAGTAAGCAAAAAGCCGTATTTCTGGCCTAAATGTGACACTTACTTATGCACATCTAATCCCAGATGTGCAGTATATCAGATGGTTTTTATAACCCCAGTAAGCAAAAAGCAGTATTTCTGGCCTAAATGTGACACTCACTTATGCACGTCTAATCCCAGATGTGGCGATGTGTAGTACTTAAAAAGCTCCACGTGTCCTCAATCAACAACACGTCTGTAAAGCGTCCTGTCCTTGCCGGCATGGTCGTGGTAGGAGGAGGATTACTTTCACCTCTTCCCCTGTTAGATTCCCGTTGTGCTGTGACATCACCCTTATACGCTGTGTGAAGCATACTTTTTAACTTGTTTTGGAACTGCTGCATCCTTTCCGACTTCCGGTAATTCGGTAACATTTCAGCCACTTTCTGCTTATACCAGGGGTCTAGTAGCGTGGCCACCCAGTACAGGTCGTTCTCTTTCAGCCTTTTTATACGAGGGTCCCTCAACAGGCATGACAGCATGAAAGACCCCATTTGCACAAGGTTGGATGCTGAGCTATTCATGTCCCGTTCCTTGTCCTCACTGATCTCATTGAAGGTCTGTTCTTCCCCCCAGCCACGTACAACACCACGGGTACCAGATAGGTGACAACGAGCACCCTGGGATGCCTGCTGTGGTTGGTCTTCCTCCTCCTCAAAGCCACATTCCTCCTTCTCTTCCTCTTCCTGAGACTCCTCTTCCAGCATTGCTGCAGGTCCAGCAAGCGATGATGATAAGGCTGTTTCTGGTGGTGATGGTGACCGCAACTCTTCCTCTTCACGCTCATCTACAGCCTGATCCAGCACTTTTCGCAGGGCACGCTCCAGGAAGAAAACAAATGGGATGATGTCGCTGATGGTGCCTTCGGTGCGACTGACTAGGTTTGTCACCTCCTCAAAAGGACGCATGAGCCTACAGGCATTGCGCATGAGCGTCCAGTAACGTGGCAAATAAATACCCAGCTCCGCAGAGGCTGTCCTAGCACACCGGTCATACAAATACTCGTTGATGGCTTTTTCTTGTTGGAGAAGGCGGTCGAACATTAGAAGTGTTGAATTCCAACGTGTCGGGCTGTCGCCAAATCAAGCGCCTCACTGGAATGTTGTTTCGCCGCTGAATCCCGGAAAAGTGCGCCATGGCCGTGTAGGAACGCCTGAAATGGCCACAAACCTTCCTGGCCTGCTTGAGGACGTCCTGTAAGCCTGGGTACTTATGCACAAAGCATTGTACGATCAGATTCAACACATGTGCCATGCACGCCACATGTGTCAACTTGCCCAAATTCAACGCCGCCAACAAATTGCTTCCGTTGTCACACACCACTTTGTCGATCTCCAGTTGGTGCGGGGTCAGCCACTGATCCACCTGTGCGTTCAGGGCGGACAGGAGTGCTGGTCCAGTGTGACTCTCTGCTTTCAGGCAAGTCAACCCCAAGACGGCGTGACACTGTCGTATCCGGGATGTGAAATAGCCCCTGGGGAGCTGGGGGGATGCCGTTGATGTGGAGCAAGACGCAGCAGCAGAAGAGGACTCATCCGAGGAAGTTAGCGAAGAGGATGGAGTAGGAGGAGTAGAGGAGGTGGCAGCAGGCCTGCCTGCAAGTCGTGGCGGTGTCACCAACTCCTCTGCAGAGCCACGCATTCCATGCTTGGCACCCGTCAGCAGGTTTACCCAATGCGCAGTGTACGTGATATACCTGCCCTGACCGTGCTTTGCAGACCAGGTATCAGTGGTCAGATGGACCCTTGCCCCAACAATGTGTGCCAGACATGCCATGACTTCCTTTTCCACAATAGAGTACAGGTTGAGGATTGCCTTTTGTGAAAACAAAATTCGGCCGGGTACCTTCCACTGCGGTGTCCCAATAGCTACAAATTTTTTGAAGGCCTCAGACTCCACCAGCTTGTATGGTAAAAGCTGGCAGGCTAAGAGTTCCTACAAGCCAGCTGTCAGACGCCGAGCAAGAGGGTGACTCTGTGACATTGGCTTCTTACGCTCAAACATTTCCTTGACAGACACCTAACTGTGGGCAGATGAGCAGGAACTGCTGAAGGTGAGAGGTGGAGTGGCGGGTGGTTGAGAGGGCGCAAGGAGGACAGCAGTGGTTGACGTGGCTGAAGATGCTGGACCAAGAGGAGGATGGTGGCTTTGAGTTTGTGTGCTGCTTGTACTCATCATGTGTTGAGACATAGGCGTTTGTGATGTGAGATCATGTGCCTTCGCAAAGCAGTTGTACCTAGGTGGGTGTTGGACTTCCCACGACTCAGTTTCTTTTGGCACAGGTTGCAAATGGCATCACTGTTATCAGAGGCAGACACACACAAAAAATGCCTCACTGCTGAGCTTTGCAATGACAGCATTCTGGTGGTGGCAACAGCATGCGTTGATTGGCGCGCTGTCTGGCTGACCCCGGGTGCCGATACATGCTGTCTGACTGTGCCACTAGCTCCTTGCAACGACCTCCCCCTGCTTCCAACTCGTCTCCTCCTCCTCTCTGTCTCCCCATCTGAACTTTCCCCCTGTTCTTCTTCTCTTCGAGCGGGCACCCACGTGACATCCACGAACACATCGTCATCATCAACCGCTTCACTTGTATCTGACAACTCAGCAAAGGAAGCAGCAGCGGGTACAACATCATCATCATCACACCGTACGTCCATGTGTGTAATGCTGCCTGACTGAGACATATCCCTGTTATCTACATCCTCTGGCAATAATGGTTGCGCATCACTCATTTCTTCCAACTGATGTGTAAATAACTCCTCTGACAGATCAAGTGAAGCAGCTGTGGTGCTAGTGTTGGTGGTGGCGGTGAGCGGGCGAGTGGTAACTTGAGAGGTGCCCGAAGCTGAGCTGGAGGAGGATGGTGCGTCAAGGTTCCGAGCGGAAGCTGTAGAAGATTGGGTGTCCTGTGTAAGCCAGTCAACTATGTCCTCAGAACTTTTCGAGTTCAGAGTACGTGGCCTCTGAACATTGGGCATTATTCTAGGGCCAAAGGAAATCACAGCACCATGGCGGCCTCTGCGGGGTGGCCTGCCTCTGCCTGTCATTTTTTTTTTGATTAGTGGTACTATGCGTGCAAGGTACTGTGCCACCCTATATGAGTGGTGGGCAGTGGGCACAGTACAGTCTGTGGGCCTGACACACACTGGCAGGCAACTGCAATTATATTACAGAGAAAAAATGAAATGACTTTTTTATCTGCAAGGTGCTGTGCCACCCTATATGAGTGGTGGGCAGTGGGCACAGTACAGTCTGTGGGCCTGACACTCACTGGCAGGCAACTGCAATTATATTACAGAGAAAAAATAAAATAATTTTTTATCTGCAAGGTACTGTGCCACCCGATATGAGTGGTGGGCACTGGCAGTGGGCACAGTACAGTCTGTGGGCCTGAAACACACTGGCAGGCAACTGTAATTATATTAAAGGGTAAAAATTAAATGACTTTTTTATCTGCAAGGTACTGTGCCACCTGATATGAGTGGTGTGCACACAGTACAGTCTGTGGGCCTGTGTCCTCTCACACGCGGGCAGGCAACTGCAATATACTGTATATATAGAAAAAATAAAATAAAAGCAGACTGATGTACCGGCCCTAAAAAGGGCTTTTTGGGGTGCTGTCAGGACGCTGTCCTTACAGAAGATGAGTCTTTGAGGACTGGAGTGGACACAGAACATTGGCCTAGCTAACGATTTCCCTATTAATTCAGCAGCAGCAGCAGCACTCTCCTTGCTCTAACTAACACTGCAGCTTCAGAATGAATCTAAGATGGATGCTGTCCTTGCTTTTTGATAGGAGGTGGGAGGGTCTGGGAGGGATTGTATGCTGATTGGCTGGAATGTGTCTGCTGACTGTGAGGTACAGGGTCAAAGTTTGCTCAATGATGACGTATAGGGGGCGGACCGAACATCGCATATGTTCGCCCGCCGCGGCGAACGCGAACAAGCGATGTTCGCCGGGAACTGTTCGCCGGCGAATAGTTCGGGACATCTCTATTGCTTGAATATTTGTCCTTTCCTGTTTGATGAATGCTTCTATACGTATGCTTTCCTCTAGGTGGCAGTTGCTGCGGAGCTGTTGAAGATGCAGGTGCTCCTTTCTTGCCGTTGTTCCTAGCGCTAGATTGCGCAGGAATATTTCTTTGCTTGCTGCCGTGGATAACCTGTGGGGGAGAAAAAGATCTTTTTTCTTTCTGTGGGCGTTTCAGAGGAGGAGGAGAAGCTGGGGCTGTACTCAACAGCTGGGAAGCCCTGCGCTCCTGGTAAGCACAAGAGCGCAAACCAGACTATCCGATTGATGATCTTGTTCTACACTGAATCACTCTCCTTGTGAGCAGCTGCGCAGCCAATGTTCTCCACCAGAAGATTCAGCCTTCTTAATTAGTTGTCTCAATAATTCTTCCATCTTCCTTTAAGTGCAGGTACGGTCTGTGTTTCTTCTCTGCGGCATCAGCAACTGATTTCTAACGATCTTCTTTCTTCTTTTATAGGTTTCAGCTCGAGCTACAGGGCACCTGCCTTTCAACCAATGAATTTCTCCAGCATATACCAACTTTTACAGGTGAGTAATCCACCAGCTTTTATTTATTTATATGCAAATAGAGGGTTCATGACACCATGTTCCCCTTATTTGCATACGCACATACGTACAGATAGATTTTATTGAGTTAGAGCAGGGATCAGCAACACCTGGAGTGCCGGAGGTTGCTGATCCCTGCTCTAACTCAATAAAATCTATCTGTACAGTACCATCTGGTATTTGTTCTTTTTCTTACTTCTCTGTCCACTTTCCTGAGATGAACGCACATACTCAGTTCTATCCTTCAACTGCCACCAGCCATATCAACTGTTAGAAGCTGTGACAGTTACAGGGGAGAGCTGCAGCAGAAGGACATGCCCACTGAGCTGCCAGCTTGAAATAAATCTAGCAGAGAAATTGGAGTAATAAATGGGGAGAGCCCTGGAGCGATGTGAGGTACATCGCTGGTTCTGGCTCAGGCCTCTTTCACACTGGCATGTGCGGCCCGTGCTCGTGCTGCGGCCCGCAAAATGCGGGCCGCAATGCACGAGCACAGTCCGTGGGGCAGCTGCAGCGGATCACAAAAAGATAGGACATGTTCTATCTTTTTGCGGAACGGAAGTACGGGACGAAACCTCACGGAAGCACTCCGTAGTGCTACTGTAGGGTTCCATTCCGTGGTCCCGTTCCGCACCATTCCGCATCTCTGGATTTGCGGACTTATTCAAGTGAATGGGTCCGCATCAGTGATGCGGAATACCCACGGAACGGCGCTCGTGTATTTCGGCCCGCATTCTGTGGGCCGCGATACGGCAACGGGCCGCACACACCAGTGTGAAAGAGGCCTTAGAAGGATATTGTTATCTACTATATGATGTCAATGTCTGATTTTCATTTTTATATTAATCATGGTTTTACCCCTTTGAAGGGATTTTAGGAGGAAATGTCATGCTGTGTTTGAGTGTTTTTTCAGTTCTTTTTTTTTTTTTACTGCAGCATGCTCTATGTATGGCATTTTCAGGGCATTTTTTCACATAAGTTTCTCTATAGAACTTGAAGTGTAATTGTTTAAAGTGTGAAAGAAAAAACACTGAAATAAAATCATAAAAAGCTTTGAAAAAATTTAAAAATGCACAATGTTTTTAGAATCATAAACTCCCCAAAGAAGTTATGTGTAAAAGAATGCCTAAACAATTATTATTTTGTCACTGGACAACCTCTTTAAGGACAAACACCACCTGTAATCAGCTTGTTGTCTATTCTACCATTCTAAGAAAAATGTATTATCCAAAGCAGACATGCATTTTAGGGCTTGTCAACAGAACTTTGTTTTCCGTCCAGCATCATGGAAACCAGACGGATCCATTATGCTTGGCCATATACTTCTATTATGGTGGATCAAAACGGAATGCCTCTAAAGGTTTCCGTTTTGATTTCCGTCTTATGGATTCCGTTATTTTACGTTATAACCATGTTATAATGGAAAGTCATAATGGAAATTCATAACAGAATACATAACGGTGATGTGAACAAGCCCTTACTGTTGTTTATCTGCAGGAGTAATACAGCATTAGGTTGGTGCTTACATTTCGGACGTAGCACAGATAGATTACATAGTTACATAGGTTGAAAAAAGACACAGGTCCATCAAACATTTTTCTGATTAATTATACACCATTAATTGTTAAATTAACTATCGCCCTCTGTGCCATTTGCTATTAGATAAGCATCTTGCCCTTTCTTAAATGCTGACATACCATCTGCCATTACTACTTCTTGGGGTATGGAATTCCACAGTTTGAGTATCAAATATACAAAATCATCAGAACTTCTTAAAATCAATCCTTTTATTATGGTTACCTAAAAAAGGATAGATTTTTATAAGTTCGAATCCTTTTCCACATTTGTTGCTATGCACGCCTGAGCTGTGCTGTTGGATCCTGCTTCATTAACGTCAGGAGCCGAACCTAAGATACATAGACTGATAAACCTATAACTTCTTTGTACTCACTGTAAAGTACCCTTTCCTGTACTGATGTCTAAATCACCTTTCCTCCACATATAATAAATGTCCCCTGGTCCTATGTAAAGTCCTTGGGGGGAATAAATCCTCTACCAGTTCTTTGTTGTGACCACACATAGGGTAGGTTTACACTGACTTTTTTGTAGGAGAGTTGGAGGAATAAGAGGTATAAGTTCTTCCTTAATTTTTCTGATTCCTTTCAAATCCACTTCTGGCTTTGGCTGAAAAAGCTGAAGAAAAATCTGCCTCAAAACCTCCTAAAAAACTCTGTGTGAAACTAACCATATAGTTATATACGTAACTGAGATCACTTCCCGTCCTCAGTTTTTCCAAGATGAACAAGCCAATCTTTTCAAGCCCCTCATTATAACAGAGATCTTTCATCTTGTCCTCCATCTTTGAATCCTTTTTAGCTTCCCTACAGTCATGGCCAAAAGTTTTGAGAATTAGATAAATATTGGAAATTGGAAGAGTTGCTGCTTAAGTTTTTATAATAGCAATTTGCATATACTCCAGAATGTTATGAAGAGTGATCAGATGAATTGCATAGTCCTTCTTTGCCATGAAAATTAACTTAATCCCCAAAAAAACTTTCCACTGCATGTCATTGCTGTCATTAAAGGACCTGCTGAGGTCATTTCAGTAATCGTCTTGTTAACTCAGGTGAGAATGTTGACGAGCACAAGGCTGGAGATCATTATGTCAGGCTGATTGGGTTAAAATGGCAGACTTGACATGTTAAAAGGAGGGTGATGCTTGAAATCATTGTTCTTCCATTGTTAACCACGGTGACCTGCAAAGAAACGCGTGCAGCCATCATTGCGTTGCATAAAAATGGCTTCACAGGCAAGGATATTGTGGCTACTAAGTTTGCACCTCAATCAACAATTTATAGTATCATCAAGAACTTCAAGGAAAGAGGTTCAATTCTTGTTAAGAAGGCTTCAGGGCGTCCAAGAAAGTCCAGCATTTTGTACTCTATGTGGTATGTAGGCGCAAATAAACAGATTTCTTGAACTTTTCCAACGACTAAAGCTATGTTTGGTTTTCCTAGCTGCTCAGGGGTTCTTATCTGTATGATTTTACAGTGCAAATTTTGATCTGGTATTGAAAGTTAAAAACAACTGATAAAAAAATGGATAAGGGAGAGTTTATTGCCATAGGATTTTCTTGTCTATATAAATGGGAGAATATGAACTCTCTTACCCACACAGCGCCAAACTGGAAGATACCAACATGAAGTGCCTAATACTTTTGTGCATTTTCCTCCATCTGTCTGAGGGGCAAGTAAGGTGAGTATATTACTGAAAAAGATGGGGAACCACTTATACCTAGATGATGAAATTTTGAAAATATTCCAAAATATGTCAAAACTGAAACATTTCACCGAAATGCTGGATGTTCAGTAATTTTACATATGTTACTTAGGACTCATGCACACATTTTTTCAGTACTTCAGTATGCAGTCCATCTTTAAAATGGACCCAAACAATTCAATAGGGCTATTCCCACATCCGTTTTTAACAAATCCATGTGTCAGATCTGAAAAACTCACTGTGGGTCTTAATTTTGCCTGCTTTCACGGATTGGAGTAGCCACATTCTATTGATGGGAGTGGAAAAAAAAAACTGAATGCACACAGACGCTATCCATTTTTCAAGGATCCAATTTTTACAGACCAAAAATTGAAACATGCCCATGTGCATTAGGCCTTATCTTGTACTGATACTGTGCTAAATGACAACATTCACCATCCTGTAGTCTTCTGAGCTGAAATCTCCCAGCATTCCTTTCTAGTTCAATGTAATAAAACTGCTAATATTCCCTCTAGATTATAGTGGTTAACATCAGGGAAATGGCTATATGTGAATATCCATATGCTTATCAATTGATTTTAGTAGTAACCAGCAGAACTTACAAAGTCGAGCTCTGTCCCCATTCCGTCACATGCTCCATCAGGAGATTCTGTCATATTTGACAAGAAGAATAGCGCAGCATGAAGCACTATTCTTTTGGTTAAAGACGAGGCCTATTATAAGTCAATAGAGTCTGTGAGGGGCTGCAGGTTTCCTTATGCTTACTGTTGGTTCCACATAACCCCTAAAAATACACTACACAGCTACTAATAGTAGAAAACGTGTTAATTGTACAATTACCAAATATAATAAAATACATGTATATGTGGCTATACAGACACAAAACAAGGACTACATAAACTTTGTCAATAAATAATTGCAGATAATCCCAAACACTCCCAGGGTACCTGCAAGAGAGAATCTCACTATACAGGAATATAAAGTGCACAGTGCATAAGGGAGAGAGTAACCAAGGGACAATCAACTGCCATTTGTATACAGAGCAGTGTAGTCCAGGCCCCGACGTGCGTTTCGCTGTCGCTTCTCCTTGAGGAACCCCCACTGATCAGATACTGATCACGTTTCCAGAGGATAGGTAATCAGTAGAAAAGTCTCAGAAAACCCTGTATAATTGTTTTACTAGCTATAGAGAACATAAAGATGCATTTTGGATAACAAAACATCAATTCATCTTTTCTATTTAAGGGTCCCATTGAAGAGACTGAAATCCATAAGAGAAACCATGAGGGATAAAGGAATCCTCGAGGATTTTGTGAAGACGCATGTGAAAGAACCAGCTTTAAAATACAATTTAAATAATCAAATCAACTATGGAGTGGTTTATGAGCCTATGTACTTAAATGTATGTACCACTTAGTACAAGTACTTAGAGTAACTAAACATTTATTATGTAAACTTTGCTTGAGTATGTGTAATTTCTCATTTTTCCAGAACTATTACTTTGGTGAGATCAGCATTGGGACACCACCTCAGAACTTTCTTGTTGCCTTTGATACTGGTTCTTCAAATCTCTGGGTTGCTTCTACATACTGTCAAAGCCCAGCCTGCAGTATGTAGTATTTAGTAAAGTATTGGGGCAGAAATGAGCAGAGATGAGTGAATCAATTTTACGGGAATCAAAATTTTTATGAATTTCCCCCAAAAATTTAATTCAAATCCAAAACTTATGTGATTCCTTCCACATGACTCACTCAAAACATCAGCCACCATACATTTTTGGACAGTTTTTCAAAAACGTGCAGTGTGTTAAACAGGCTATTTGTTACCATCAGCTACCATCCATTCACTTAAATGGATATACGTTGCTGTCATTTTATCATTACTAATGATGTCATGGCGTTAAAGAGATGGAAAAACATTGGATACACTCCTAGGAGCTACTTGAGAAACCTTGGCGCGGTGCTCGGGCTCAGACATGTCCTCATGTAGGACATGTTGGCTAATCTCTCAATTTTAACACCAGTTTGAGGGCTTAGTAAGACCGCATAGTGCACCTGTCTTTGTTTTTGTTATATTAAATACACTCCTAGGAGACCTCAGAGTATCATATATGACTTTTCAGCAAAATCGGGGCACCTTCAATTCAGGGTGACTTTATTTGGACCAAATCTAATTGGGCCTGAAATAAATTTTTGGAAATTCACTCATCTCAAATGTTTAATAGTTAATATAATGTGGAATATTTTTATCATATAAACCTTTGTCATTTATGTTTATTACTCTAAATGTATTTTCTTAACCATCAGCCAATCACCCACTCTTCAATCCGACACAGTCATCTACATATACCACCAATAACCAACAGTTTGCTATGTCCTATGGGAGTGGCAGCATGACTGGAGTTTTGGGTTATGACACAGTCACAGTGAGTATACATAAATTAATGAAAATTATTTATGTGTTAGAACTCAAAAAGCTTACTTTTGTTAGAATAACTCCCTGGATCAACAACCCATCTCTAGTAACTATAACCTGTAATACTATTACACTACAGAAATACATTCAGGCCCCTCTTGCGCTCTTTTAGTGAATTCACCATCACCACATCCTCAGGTAGAGAGTTCCATAGTCTCACTGCTCTTACCGTAAAGAATCCTCTTTTATGTTTGTGTAAAAACCTTCTTTCCTCTAGACATAGAGGATGTCCCTTTGTCAAGGTCAAAATCAAATATGGATTTAAATCAGCAAATACAGCAATGTGGACTTCCCATCTGACTTAGGCCTTATTCATACATCTGTTTCCATTTTCTTTCCATGAAAAGAATGGTACACTTTTCATCCATGATGATGTTCATGTTGCATCCATTTTTGCACTGTTTGTCTGATCATCGCCTCTGTGTATCATTGATTTTTCACATGTATAAAAAAAAACATTTTGGCCCATGCCACTTCCAAAGTGTCTACTAGCAACAGTCTTTCAAAAATGGACCGAACACTTATAGCATCCATGTGCTGTCTATGAATCCGCCCGGATGGCTGCTCTGTTCATTTCAGGGGGCTGCAGAGGGTTCAGGTTCCCCGTTCTTGTGATCAGTGGGGGTCCCAGTGGTAGGACCCCACCTATCTAATAGTTATCCCTTATCCTGTGGATAAGGGATAACTTTATGTAACTGGAATATCCCTTTAAAACCCTGTTACACACTATTCTGTTCTGAATATATATATTGAGAAGGTCAACATACATACAATGTGATAAATACCCAATCATTAAGGACATTTTTAAAAAGCATCATATGAAACTGTTACATAATTTTAAAACAGCTAAACAGGCTTTGATGAACTTAGATAAAAATACCAAGGTAAAGACCATTTTATGAATAGCTGTAAATGGATGACCATTTTGTTTGTCTTCCAAATAAACATTGCATGAAAGTCCCAGATCCAACTTCTGTTTAGTGATGAGCGGCAAGGGCAATATTCGAATTTGCTAAATTTCGCAATTATTTTCTTGATCGCGAAAATCGGCAATGTAATATTCGCGTAATGCGCGCGCAATATAGGCATGGGTCACTTTTGCTACATTTTCCAAGCTGCTAGAAGTTTCCTGAGACTGGAGAAAATGGTTGGCACGGCAGAACATTAAAAATGGCTTTATATGCAGATAGAGTGCTCCAATATATTCGCGATTGCGCTAATCGGCACTAATGATGCGAAACTTCAAATTTTAGCAGGTCTGACTATATATTACTGATTGGTGTCTATGTCTGTAGCACTATGTCTGTAGCATGTATGTATGGACAGCAGAACCTATCACACTACCTAACACCCTGCACTGCAACAGCTACAGTATATCAAGATATAACCTGCACTGACTATCTCCCACTAACTATCTGTATTATATATATATATAAGCTATCTAACTAACTATCTAATGTAATGACACAGCAAAGAACAGAGCACAGCAATGACACTGCTGTCTCTCTCAGAACTTTAAAAAACTGTAGAAAATGGCTGCTGGGGATGTTTTTATATAGTAAGGAGTAGGCAACTTTCCTATTGGTTGCTAGGGATGTTGCTAAGCTCAGACAAAGACATTGCAGCCTTTTCATTGGCCCACAAGCAAGAAGCAGGGAGGGATCATGGGTTCAGATGAAATAAAATCTAGAATATTCGAAAATACGAATATATAGCACTATATTCTAAATATTTGTGAGTTCTCAAAGTGCCGATATTCGCGATTAATATTCGCGATTCGAATATTCGTGCCCAACACTACTTCTGTTACTTAAAAATATAGAAATAATAAAGTATACTTACCCAGTTTTCAATAGATATGCACAATGCTGGCAGATTTTACATATTGTATAAAGCATTTATGACAGGACACTAACAAGGATAGTCAGTACTGACAGTATTTATTGTATCCCATAGGTACAAGGTCTGTCTATTCAAAGTCAGGAATTTGGTCTGAGCGTCACAGAGCCGAGCAGCTTCTTTTATTATGCCAAATTTGATGGAATTTTTGGAATGGCCTATCAATCAATGTCTGCAGGAGGAGCTACAACTGCTGTGCAGGGGCTAATACAACAAAATCTTATTCCACAGCCAGTGTTCAGCTTCTATCTTACCGAGTGAGTGGTAAAAATTTGTCAACATCACATAAATCAGATAAAAAAAACAATCTAGACAAGCTATGCTCGAATGTAGAGGGCCTGGTCTAGTATTTTTATAAATATTCAAACATGTATAAATCACTAGAAGGTTTTGCCAGTGCTTAGAAAATTGGTACTGTTGAGGTTCCATTAATTTGCTACTACACTTACTGAAGCGTACTACTAATGCTACTGGTTGTGGAGTTAAGTATTACAACATATAGTAAAACCTCTGTATCCAATCCCTGTTTCAGTTACCATATGTTCACGTAATCAAGGTTGACCAAGTGTTCTCCCACTATTGCAGTGTTTGTGCACAAGTAACCCTTTTTTCACTTCGTAATGACCCAAAAGTGCAGATGTGATGCTGGCAAAATGCTTTCTTTATCATAAGTGTGTTCACCGAATAAAGTATGTAGGATTTGCTACTATATATGGTTTCAGGCATTCATGGGGGTCTTGGACCTATCCCCAGAGGATATGGGGATTCCACTCTACAGTATATCCTACCTGCCTGCTTTATGCAGTGGTTTTCTGTATACAGATCAAGCACAAAAAATGAGACATTAAATAAGTAGGACAATTCTCACATAGAATTACACATTTTTAAGTCATTATACTAATTAAAGGTGTATTACCATCTGGAACATTTATGGCTTATCGATAGAATATGCCATAAATGTCTGATAGGTGGAGGTTCCACCTCTGGGAACTATTCTTATTTCAAAGACGGATCCCTGAAGTGAATGCAGAGCAAGCTGCATGTGTGTGGCCACCCCTTCATTCAACTCTATGGGACTTCCAAAAATAGCTGACCGATGACTCAATTATGTTTGGAAGCCCCATAGTTGTGAATAGAGGACATCATGCATGTGCAGCTTGATCTCCATTCACTACCATGGGACTTCCACAAATAGTCAAGTGTGCTCAGTCAGCTATTTTCAGAAATCCTATAGCAGTGAATGGAGAGGATGCCACATATGTGTGGAGTGCTCTATATTCACTAAAAGGCCCCTTTCTTCAGATACCTAACAGACATTTATGACATAAATGTCTCATAAAGGACAACCCCTTTAATGAGTGAGAACTGTCATTTTTTGTACATTGTGTTGTACATGTACAACAACCGGTACAATTATAAGTCATGCCCTTGCCGTTGCTTTAGAGAACTATAACCTGAATCATTATGTTTCCTTTCTTTAGTTGAAGCATAGTCTGTGTATTGGATTCCAGCACTGCTTTACTTCTTGCCAATATTAGAGAGTTACTTTTCTAATGGAGCATGTGAACAAATAAAATAACACATAGATCTGACTGAAGAGGGCTAATTATTATTCTGTATAGACACAATATGTAACACAGTGCAGTCATTGTCTGTCACTTCTACTGATACCCTTGAACTGCGAGGCTCCAGCTTACAGAAAGTGTATATGTAGGAATTAAAGGCAGCTGTACTGCAATTTACCACAAATGAGAATGAAATTATGGAAATTCTGTATAATTCATAAATTTAATGGAGACATCTACATTTATGCTTCCACTTTAGGAATTTGGATAAATGGGATACAAAACAAGAAAATGCAGATCATAACATGTGCTCTGTCTTACTAGGCAATCTGGGGAGGTGATACTTGGGGGAGTGGACAGTAGCCTGTATTCTGGTCAGATCATTTGGGCTCCTGTAACTCAACAGATCTACTGGCAGATTGCTATCGATGAGTAAGTATTACATGAAAAGTTTTGCTGTCGGCACAAAAAAAGGATTTACGTTGGCCTGGCATTATCAGAAAAAGTTGAATGTTTCATTATATTTGCATATTTTGTGCAATGGTCAAGTTCCTTATATCATGTTTTGTTTGACCAAAACGTTAGTTGCCCTAAACTTTCAGTTATAAAACAGCTTCATTTTAACTACGTTCTACAAGCTACTAAGCTCTGTTGCATTATCATTTAGACTTATACTAAATATATTTGGATAACATGAGTTTTCTGTTACTGCAATCTTCATATAGTATCTTATTTTTATGGAGTGCTCATTATTTGGCCTCTTTAACCCCTTTTTTACAGGTTCTCTGTTAATGGTCAGGCAAGTGGCTGGTGCAGCCAGGGTTGCCAGGGCATTGTGGACACAGGAACCCCTCTTCTAACCATCCCACAACAATATCTTGGCTACCTATTACAAGATATTGGTGCCCAGGAAGGGCAAAATGGAGAGGTAACTATGTTTCTACCATGTGTCATGATAGTTTCTACTGAATGTATTGCCTTAATGTTCTGCATTTCTCTGCACAGTACTATGTAAACTGCAACAACGTACAGAGTCTGCCGCCAATCAGCTTTACTATCAGTGGAGTCCAGTTCTCTATTCCTCCTTCAGGATACATCTTACAGGTATCACAGATTCTCCTTTAATTAGTATTGATTTTCCTCTTTGCACTAATTGTATAATTTAGGCATTAACGTTTGAAAATAACATGTAAGTGTGGAAGTATCTCCTCTCATTGTATATTTCAGATTAATGGATACTGCGTGGTTGGATTTGAGTCCACATACCTGCCTTCTAGGAACGGTCAGCCTCTTTGGATTCTGGGAGATGTGTTTCTTCGGCAATACTATTCAGTTTTTGACTTTGGTAATAACCAAGTTGGTTTTGCCGCCATGGCTTAAGCATGCTCAAATATTCTAATAAACCTTGAGGGAATGTAAAAGTCAAATATTATTTAACCAAATTGTGCAAGATCTGTCCTGGTTGCAATGCATATCACCTGCAGGAAGCAACACAAACAAGAAATGGTCAGAAGGACCATGGAGCAATAAAAATCTGTTTTGACATCCGTATCAGTTCTGAATTTTCTTTTATGTTAAATGTTTTAATATTTAATCTAATCAGTGTCAACATGCAAAGCAAGAGTGTCACAGCCCACAGCAGGGCTGCAGGCACAGAGCTCCCCGCTTTTGTCCAGCTACAACCGGCTCGATCCGCACTGTGGCCGTAAATAACAATCATCCTTTTCCCAAGAGCAGGGATTTTTACTTTTCAAATGCTTGGGGGCAAAAAAAAACAAACTTATAATGCCAATCTTCACCAAACCAAGGGCCACAGCCCCCCCCCCCCCCATCAAGGTGTATTCTCCAAGGCTGCCATATTTCCCATATTTAACTTTTTTCTTAGAAATATACTTCTGGTTTGCTCCGGCTGGGCTGTAGCGCTTTCCAGGACAAACATAGCGGAATTTTCATGAACTTCGCTTGCTGCGTTTCGTTAATTTCAATATCACAAGGTTGGTAATCTCGCATTACAGTCACCATGTTTTCCAAGCATATCACGCTATTTGTATCCTCTGTCACGCCACGCTTTGTTTTTCATACGCTGCATCTTACAGTCTTAACCCCCCCCCCCCCCCCCAAAAAAAAAGGGTCCGGGGCCTGTATTCATGTCACGCACGGGTCACGCTATTGTCCCCGCCTTCATTTCACGTGCACAACCTGTTTGTTTTTCATCCCAGACATGTCTTGCCCTATCCAGTCTCACGCCTCCACACATCACCAACCCATGTTTCTGCTAGTGTCTACCTTCGCTACACGTCTTTCCTGCCGCATGTGTCACATTCTTGTTTTTCACCTGTTCACGTCATCCGACAGCATCCCTCCTGTAAACAGCCTGTTTCATTTTTCAGGCGACTTCTGTCCATTCCGTCCTCACACCTGTTCACGTCATTCAGGCCACTTTCCGTCATGTACACTGACAGTTTTTCGTTATTCAGGCCACGTCTTGTCATATCCATGTTTCACGCCTGTTTACGTCATTCAGGCCACGTCTTGTCATATCCATGTTTCACGCCTGTTTACGTTATTCAGGCCACCTCGTTCAATGTACACAGCCTGTTTTTGTTATTCAGACGACCTCTGTCTTATCCGTTTCTCACACCTGCTTACGTTACTCAGGCCACATTCCGTCATGTACACAGCCTGTTTCATTATTCAGGCCACGTCTTTGTCATATCCATGTTTCACGCCTGTTTACGTTATTCAGGCCACCTCGTTCAATGTACGCAGCCTGTTTTCATTATTCAGGCCACGTCCTTGTCATCCCTTGTCTCACGCCTGTTTACGTATTTTAGGCCACCTCGGTCAATGTACACAGCCTGTTTTCTTTATTCAGGCTACGTCCTTGTCATCCCTTGTCTCACGCCTGTTTACGTTATTCAGGCCATGTTTTTTCTCTTCGTTCCCGTCACTCATGCCATACGTTGCCATGTCCTGGTCATTTGTCTGGTGGCGCCTTCAGGCAGTGTTTCTCTCAACCTCCACAGCCTTTGTTGCAGGATCTGTTCCTCGTCTCGTCCACGTCTTCCGCCTGTTTACGTCACCCAGGCCCGTTCACCCATCTTCGTCTATCATGTCTGTTCCATCAAGCAGGCCACCTCCTTCACTGACCACAAGCCTGGTTTCGCTACGCACACCATGTTCGTCTGTCCTTGTCATTCAGGTATTGTGTTCATTCGTCCGCACATCTTGCTCATTGGTCGTAGCAGCGCTATTTTAGTTAGGCTCCTCCACTAAATGTTTTCTTTTGTCTTAGTTAAGATCCGATTCCGGTAGCGCCGCCACGAGTCAACAGGACCAGAGTACCTTCATTAGGTCTGGCTCACCAGGTGGGGATATCAGGTATTGGTCCTCTCTTTACCAAGGTTCGACCACTCGCAGAGCCAATGTCACGTTTTTTTCACGTCCCAGGCTCAGTTTCGCTCCAAGCGTTTTCATCGTGGGCAGCAAACGCTAAGCGCTTACACAGGTTTAAGGTCCTAAACGTTTCAGGAGGTGACGTCTTTGTTTACTCCAAACACTAATAAGTTTTCTATTTTCAGCTTCCAGCATGTCACGTCACTCATGTCACGACTCAAATCGACGAGACCTCTTCCATTCCAGAATCCCTGGCATCCAGCCATGCTAGTGTGGGGTCACTGCGGAGCTGGACGTTCCCTAAAATCATAGCGGAGCTGAACAAAAAAGGGATCCGTTACCAAGCTTCGGCCCGGAAGGCGGAGTTATACCGACTCCTGGTATCCGATTCCTCTTCCTCCGGAGAGCAGGTGTCGATGTCGACAATCCAGTTGTCATTGACACAGCTCAATGCCACTGTTAACACCTTATCTACATCCATTTCGGACATCCAGAACAGGCTGTCGGCAGTGGAGTCAAGAGATCCGCCACCCAGCCTTCCCACTCCTCCTCTCCCAGTCGCATTTACGTCCCAGTCTGCAACCCCAGGTAGGGTTCCCACCTTGTCTGAAGTAGCCCCGTCCCATTTCGTGACTGACAACATCAAACGGGACATCTGGGAGGGGAAAGACATAAATCTGGCCATTCTCATTGCCATCCACGACACGGTAGAGAATCGAACCATCGCGTGCGAAAACGTGTCGATAGTTCTCAGGTCCAGGGATGCCCGATTAAACAGGAAACTGTCAATCCCAGAGTTCGTCCTGGCATTTAGCCTGTTCAGGGATATAATTTGTTCCGCCTACCCTGAGAGGCGCGAGGAGCTAGATTTATACCTGTACAGGGTCACGGACCTGGGACACAAGTATGGAGGGTACGCGTTTTACGACTACCACCGCTCCTTCGCGGCCAAAGCCGCAGCGGCCCTCACCCAGTTCCAATGGGTCACCAATTGGGCATCCCTGGACATGGAGCTCTTCTGCCGGCATTTCGCTGGGCTCAAAGTCCCTGCTTGCACTTCATGACAGTCAATCCTGCATTTCTCCGATTGGTGCCCAAATTCCAGCCTTCCAATGTCCCAACCTAAGCCTGCGGCAGGCACTTCGGGGTCCCAGCCAAGACACAACACGGGTACTGACAAACTGGGTCGTCCCATAGTCTTCCTAGGCAACAGCCAGGTTTGCAATAATTACAACTTTGCAACCTGCAATTATAACCATTGCAGAGCGATCCACGTCTGCTCCACATGCTTCAGAGCCCACCCCCTGTCGGTTTGCCCAAATAGAAGTGGCAGAAACAAGTGACTAGGCGTGGTCAACGTGGACCTGTTAGCAACACTCCTCTGCGACCATCACAACCCCCACCAGGTACAATTCCTAATCAAGGGTTTCACTGAGGCTTTTCACACCGGTCTCGTGGCCCTTCCTCAGTCTTCCTGGGAAGGCCCTAACCTCAGGTCCGCAATTAAAGATGCCGCTTCGGTGGGTCCTCTGATTCAGGCGGAGCTGGAGAAGGGTTTCCTCATGGGGCCTTTCTATAGTATTCCCTTCGACTATTGGAGGTTCAACCCCATCAGCATTGTTACAAAAAAAAAATCTAATAAAAAACTATTAATCTATGACCTCTCAGCACCTCATGGCTCAGGCATCCCTAGCCTCAACTCTCTAGTTCCTTCAGAGGAGTTCTCGATTAAATACTCCTCAGTCAGGGAGGCCATCTCACTCATTCTTCTGGCAGGCTCAGGGGCATGGCTGTCCAAAGCAGACCTTACGGACGCCTTTAAGTTGTTACCCATCAACCCACAACTTGAAGTGGGACGGCCTGTACTACTTCGCCAACCGCCTCACCTTCGGCTCAAAAAGCAGTTCATGGCTATTCAATCAGATTGCCCAGGCCTTACACTGGGTCCTGGTCAACCACTGCAATTGCCTTATGGTCATCCATTGCCTTGATGACTTTCTGTTGATAGAGAAACCCGACACCACACCCTGCAAACTTGATAGTCTCCTCCAGGTCTTTGCAAGCCTCAACATCCCCGTCGCCCCAACAAAAATAGAAGGGCCCTTAACCACCATAACCTTCCTCGGCATAGTTTTAGACACCCATAAAATGGAAGCAAGACTGCCAGAGGAGAAACTGTCAAAAATCAAGGAGCTTATTTCCAAATTTGTGGGTTGTAGGGTTCTCTTCAAGCAGGAATTACAATCCCTGCTGGGTATGCTGAACTTCGCCATCAGAATCATCCCCCAGGGCAAGGCCTTTTTATCCAGATTATTGGATCTGCTCCCAACAGCCACAGAGCAGGACTCCCCGGTATTTCTGGATACCCAAGCAATGGCCGATTTGACCATGTGGGATACCTTCCTGACCAACTGGAATGGGATCTCCTTGTTTGTTCCCCAATAGAGTCTCTCTTTTCCTACCATACTTTCAGATGCAGCCGCCTCCAAAGGTTTCACTGCCATCTACAATAACCAGTGGTTTGCAGGCCAGTGGCCACCTAAAATCTCGTCTCTCAGCAAGTACCTCAGATCCTCCCCTCTACTAGAAATCTACCCGATTGTAGCGGCCACCCAAGTTTGGGGCAGGCAGTGGGCAAATTCCCCGGTGACATTCATCACGGACAATTAGGCAGTAGTGGACATCATCACCAAGGGCAGGTCAAAATCAAATCACATCATGCCTTTTGTCCGCAAATTAGTTTGGCTTTCTCTAGAGCACAATTTCCAGATATCATGTAGACATATCCAGGGCATCCAGAATTCAGCGGCTGACGCACTGTCATGCTTTCCAACATTTCTTCCAGGTCATGCTGGAGGCAGAGCCAGCAGGACACCAGAGTTCAACACCCTACGCATGGACTAGCACAATTCATTTCATCCGCCAAATTCCTAGTACAAAGATCACTGTCTGCCAACACAGCTAGAAAATACAAAACCGGTTGGAACAGCTTCAAAAAAATTTCACTTCTCCACCCAAGGAGCGGCACAGATAAGATCACTTACTTAATGGCGTTTTTGGCTTACTGTCACCATCACCTCAAACTCGGCTATAATTCCATCAAATTATACATGGCAGGGGTGCAATATTACTCTACCTTAAAACATCTTTGCTTCCCCCGCAATCAAGGCAATCCTTAGGGGGATTCAAAAAAGTAGCCAACCCTGCAATCCAATCAGACAACCAGTTTCAGGGGAACTGTTTAGGAAGCTCTCCAATTCCCTAGATAGCAACCCTTTCAGGCTCCAACCATGCACGGTTATCAAGGCAGCCACGTATTTAGGTTTCTACGGTTTTCTGCGACCAGGAGAATTCACAGGTTTCTCTACAAAATCCAAGGGCCTGACCAAGAGCCAGCTAGCCTGGAATCATGACCATTTCTTCTTGCAACTGCCTTCTACCAAAAGGCAGGGCCTCCAGTCCAAGTCAGATATTTCAAATCCTTCAATAAGTGGTGCCCAGTCCAGGTTTTAAATCACAGAAAAAACCAGCATGGCAAAGGGCATTCAAACACTCTTTTGCACCTGGTGACCTCCATCACAGGGTCTGATATGGGCGTGGCTTGCAGTCTTGGCTTTGTTCACATTGCACTAGTTGTCCTGCTAGGCGTTTGTGTGGAAGCCTGGCTGCGAGCTGGATTACATCGCCTTCAGACCGTGTTCACACCATAGGTAGCGTAGTGGTAGGACCCTTTGCCATGCTGAGTGACCGTGACGTGGTGCAATGATGGGCTCCGATATTTTCCTGACAGGAATATATTGGCGAAAGTCTCAGCTTTTAATATCTGCATTTATGACTAGCCAGTATAGTCAGTGGCATATCCGTTTGGTGCATTTTTTCTGTGATTTATATGATTGTATTTACATCCGCACAATGCTCCGTTTTGTGTAGGATGCCCTTGTGGTGCATGTGGACCGCGCCGACATCCTCCACCGTATGCATTTTTTGCTGGGGATAGTCGTTTGCTGCGGTCCACATGCGGTGGTATTGATCCCAAAACCATATCAGGACACTCCTTCCGGATCGAGGCGGCCTCCAAGCAAAATGTACCCAGTCATATCATCCGTAAAATGGGTCGTTGGGAATCATCTTGCTTCACCATGTACATTCCCAATCCCCACCAGGAAATTTCAGAAGTTTTTCGCAAACTAGCAAACTAACATTGTAAACCATGTACCTATTCAATAAAATCCTAAAATCTACCCTGCTTGACTTTTTGGCCCCTTATAGGCTACCCACGTTTGCGGCTATGGGCACAATCCAGGCCTATTTAGCTAGTCAGTAGCACGGATAGGTTATTCCTTGGCACCATCACGCCAGCTCCGGTATCCGTAGCTACGACCATAATTGTCAAGGCTGTTTTCAGCCTGTTATTGTGGGAGGGGCGTAGGCTTTATAAGCTCCCCTCCCACAGGCACTCAGCACTGGCGTTATTCAGTGCCCCACCCTCCCTTCCCTTTTTTCAAGGGCTTCCTCAGGGTATAGGCTACCCGCGTTTGCGGCTATGGGCAAAATCCAGCCCAATTTAGTTAGTCAGTAGGATGGATAGGTTATTCCTTGGCACCATCACGCCAGCTCCAGTATCCGTAGCCACGACCATAATTATAATTATTGCAGGCATCAACATCAACAAATATAGACCAGATCCCACATTTCAGACTTACAAATTATACAGTCATTCTACATTCTCTTTGGTCATGCCAAAGCTTCATATCATCTTTTCTCTGCCCCCCCTCTTTGAGTGTGGTGGAAGTGTATTGGCAACACCATACTACTGTCACGACCGCTATCCCAGCAGCAGTCGTGTCGCACCAGACGGAGGGGAAGGGGGACCCTTATCTACGGATGGGAATAGTATGGCCACCCCTGACTAACCCTAAGCTGGCACCTGTCTGCCCTGATACCCTAGACGGGGTGTGAACCCGTGCGGCGAGCAGAATGCCTAAACCCTCAGTCACCCTAACAAGCCTAGAGTGGGGAAAGGCCGATGGGAGCACTAGTCACCATCACTCATGTCTAGGAGAACAGCAGGGGAAGACAGCAACAAAAAAACTATAGCAGAGATGACGATGACGTGATGACGTAGACAGAGTACGTCACGCTCTCCGCTCTCCCCGTGGCTCGGCTATCCCGTTACTCGGACGCCTCTGATCCTCCTGGCGTCTCTATGATGGTTCCCAGCCCTACGTTCTCTATGGCTGCGGGGGTATGTGCTGCTGCCTAGCCAGTGATTTCCCTCTGTCCGCTTGCTGAGTGTGCCGCTTCTGCTGTTCCTCCCCCCTCCTCTCTGCACCGCTGTGACTAATCCATGTGACTAACCAAGCAACCAACTCTGCTGTGTTCACCTCGACTGATGGGCTGCTGGACGGGCTGTTGGACCTCATCTGGGAGCTTCGTCTGACCCCCCCTCCTACGTCTGACCTCCTTCCTCACCCTTGTGTTCCCCGGCGCTGTCGATTCTCTTCCCCTCCGTCTCGCGTTCTGTGTGACTAATCTCGCCGTGACTGTGAGTAACTCCGTTGCAATTGGAAGGTTGCAGGACGGACTTTGCTTGGGTTTTTTTTTGCCTGACTCCCCCGTTTTATCTGACCTCCCCTCTATGCCTCTAGGTTTTGTGGATCCCTCTCCCCTCCTCCTATGTACTGCTGGAACTAACCTTGCTGTTTAAGTCTTGCCGAGATCACATCGGCTGATGGGCTTTTGGAGATTGCAATCTGCTCCCTTTGTTTGCTGTCTCCCCTATGCCCTCTCCCCTCGATACTAATTACTAAGTAAAATTGCATTATTACTCCAGAAATACATTCAAGGGCTTAGTACTACTTAAAGTATAAAGCTATAAAGCTGTAAAGCTGAAAAAAAAAAGAAGGGAAAAGAAAATAAGTAATTAAGGGATAAGGGGGAGGAAAAGAATAAAAAAATAAAAAAAGGTGAAATAAAACGAAGAAACGAAGAAGAAAAGGGAGGAGAAAAAAAAAGGAGGAGAGAAGAGAAAGGAGGGAAGGGGGACAAGAGGAGAGAAAAGAGAAAGGCGAGGGGAAAGAAAGGAAGGAAAAAGAAAAGAAAAAAAAGAAGGAAAAAAAAAAAAAGAAGAGAAAAGGGGAAAAAAAAAAAGGGGGGGGGAGAAGAAAGGAAAGAGAAAAAGAAGGAAAAAAAATAAATAAATAAATAAATAAATAACAACGTAAAAGGAGAGGAAAAAAAAAAAAAGGAAAAGGAGAAGAGGAAAGCCGTAAACAAAAGGAGGAAAAAGAAAGAAGAGGGGGAGAAAGAGGGAGGGGAAAAAAAAAAAAAAAAAAGAGACCAAGGATATACAACAACAAGGCATGGCTCCAAAAGCTACTAGACGCTCGTCCGACTTCTCCGGTCAGAAACCGGGGTCAAAAACTTTTGAAACAATAAAAATAGATCAGTTTCTGAGGTCCCCGAGGGTTAATACGAGGGGCGGACAAAAGGATCTTGCCTCCAAAAAAAAATGATGACTCTGAGGTGACTGGGTTAGAACCACAAAAAGCTTCCAGATACCCTGAAGAGGAAGAGGGTATAATGGGAGAAGTTATCCCTAATGATAATTCCTCTCCGCTAGAGGAGATATTGCTAGCGGTTAAACAAAATGGGAATTTAATACAAGTTGTTACAACTCAACTTGGGTTTATCCAAGTCGATGTGGGACTAATAAAAGATGATTTGTCCAAAATGCGAGACAGAGTTAACAATCTGGAGAGCTCCGTCGCCCTGATACAGAATGAATCCCAAAAAACAAACTCTGAAATCTCCACACTGAAATCAGAGTGTAGCCTTTTGAAAAAAAAGGTGGTGGACCTTGAGGATAGATCACGAAGATACAACGTGAGAATAATAGGGATCCCTGAGGGCGCTGAAGAGAAGAACCCAACCGAATTTATACAGAAGCTAATTTTTGAGAATTTTGGGAAGGACTCGTTCTCCCCATTGTTTATGATAGAAAGAGCTCATCGGGTCCCAGGGGGTAAACCAATCCCAGGGAGACAACCTCGGACATTTCTTGTCAAGCTACTGGTCATAGGGGATAAAGATATGCTATTGAGAAGGGCGAGGGAATGTTCACCGGTTGTATATAATGGTAATAGAGTGGCCTTTTTTTCAGACTTTTCAAAGGACATACAAGAAAAGAGACGCACATTTATGACGGTAAAAAAGAGGCTAAGAGAAAGAGATATTAAATACTCTCTTATGTTCCCAGCAAAATTGCGGATTATTTTTAAGGATAAAACCCTTTTTTTCGATACCCCGGATGAAGCCGTGGACTGGCTTGAACAAAATGATCTATGATCCAATCGCTTTAGGATTTAGTGGGAACAATAATTGTTATTGGGGCTTATACCCCCAATTTTGTTTCTCTTTGCTTCCTAATAGGGGTGGTCGAGCGGGGGGAGTGTGGGAGGGATGGTCATAGGAGAGAAATCTACTACAATATGTGGTGGATTACCTGTATGGGGGGGTGGGGGTCAGGGGTGGGGTTGGGCTGTGGTGCGTCCAAAAATTTTATTTTATTTTATTTATTTATTTATTTTTATTTTTTTTGTTTTGTCCGACCTAACCGCTTTTGATAATGTCGACTAGAATTATTGCCTGGAATATACGCGGTCTGGGGGACAGAGGAAAAAAACAAGCGGTTTTTGATTTGACACGGGTCCACTTACCAGCAATAGTATGCTTGTTAGAGACCCATCTCACTGAAGAAACTTCCAGGGTGGTCGGCAGGGGATGGGCTTCGCATTCGTATCATTCTACTTTATCCAGTTACTCCAGAGGTGTTACTGTCTTGGTACATAGACTGATTGATTTCACTTGTGGGGCATCCTCTGTCGACCATCAGGGGAGATATATCTTCCTATATTGTAGATTAAGGGGGAAGACATGTATTTTGGCTTTTGTTTACATTCCACCGCCATTTTCCTTTTTGGTTCTTAATTCCTTGTTATTATTTATGGATAAATGGCCAGAGTGTCCAACATTGATTATTGGCGATTTCAATTGTGTTATTGATCCTCTACGTGATAGGGTCTCTACGAGTGTCAAGGGAGACAGTCCGGTCCAGGGGTCTCCCCTGGCACGGTTTTGCTCTGAGGCTGGTTTTGAAGATGTCTGGGGATACTTAGGACAGGGGAAAAGGGCTTTTTCATGCTTTAGCAAAGCAGGTAAATCTATGTCCAGAATAGATCTTGCACTGATAACTAGTAAACATGTGAAATTGGTAAAACGAATGAAATATAAAACAAGGTCAATATCGGACCATTCACCGTTAGTCCTTGAACTCTGTTTAACCCAGGAAAGATATACACAAAAAACCCCTTTCCGATTAAACCCTTATTGGTTATCAGTGATAAAGACACATGAAATAATTCAGAAGGAAATTGTCCGTTTCTGGGATAACAACTATGGCTCAGCAAAAATTCAAGTGGTATGGGATACCCTTAAGGCGTATATGAGGGGAATGATGATTAGTAATATTGCGAATCTCAGAAAGGAGTATGGGAAAAAACAGAAATATTTAGAAGAACTTGCATCACTGGCGACACAATCCTTTTATATGAATAAGACGGAGGAGAATAGGGAAAGTATGCAAAGAGCCACACAAGTATACTCTAACTTTTTATTGGATAAGGCCCAACAATCCCTTTTTTTTAAGGGGCAAAAATACTTTACGGAGTCAGGGCGACCTGGTAAACTCTTGTCCAGAGTGATCTCAAGTCACCAATCTAAAAAATACATAGATAAGGTTCGACTGAGTAATGGTAGGATGGTTAGTGGACAGGGTCCTGTAGAGGAGGCCTTTGTGGATTATTTCCTGGATTTGTATAAGGCTGAATCTAAGATCACAGATGATAAGATGGATTCGTATCTTGATGGCATTGCTTTTTTAACTATCACTGAAGTGCAAAGGAAAGCACTTGAACTAGAGATCTCAATTCAGGAACTGGAGGGAGCTATTAAACTATGCTCAGCCAACTCCACCCCTGGTTCAGATGGACTTCCATATGAATTTTATAGTAAATATGGGGATTGTATTCTCCCTAGATTGCTGGAGGTTTTTTCTGAATCAGTGGAGGACGGGAAGTTGCCAGACTCAATGATGGAAGCTGTAATAACATTAATTCCAAAAAAAGGAAAGGATCCATTAGATATAGAATCTTATAGACCAATCTCACTGCTGAATGCAGATGTTAAGCTTCTTGCGAGGGTTCTAGCCACAAGGCTCTCTAGGGTTGTTTCCTCTATTATACATCCGGATCAGAATGGCTTTATTCAAAACAAGGGTACCCATCATAATCTGCATCGGCTTTTTTCCAATATACAGGCCCCTGGGGGGACCGCTCGATCCATCCTGTCACTGGATGCCTCTAAGGCCTTTGACAGGGTGGAGTGGCGCTTCCTCTGGAAGGTTCTGGCAAGGATGGGCTTTGGGGAAAAATTTATAGGTATTCTCAAACTACTTTATAGATCCCCTAGGGCAAAACTAAGTTTAAATGGGACCTTGACTACTAGCATTGATTTAAACAGAGGGACGCGGCAGGGCTGTCCACTTTCCCCATTGTTATTTGACATCTATATTGAACCCCTTGCGATGGCCATTAGGCAGGACGATCGGGTTAAAGGATTCGGTACGTTAGGAGTGCAAGACCGCATCTCTTTATATGCGGATGATGTTCTTTTTTTTATAGACCACACGGAAATAACTCTTCCTAGAATTATTCAAATGGTTAAAGCATTTGGTGAGGTGTCCGGTCTTCTTATAAACTGGTCTAAGACCAGTCTGATGCCAATAGACCCCCTGCCACAGAAAGAGGTTCTCGTAACACAGTTGGACATCGTTGACACTTTTCAATATTTGGGCTTGAATATATCACCCCGGGTGGAAAATTTTGTACAACTTAATTTGATCCCCACAATGGCAAGGATTAGAGCTAAAATAGGGATCTGGTTGAAACTTCCCCTATCTAGAGCTGACCGAGTTTCACTGGTCAAGATGGTGATACTACCACAACTTCTTTATGTGCTTAGGAATTCACCTATTTGGATTCAAGATAAATACTTTAAACTCATGGAAAGAATAATTAATGATTTAATATGGGGAAGAAAACGAGTTCGATTAAAGTTGGAATATCTGTATAAATCACTGGAGTGTGGGGGTCTAAATCTCCCTTATTTTAAAGGTTATTTTATTGCAGCTCAGTTATTGATGTGCTACGAATCGGAAAATAGTGCACTGTTAGGGAAGTTGGTAGGGAGCTACGCTCATAATAATATATTTACTCTTTTGGAATCCGGGCTATTGAAGATTTATGAGCTGGGCTACAGAGAGACTATAAAGCTGCTCCTGAAAGTGTGGGCTACTACTAGGACATGGTTGAAGGTAAAAGGTTCACTTACATTCACGCCTCTTTGGCACAATGTCTACCTACAAAGGTTAGATGATATTGCAGCTGACACATTTTGGCAAAGGAACAACATTTTGTATATCTCACAGGTAGTTAGGGATGGAGACATTAAGCCATTTATAGAGATGACACATAATATAGAAAATTTTTCATGGTTTAGGTATTTTCAATTGCGTTCAGTACTATCTAGTCTGGACGATAAATTGGTGTTGGAAATAGATAGTTCATCTTTTTTGAATGATTGGGTAGGGGATACACTGTCTAGAATAAAGATCTCAAATATATATAAGCGATTACTTAAGGCACGTTTTAGTGATACACAGTCACCAGGACAAAGAGCATGGGAGGTGGATTGTCCGAATATACAACGAGAAGGGTGGGAGAATATTTTTGGGAATTTAGGTTCACTATCCCTGAACTTCAACCATGTTGTAGTACATTTTTATATCTGCCACAGATTATATATTACTCCTTTATGGATGAATAAATGTGGACTAAGGGATACGTCTAATTGCCCTAAATGTGACACTTTAGGAGCGGATTATCTTCATATGATCTGGACCTGCCAAGAACTCATAAACTATTGGAACAGCATCAATAATTTTATCAGGTACAAACTAAAAATACGAATCCCTTTTGAACCTCATCTATTCTTGCTTAATGATCTTTCCAAAATAGATAATCCTAAGTATAAAAAGATTTTTCTGGGTAGGATATTGATGCTGGCCCGAGTTCTGGTTAGTCGGACCTGGTTTGCTCGTTATACTCCAGATATAAATACATGGGTAAACCTTATTGACAATGTAAAAAACTATGAGAAAATCATCTTTAAACAGAGGGGAGCTGATGATAAGTGGATTAAGATATGGGGTGGTTGGAGGATTTGATTAGTTGTGAAAATTGTGGCTGCTGTGTTTTTTTTTTTTTTTGTTTTTTTTTTTGTCGCACCACAGGTAAGGGGAGGGGGGTGGGAAAAAGGGAAGGGAAAAAATTTATTTTTTTGTATTTTCTCTTGTATCGTAACTTGTTTGATATATTAAATAATAAAGATAATTAAATGAAAAAAAAAAAAAAGAGATAGACTTATCCAGTCACGAGCAGAGAAGGCGATCCCAATCACGACAGTCCACGCCGGACAAGAGCTCCACAGCAACACCATCAAACGATCTCCTTCAAAGGTCAGAATAGAACTGGAAGTAAGGACTATATCTGGCAATGACTGCAAGTGAAACTGAAACTAATATAGTAGCTGGGAGTGGCAGACAGGACTCACCTGAGAAGGATGCCTACAAACTCCCAGTCAGGACAAAAAGGTTTACAAGGCAAAACCCGGATGACATACCCTGAACCATGGAGCAAACTCACAAGCTATCGTGAGTAGCAAGTCGCTGCGACCTTCTCCTCCCAGACCTGTCTGGATCAGTCACAGTCGTGACAACTACTTCCCCAACCAACATCAGGTTCTTCCTGGGCCATTCAGTCCAACACACCTTCCCAGTAACTGTCACCCATAAAACTCTCATTCGTTTACACATATACACAGTGGTATCACAGCATACTATAGTCCATTGGTCAGACAACTTGCAAAACAGATCATATATACAGCATATATAATATACATGTACATAATATAAATAAATTGATATCCAAGCAGTCTCTCAGCAAAAAGATAAAGTCCATTTGACAAAACAATTTTGAAAAGCATACATACCTAGTCCATTGTCACATGAGGGTATCCAGTCCACAACTCTTACATGTACATTAAAGGGGTATTCTGGTAGGTAAAAGTTATCTTCACGGATGACTATCCACAGGGACCCACAGGGACTACCGCTGGGGCACCCACCGTTCACGAAAACAGGGGCCCCCTACTCCCTGCAGGGCCCTGCTGCTGTTCTCGACTATCTCTGGAACTCCCATAGAAATTAATAGAGCAGCCGCGCATATGTGGGCTACTCCGGTCATTTCAGGGGAGCAGCAGGGAGCCTGCAGGTGGTATGAGGCCCTGTTCTTGTGATCGATGGGGGTCCCAGCGGTAGAACCCCCCTCGATCTGATAGTTATCACTATCCTGTGGATAGGGGAATATCTTTTACCTACTGGAATGCTCCTCTAATGAGCCTTGGGCTTTCATAACCCTATGTCTAGTTCACTGGTAGTCTTTCATGGGCTACTTTTGGTTGGTACTAACCACTGCATTCCAGTTTTCACCCCACAAGACTTGTAATTTTGGAAATGCTCTGACCCAATTGACTAGACAAAACAATTTGGTTCTTGTTGAAGTCACTTAGATCCATCTATTTCCTTTAACCCCTTCCAGTGTCTTAAAGATGGTGGCCGCTCCTGAGCAGGGCAGGTGGCATAGCCATGGGGTGCCTGCTGTTTAATACAGCAGACATCTATGGCTCATGTCCGCAACTGGCGATAATGCCGGTCACAGACATTTAACACTTCAGATGCTGTGGTCAATTCTGACCACAGCATCTAAGCGCATGCAAACTCAGAAGCGCATGCAAACTCAGACCACAGCATCTAAGCGCATGCAAACTCAGAAGCGCGCAATCGGAGAAGCTTGTATGCCAAAGAGAATGACAAAAGGTTGCTGCATAGTCTTTCCTATGGAGCCTCTGTCTGTAGCAGGGCTCCATAGGAAACTAGTAAATTTCTCATAAACTCCAATGCTACTGCATTAGAGTCTATGAAAATAGCAATCTAATGATTGCTAGTTATTGGAAAAAAGGTGTGTGGACGAGCACTCTACCAATTGACACACATTTATTTGAGAAATTGATATAATTAGCTAGCAATATAAAATTGATAATACAATTCAATAAAATAGTACAATAAAATACAAATGCATTGATACAGCCACAATGGGGTGAATGGTTATAATCAATGATATACAATGTCCAACAATCCTATGACGAAAGTGATATAAAGGCCTATATGTCCATAGGAGTCCAATGAGGCCCTAATGAGTAGGAATAGTGTAGGTATAACTCCACAAGTTCTGGCAGTCTACCAGTATTAGTGTATCAGGTATTAGTCCCGTAACATACAGTGTTATTGATAGAATAGAGATGGAACCAAAGCGGACACATTTATATTTAATGATGTGGATTATGGAACAACAATAAGTGATACGAATATGGTGGATCTATTTAGAGATCTTGAAGGCCTATTGCAAAAGCAACTTAGACAACATTGGGAAATAAGGTCACTCCAAGTCTATATGGAACATCAAAAAGTTCCTAAAGGACTATTGTTGTACAAAATTCCAGCCCAAGATTTGATGAGTGAGACATTTGAGGAGGAATGGAATACACTCCTACACAACCACTCTATCTCGCTCATCAAATTAATTATCAAAAGGAGAACAGAGATATTAGGAGATTTGAATAAAAAAATTGAAGGACTGAAAGAACAGATAGACAAATTACCCAGAAACGGGGATTTCGATATCTGGCAAGAAAGAATATGCAGGGGACTAGATAAAATAGAGAATGAGATTATAAATAAAAAAACAAAGAAACACCTGAATACGTATAAGAATTCACAAATAGAAGAGTCGAGGGACCATCTAGATTCATCACAGAGGGTAATTTCACATAGGCAAGTTGATACACAAGAAAAGACACATAATAATTACGCTGTGTCAGTGAGTAATAGATACGAACAACTTTCGGACCAGCCTTTTTTAGACCACACCCCAGCTCATCACAGGACAAGAATAAGACACAGGGAACAAACACCTCCTCACAATCAGGAATCACACAAACACCAATACAATTTGAGACAGAGATATCACTATGCACAGGAAAACACAAACCAGTATCACAATACAGAAAGAAAAAAATACCACTCACAGTCCACAACAAATCACGGGGAAAATTCAAGACACCATCATCACAGATATACAGACGAACCCGAAAGACGAGAAGGAGTAAGAGGAAAAGAGCCATCATACACGAGACACCGATAGGGAAGACAGCATCAGTTATTAATTTGAGTTCCGTCACACTCACTACAGCACAGATTAAATTATTAGAAAAGGGTTTGAAATTTGCCCCGACTGAAAAAATTGATAAATTCTCAACGTATATAGGAATACAAAAATACATCAGAAGTGTCTGTTTAAAGAAACATTTCTTGAAAAATCCTATAATAAGAAATGAAGTTCAGGTTATAGGTCAAACAAACCCTATACAAAAAGACCCTGCAAGAGTTGGTTCAGGTCTCAAAAATAGATCCACCATGTTCCCAAGGAACGAAATAAGCCGAGAAATGGCAGTCTTTCAAAAGAATGTGGAGGAAGACATCAGAAAACTCAAAGCTAAACCCACTTATCGAGATAATTTAACAAAACAAGAAGTCTCAGCTTTAAAATCTCTCCAAAAGAAAGAATCGATCACCATACGCCCAGCCGATAAAGGGGGGGCTGTAGTTATATTGGACACCATAAAATATAATGGTGAATGCCTTAGACAATTGGGCGATGAGAAAACATATAAGAGACTGAAAAATGACCCCCTAAAAGAATTCGATAGGGAGTTGAAAGAATATTGTACACGGGGTCTGGAGCAGAAATTGGTATCCCAACAGGAATTCGAGTTCATCTTGGGCACACAGGGAAGACTTCCAGTCTTCTACTGTCTGCCCAAGATTCATAAAGACCTCGAAAATCCCCCAGGCCGACCGATAGTTTCGGGTATTGAATCTATCACATCAAATTTGTCCAGGTATATAGACACGCAATTACAGCCGATAGTGAAAAAAACGAGGTCATATATAAGGGACACAACTCACATTATCCGGACTTTAGAACGTCTGGATGTCCAACCAGAGTGGATTATGGGGACTCTGGATGTACAATCCCTTTATACATCAATTGACCATCAACAGGGACTAACCGCAGTGAGACAACAAATTGAAAGAGAGGGAGAACTAGAGGAAACCCACATCCAGTTCATTTTAGACGGTATAGAGTACATCCTCAATCATAACTACTTTTATTTTGAGGGTGTATACTACCTGCAGAAATGTGGGACCGCCATGGGGACCAGGTTTGCCCCCAGCTATGCCAACCTATTCTTGGCAGAGTGGGAACATCATCACATTAGACCTAGGCTGGGGGCGGACCTGGCCCTATGGCGTCGCTACATTGACGATGTGGTGTTCATTTGGAAGGGTGAAAGAGATTCCCTTGATCTTTTTCTGAAGGAGATTAATGAAAATCAATTGAATTTGGTTTTCAATGCCATGATCAAGGAAGAGACAGAATTCCTTGATCTAGTGATCAGAAAACAAAATAATCGGTTTGTCTGCCATACCTTTTTCAAGCCAACGAATAGAAATAGTTTTATCCAATATTCCAGCTGCCACCTCCCAAGATGGCTTGGTAATATCCCGACTGGTCAGTTTCGTAGGATCAGGAGGAATTGTACGGAGGACCAGCGTTTTGAGGAGGAGGCGGCGGGAATGTGGCAGCTATTCCGGGAGAAAGATTATCCGGACGAAATAGTGGAAAAAGCTTTGGCAAATTTTAGGAAATTAGACAGACAAACCTTTTTTGATAGTCAAGTGGAAATCAAGAAAAAATCCCAGACAAGTGAAGAGATCAGTAATAGGATTATCCTCCCTTTTAATGACGATCATAGAAAAATACAGCAAATAGTGAAGACACATTGGCACCATATATTAAATGATAGGGTGATAGGCCATCTCTTACCTACATCCCCAAAAGTTATATTTACTAGGGCACCCAATTTGGGTATTAAAATAGCTCCCTCTGTGAAATCTAGAGAGAAAAAAAGATCATTGATGGGAACTTGGATGGATTTGAAAGGGTTTTTCAAATGCGGCAAGTGCATTGCATGTAGAATCAATAACAAACCCCGTAAGACCACCACAGTCCCTTCCACACAGAACACCTTTGTCTGGGACATCAAAGATTGCCTCACATGCAACTCTACCGGTGTTGTCTACCTGGTCCAGTGCCCCTGCAATAGACAATACATTGGCAGAACCAAACGGTTATTAAAGACGAGACTGGCTGAACACATAGCCAATATCAAGAAAGGCTATGATAAACATTCCTTGTCCAAGCATTACAAGGAGGTCCACAATAGTGACCCGGCCGGTCTCGTCTTTATGGCCCTGGAAAAGGTGGATCAACACTGGAGAGGAGGCAATTATATTAAACACATGTCCAGAAGGGAGTCCCGACGAATATACGAATTTGGGAGTTTATTACCGTCGGGACTAAATTCAGAGTTGGAACTCTTTGGCTTTCTGTGAGGATGCCCTCTATTTGATGTAGGGCTATAGGCCAAGCTATGTCTTTACACTGTGGCCGTTCTCAAATGGAGGTCCCTCATCAACCCTATCATCAACCCTATTATTGGAGTCAATAGTGCCGCCTGCCTTGGTGTCACTGCAGGTTTTTATGCAGGTCTTTATGTGCTTGGGCATGTCACATGTGCTTGGGCATATATTGCGATATTGACGATAGGAATAATGGATTTATATCCGCTATCGGTAATTTAGATTTTGATTAATATCCATTATATTGTGATAAAGACCCACTATATCGATACACTTTTTTGAATTATCCACATCCATTTCTATTTTATTTTTACTTATACATTTTATATATTTATATTTATTAAAATATTTTATTTAGCATAAATTATTTAGTATAAATTACTACTCTGGTTTTAAATAATAGGATGCATCCATCAATGGGGTATATGTTGAATGGAATTTTGTTACGTTTTTTTTTTTTTCTCTTTTGATATTTGCAAGAAAGGGAAACTTATTAAACATATCAATGATTGAAAGGTGATCTGAGACTTTCCGATACCTAAAATTGAATATTATTAAGATATACATACAATAAACAACAGACTGTGAAAACTAGAAGTCTCAGACATTAAATTGTGCAGAAATGGAAGTAACAAATCCAGAAGTCCGTTCCAGTCTTTGAAGATAACCTAGAGAAGTATATAAGGCGTGTTTAGACAGGTATGGCGCAACCACTGAGGAAGGGAGAGTGACAACTCCCGAAACGCGTCTGGATTTCACGCCATATACCTGTCGATACTTCTTCAACTGCATGGCCATGCAAAAAGGTCTTTGATATCTGCAATACTAAATATTCGAAAATTGCAGCTTGGAATCATCGGACGCAATATTCGTCACTACCGGAATCCACAGGAAGTGACGTAAGTGTTACTCCGCAAGTATCCGACGCGGATACCAACGCATAGCATTGTGAGACGCCGGCCCTTCATACTAACCGGGACGTTCCACGTGCTGTACCCGCACTGCAAGAGCAAAGTACATTATCCACATGAAGAGGTAAGCCCGGTTATTGAATACAGTGACGGGAGACGCCGCACTTGACGAGCCCCACTTATCCAGTCTGAACAAACCGCAGGACTGAAGTTATATACGAAGGGGAGGTAAGCGGCTGAAAAGCCGGCAAGTCCATCTCTATTCTATCAATAACACTGTATGTTACGGGACTAATACCTGATACACTAATACTGGTAGACTGCCAGAACTTGTGGAGTTATACCTACACTATTCCTACTCATTAGGGCCTCATTGGACTCCTATGGACATATAGGCCTTTATATCACTTTCGTCATAGGATTGTTGGACATTGTATATCATTGATTATAACCATTCACCCCATTGTGGCTGTATCAATGCATTTGTATTTTATTGTACTATTTTATTGAATTGTATTATCAATTTTATATTGCTAGCTAATTATATCAATTTCTCAAATAAATGTGTGTCAATTGGTAGAGTGCTCGTCCACACACCTTTTTTCCAGTTCTATTTTATCTTGAGAGGTAGGGTGTCCTCTCCCTGGACTTGTAGCACCATATCATAGGCTATATAGGAGAGCAGCCACCACCAATTTCAATCTTCGATTGCTAGTTATTGTTCCCTATGGTAACTATAAAATCTGTAAAAAAATAAAAATAATTACATTTTTAGAAATAAATAAAAATGTAAAAATATAAAAATTTGAATCATCCTCCTTTCCCCAAAATAAAAAAAATAAAAAAATACACATCATGGGTATCGCCACATGTGAAAACACCCATACTATAAAAATCTAAAAATATTTTCCCCATACAGCAAACGGCAAAATGGAAAGAAACGTCTAAATGGCGATTCACCACTTTGGTCACTTAATTTCCTACAAAATTTAATAAAAGGTGATCAAAAAGCCAAACTATACATTGGCGTGGTATTAAAAAGCAGGAAGTGCTCAACCCCATATGCAGTGGTGCATCTATACCGGGGGGGCAGATCCTGCACTTGTGGTCCACTGCTAATGGCAATCTCCAGCAAAAATGCATACAATGGAGAATGCCTGCAGCGGACCACAAGTACCACAATGGACATCCTACACAGGATAGCAAATGTGTGGATGTGATAAACAGTATATATAATATAACAATAACAAAGACAGGTGCACTCTGCGGTCTTACTAAGCCCTCAAACTGGTGTTAAAATTGAGAGATTAGCCAACATGTCCTACGTGAGGACATGTCTGAGCCCGAGCACCGCGCCAAGGTTTCTCAAGTAGCTCGGGACCTAACGCTAAACCTACCTTGGCTGTATGGGCAATACCAGGAGTCAGTGGGCGAATTACAGGAGCGCAAGGTCCGACTCAAAGGAATCTCCCAGTAACCTCCAGCATGTGACCATGCATACAATGGGAGGAGGCAGAGAGCTTTGAGCCCCACCCAAGACTGGCTGATATAGCCCGGGCCTCACATGTGCACCAGAATGCTGCCTGTAGATGGAAATAAAGGCACATTCAGACTAGGAGTTTCTACACCTCCAATAAATTCACAATACAAACTACAAACTACAAATTGGCGTGGTATTAAAAAGCAGGAAGTGCTCAACCCCATGTGTAGTGGTGCATCTATACCGGGGGGGGGGGGGCAGATCCTGCACTTGTGGTCCGCTGCTAATGGCAATCCCCAGCAAAAATGCATACAATGGAGGATGCCTGCAACGGACCACAAGTACCACAATGGACATCCTACACAGGATAGCAAATGTGTTGATGTGATACACAGTATATATAATATAACAAAAACAAAGACAGGTGCACTCTGCGGTCTTACTAAGCCCTCAAACTGGTGTTAAAATTAAGAGATTAGCCAACATGTCCTACGTGAGGACATGTCTGAGCCCGAGCACCGCGCCAAGGTTTCTCAAGTAGCTCGGGACCTAACGCTAAACCTACGTGGGCCGTATGGGCCAGCTTGCGCTCCTGTAATTCGCCCACTGGCTCCTGGTATTGCACATCAAATGTTGTAAATAAATAAAAAACGTAAAACTGTGGCGGAATAGCATTTTTTTCTCAATTCCACCTTAATTGGAATTTATTTCCTGCTTCCCACTACATCATATGCAATATTAAAGGTGGCGTTGGAAAGTACAACTTGTCCCACAAAAAACAAACCCTCATAAGGCTTGTGAATGGAAAAAAAAAAAAGTTATGGCTCTGGGAAGGCAGGGAATGCAAAACAAAAATGCTCTGGGGTAGAAAGGGTTAAAGGGGTTTTTGGATTGTATTAAATACACGCATTGTCACGTACATGTACGTGGGGGAATGTGGTGCCTTACCGCATTCCCACGTGCATGTACGTGATGGGATCGGGCAGGTGCAGGAGCTCCACCCGCCTGATCCGCAGCACGGGCCCGGCTGTTACTGATAGCCAGGACCCTGCTGCATCCACCGGCATGGCTGTATGCGATGATGCCGGCGAATTAACTCTTTCACATGCCACGGTCAGCACTGACTGCGGCACGTGCAGGGTTTACAGAGGGAGGGGTTCTCTCTGATTCCATCGGCCCCCTGCCCTACGCTGGCAGAGGCCGATGGTTGCTATGGCAGCCCCGATGCCTTACACAGGAACGGAGCCTGCCAGCTCCGGAAGCCCAGGAGATCCAGCCTGAGAGCTGGGTCTCCTAGGCAACTGTCAGCGTCTTACTGTGTAAGACGCTGACAGTTCAATTCAGTAATACATAATGCATTGTACTGAATTGAAACAGGAATCAAACCCTAAAAACATCATGGGTATCGCTTGATGTGAAAACACCCATACAATAAAAATCTAAAAATATTTTCCCCATACAGCAAACGGCAAAATGGAAAGAAACGTCTAAATGGCGATTCACCACTTTGGTCACTTAATTTCCTACAAAAATTAAATAAAAGGTGATCAAAAAGCCGCACACACCCCAGAATAGTACTAATCAAAAGTACAGATTGCCCTGCAAAAGATGAATGCTCACACAGCTCCATACACATAACTACAGAAAAGTTATAAGGGTCAGAATACAGTGCCAAAAAAATAAAACTTGTTTTCTCCAAGTTTTTTGTTATTTTATCAGCATCAAAACGCAAGAGAAACTATACATAAAAGAAATTGCCGGATTCATACTAATCTGTAGAATGAAAGTAACTGGTCAGTTTTATTGCACAGTTTTATTGCACATCAAACGTTGTAAATAAAAAACAAAAAATAAAACTGTGGTGGAATAGCTTTTTTTTCTCAATTCCACCTTATTTGGAATTTATTTCCTGCTTCCCACTACATCGTATGCAATATTAAAGGTGGCGTTGGAAAGTACAACTTGTCCTACAAAAAACAAACCCTCATACGGCTTGTGAATGAAAAAAAAAAAAAAAGTTAAGGCTCTGGGAAGGCAGGGAAAGCAAAACGAAAATGCTCTGGGGTAGAAAGGGTTAAAAGGATTTTTGGATTTTTATTAAATACACGCATTGTCACGTACATGTACGTGGGGGAATGTGGTGCCTTACTGCATTCCCACGTGCATGTACGTGATGGGATCAGGCAGGTGCAGGAGCTGCACCCACCTGATCTGCAGCACGGGCCTGACTGATAGCCAGGACCCTGCTGCATCCACCGGCATGGCTGTATGCGATGATGCCAGCGAATTAACTCTTTCATATGCCACGGTCAGCACTGACCGCGGCACGTGCCGGGTTTACAGAGGGAGGGGGCTCTCTCTGATTCCATCAGCCCCCTGCGCTGCGCTGGCAGGGACCAATGGTTGCCATGGCAGCCCCGATGCCTTAACACAGGCAACGGAGCTTGCCAGCTACGGAAGCCCAGGAGAGCTTGGTCTCCTAGGCAACTGTCAGCGTCTTACACCAATTCAGTACAATACATATTGTATTGTACTGAATTGAAACAGGAATCAAACCCTAAAAACGTAAAGTCCCACACTGGGACAAATCTAAAAATTAAAAAAAAGTTTTTTTTTGTAATAAAAAAAATGTAAGTTTCAAGTAAAAAAAAAAAAAAGCATCCTTTTCCCAAAATAAAGTAAAAAAAATTGTAAAAAAATAGGGAAAATAAGAAAAGTAGACATATTAGGTATCACCGCGTCTGTATCGACCGGCTCTATAAAAATATCACATGATCTATCATATAAGAACTGTGCTAAAAAATCATATTTTTGTCACCTTACATCACTAAAAGTGCAACACCAAGCGATCAAAAAGGCGTATGCCCTCAGAATAGTACCAATCTAACCGTCACCTCATCCCGCAAAAAATTAGCCCCTACCTAAGACAATCGCCCAAAAAAAACAAACACTATGGCTCTCAGACTATGGAGACACTAAAACATGATTTTTTTTTTCAAAAAAGCTTTTATTGTGTTAAATGTAAAAAAAAAATTTTTCAAGTATACATATTAGGTATCGTCACGTCTGTAACACCCTGCTCTATAAAAATACCACATGACCTAACCCCTAAAGTGAATACCGTAAAAAAAGATAAAATAAAAACGATGAAAAAAAACTTTTTTTGTCACCCTACATCACAAAAAGTGTAATAGCAAGCGATCAAAAGGTCATATGCGCCCCAAAATAGTGCCAATTAAACCGTCATCTCATCCCGCAAAAACTATACCCTACCTAAGAAAATTGCGGACGGGCTCTATAAAAATATCACATTACATAACCCCCTCTGGTGAACACCGTCAAATTTTTTTTTTTAACTGTGCTTAAAAAAGCTATTTTTTGTCACCTTAGTGTAATACCAAACGATTAAAAAGTCATACGCACCCCAAAATCATACCAATGTGTAAAGGGGAAATATTAATCACCAATATTTATGCAAATATCAATAATTAATATTCATAAATGGGAGGAGCCGTCTTTTGATGACTTCGCCCATTTATACCTTTATATATTAATATTAACATACTTTCGCTATGCTTTACACTAATCACTACGCTAGCTGCATGCGCCTCACTAACTCGCTACCACTAACAAGTACACGCTACACAAAGGGTACAAATATAACGGTATTTATTACACTTAATACACTAAGCACGCAATACACTAACAATACACAGCACTACAAATATACAATCCTAAACTACACTACACGTTCCCAATTCCACCCATCAACTAACTATACAGTTCACACATACAAGTATATAACAATAACCCACCCATCTGTCTACTCACTGTCCCTACGGGGTTAACGGTGGCACTGCTAGAGTTTATGCAGGCCACCGACACAAATACAGTATTGCAGGGCTACACAGTATACCCTGCAAATGTAGTTGCCAGGGGTAATAGGGTTGACAAGGGGTGTAGGGTTGTATTACCAGGGGTAATAGGGCTAACAAGGGGTGTGAATAGGGCTAGGGTTACCAGGGGTGTATATGGACAGGGTAGGGAACCAGGGGATGCAGGGGTAGGGGTAACCCAGGGGTTAAATAATAAGGGGAGGTGGTGTAGGATCGTTGGTGGGATAGGGGTTTGGGCTCAGGGGTGTAAGGGTTAGGGGGTTTAGATAAGGGGAGAATCGTTGGTGGGATAGCGGTATATATAGGGGTTAATAGGGGGCGATACTTATGCTCGCGTCCAGGGGTCTGCTCGTTCGTCCAGGGGGGTCCCGATCCTCTCTCCTCCTGGGGAGGGCAGCCCTGAGCGCCGATCGTGCTCTCATATCTGAAGGGGGGGTCCGGTCCGGTCGGCCGCCACGTGGGGGCCCCTGATCCTGACTCCCGGAGAGCAGGACGCGCTCCTCTTCCAGGTGGGGACCCAGACGTTTAACCCCGGAGTGCCGGGGCCGCCGGATATTTATCCCCGGCGGCCTGCACTCCCGCGCACCAGGGGGCGCGCGCCCATCCGAGCCACGAGGGCCGGCGCAGAGATATGACATCACTGCGCCGGCCCGCGTGCTCACATCGGGGACGCGCTTCTGGCAGACAGGCGGGAGAAGCCTTTGATCTCCCGCCTGCTGCACCTAGCATTCCGGACAGTGCGATAGTAATCGCACTGTCGGAATGCGCATAATAGAAGGAGGAGAGGCTTCTCCCCTTCTTCTATCATGCGTAATTATCTCCAGCGGCGCTGGGGATAATTACAACAAAGGGCTCAGATTCTGTTGAATCTGAGCTCTTTGTATCCATCAGGATGACAGGACCCTTGTCCGGTCATTCTGATGCAATTAGCCAGATTGCATCGGTACGAATGCTTGGGGCACATTCACACCGATGCACCTGGTTTCAATTGTAGGAGGGGGGGGAATATATATAATATACATGCGTATGGATGCTTGGGGCACATCCATACACATGTATACATTAATATTAGGGACAGACATATCTAGAGGGGGCACATTATTATATGAGGGGGCACAAGCCCCTACATCACAAGCCCCTACATTATAAGGGGGCACAAGCCCCTACATTATAAGGGGGCACAAGCCCCTACATTATAAGGGGGCCCGGCCCATGGGGATCACCATGGGCAGACGTGCGAAGATGCTGGGCACATCTGCGCACATCGTCCCATGATGCTGTGGTTAATGTATGCACATATATACCATACATGCCCGCACGTGTTTGCAGGCATGCATGGATATATGCATACGTCTCAACCATTCCTCAACACAATGAAACAGTCATATCATCCTGCCAAACATGAGCAGAAAATAAAAAAAAATATGACTCTCGGAATATGGAGACACTAAAACATAATTTTTTTTGTTTCAAAAATCATATTATTGTGTAAAACTTAAATAAATAAAAAAGTATAAATATTAGGTATTGCTGCGTCCGTATCGATCGGCTCTACAAAAATAACACATGACCTAAAAATATAAAATAAAAAGTGTGTCAAAAAGCAATTTTTTGTCACCCTACATCACAAAAAGTGTAATAGCAAGCGAAGGTCATATGCGCCCCAAAATAGTGCCAATTAAACCGTCATCTCATCCCGCAAAAATTATACCCTACCTAAGAAAATTGCCCAAAAAATAAAAAAAAATGGCTCTCAGACTATGGAGATAGCTTGCTGCTTTTTCAAGGCTGCTAATCTAGTGCTGGTCTAATCAAGTGCTGATCTGCAAGTGCATTGGAGATATTCAGGAGATACTCAGGAGGTAATCTGGAGGTGGATACAATCTAAACAAGTAAGATTTGTTTGTTTAATTTTTTTATTTTTTTAATTCCCTTCCCCCCCCCCCCCCCCCCTGCTCTTTGCAATGGCAGACCTGGTTCTGTGCAGGAATTGTTGTGCTTTTATTTCAGGTTCAGGAAATTACCTTTTTGAAATATGAGATTTGTAAATTAACCATTAAGCAAACTCAGACTGAGAACATTGCAATGCCACTGCCACAGAGGCCCCCTAGAAATGGAAGATGGGTTACTGTAGGTTCTGGTAGACTGAGAGTTGTGGATAGAAGACATGTCCCACAGTCTGTGGCTCTCCATAATTCATTTGCAGCACTTTCAGAGTGCAAGAGCAACATGGCGGATGGCTCAAGCACAGTGGGTGAGAAACAATCATCTCCCATGCCTAAAGTATGCAAGACAGCAGCCAAAGACAAAAAGGAGAAGGTGAGGACTGATAGTAAGCAGCTGTTGGTGGGCGATTCCATCATAAGAGGTGTGAAGTTTGAGGAGAATGGTGTTGTAAGATGTCTCCCTGGTGCTACCGCTAGCAGGGATAGACGGATCCTTAATATTGTTAGGCAAGCAAAACAGGAAAGGGAAGTGGATGTTATTGTCCATCTGGGGACAAACGATCTGGCTTGCAATGAGGTTTCAAAGGTGAAAGAAGCTTTTCACACATTTGGAAAGGATATACGGGAGGTTGCATTAACTGTTTCATTCTCTGCAGTTTTGCCTGTGCATAACCTTCAGCATGACAGGAAGATGCGCATTAAGGAATTTAATGTATGGCTTGGTGAATGGTGTCGGAACCAAGGGTTTGGCTTTGTGTCTCATGTTAGATCTTGTTGGAATGGAAAAGAACTGTACAAGAAAGATGGTTTGCATCTTTCTCTCAAAGGAACGAATGTCCTCGGTGAACAGTTCCAAGTATTTGCTAAGGAGCATTTAAACTAGGAAAGGGGGGCAAAAGAGTGATAATCCAGCAGTCCGACTGCCCCCCGGAACAATGCCAGAAGATGCCAGTAGCACAAAGGTTAAGAAATGACAAGCTCAGATTCTTATCTACAAATGCTCGCAGTTTAGGGAATAAGATCAATGAACTTGAGGCTATAATGGCATCTGAGAATATAGATGTAGTGGCTGTTACTGAGACGTGGTTCAAGGGGAGTAATGACTGGGATATATCAATACCAGGGTTCTCTCTATACAGGAAAGACAGAGAAGGCAAGAAGGGGGAGGGGTGGCCCTGTATGTGAAAGACAGCATAAAATCTAATTTGATACAAGTTAGCGAGAACAATTTAGAGTCAGTTTGGGTTACCTTGCAGCTTGATAATCATAAGGTAACTCGTGTAGGTGTGATATATAGACCACCTAGCCAAGTCAAAGAATTAGATGATCTACTAGTTGAGGAAATAGCTAAAATGACATTGAAGGGGGAAGTTATCATTATGGGAAACTTAAATCTACCTGATGTAAACTGGAAAACCAAAATAGCTACTTCTGCCAGGAGTATAGATATTCTAAATTCCCTACTGGGATTATCTCTACAGCAAGTAGTTGAGGAGCCAACCCGGAAGGGGGCCATTTTAGATTTAGTATTCACAAATGGGAATTTGGTATATGATATTACTGTAGGGGAAAGCTTGGGATCTAGTGATCACCAGTCAGTGTGGTTTACTATAAGTACAGTGACTGAGGTACACCACACAAAAACAAAAGTTTTAGATTTTCGAAAAACTGACTTTTCTAAAATTAGATCAGTGGTATACGAGTCCCTATCAGATTGGAACAGTTTCATTGGAGTCCAGGAGAAATGGGACTACTTAAAAGAGGCACTATTGAAGGCAACAGAAAATTGCATTAGGCTTGTCAGTAAAAGCAAAAAAAGGAAAAGACCACTGTGATACTCAGCAGAAGTGGCCAAAATCATTAAAAACAAAAAGATAGCATTTAGTAATTATAAAAAAAAAAAAACGAGGATGACAGGCTAATTTACAAGATTAGGCAGAGAGAGGCCAAACAAGTTATAAGAGCTTCTAAAGCACAGGCAGAAGAGAAATTAGCTCAGTCAGGGAAAAAAGGCGATAAGGCATTCTTCAGATACATAAATGAAAAAAGGAAACTAAAACAAGGAATTACAAAATTAAAAACAAAAGAAGGAAGGTATATGGAAGAAGATAAAGAACTAGCTGACTGCCTCAATGAATACTTCTGTTCAGTCTTTACGAAGGAAAATGAAGGAAAAGGACCTCAGTTAGGAAAGAAGACTAATGAATATTTTGATGCATGTGTCTTTACAGAGGAAGAGGTTCTAAGTCAGCTGTCTAAAATCAATACAAATAAGTCACAGGGGCCTGATGGGATACACCCAAAGCTAATAAAAGAGCTCAGCGGTGAACTAGCAAAACCATTAACAGATTTATTTAACCAATCACTGGCAACAGGAGTCATCCCAGAAGATTGGAAATTAGCAAATGTTGTGCCGATTCACAAGATAGGTAGTAGGGAGGAATCGTACAACTATAGGCCAGTAAGCCTGACATCAATAGTAGGGAAATTAATGGAAACCATACTTAAGGAGAGGATTGTGGAACATCTAAAATCCCATGGATTGAAAGATGAAAAACAGCATGGGTTTACTGCAGGGAGATCATGTCAAACTAATCTTATTGATTTTTTTGATTGGGTGACTAAAACAATAGATGGCGAAGGTGCAGTAGACATCGCTTATCTAGACTTCAGTAAGGCTTTCGATACTGTCCCACATAGAAGGCTTATCAATAAATTGCAGTCTTTGGGCTTGGACTCCCATATTGTTGAATGGATTAGGCAGTGGCTGAGGGACAGGCAACAGAGGGTTGTAGTCAATGGAGTATATTCAGATCAAGGTCTTGTTACCAGTGGGGTACCTCAGGGATCTGTTCTGGGACCCATATTGTTTAATATCTTTATCAGCGAAATTGCAGAAGGCCTCGATGGTAAGGTGTGTCTTTTTGCTGATGACACAAAGATTTGTAACAGGGTTGATGTTCCTGGAGGGATACACCAAATGGAAAAGGATTTAGGAAAACTAGAGGAATGGTCAAAAATCTGGGAACTCAAATTTAATGTGGATAAGTGCAAAATAATGCACCTGGGGCGTAAAAACCCAAGAGCAGAATATAAAATCAGTGATACAGTCCTAACCTCAGTATCTGAGGAAAGGGATTTAGGGGTCATTATTTCAGAAGACTTAAAGGTAGGCAGACAATGTCATAGAGCAGCAGGAAATGCTAGCAGAATGCTTGGGTGTATAGGGAGAGGCATTACCAGTAGAAAGAGGGAGGTGCTCATGCCGCTCTACAGAGCACTAGTGAGACCTCATTTGGAGTATTGTGCTCAGTACTGGAGACCATATCTCCAGAAGGATATTGATACTTTGGAGAGAGTTCAGAGAAGAGCTACTAAACTGGTACATGGATTGCAGGATAAAACTTACAGGAAAGATTAAAGGACCTTAACATGTATAGCTTGGAAGAAAGATGAGACAGAGGGGATATGATAGAAGCTTTTAAATACATAAAGGGAATCAACAAGGTAAAAGAGGAGAGAATATTTAAAAGAAGAAAAACTGCTACAAGAGGACATAGTTTTAAATTAGAGGGGCAAAGGTTTAAAAGTAATATCAGGAAGTATTACTTTACTGAGAGAGTAGTGGATGCATGGAATAGCCTTCCTGCAGAAGTGGTAGCTGCAAATACAGTGAAGGAGTTTAAGCATGCATGGGATAGGCATAAGGCCATCCTTCATATAAGATAGGGCCAGGGGCTATCCATAGTACTCAGTATATTGGGCAGACTAGATGGGCCAAATGGTTCTTATCTGCCTACACATTCTATGTTTCTATGTTTCTATGAGACACTAAAAGATGATTTTTTTTTGTTTAAAAAATTATATTATTGTGTTAAACTTTAAATAAGTAAAAATGTATATATATTAGGTATTGCCACGTCCGTAAGGACGGGCTCTATAAAAATATCACATTACATAACCCCTCTGGTGAACACCGTCAAAAAAAAATTTAAACTGTGCTTAAAAAAGCAATTTTTTTGTCACCTTACATCACGAAAAGTGTAATACCAAACGATTAAAAAGTCATACGCACCCCAAAATCATACCAATGAAACAGTCATATCAGCCTGCCAAACATGAGCAGAAAATAAAAAAACTATGACTCTCGAAATATGGAGACACTAAAACATTATTTTTTTTGTTTCAAAAATCATATTATTGTGTAATACTTAAATAAATAAAAAAAAGTATACATATTAGGTATTGCTACGTCCATATTGACCGGCTCTATAAAAATAAAACATGACCTAAAAAAATATTATGTAAAAATATTGTGTAAAACTTATTGTCTGTATTGACCAGCTCTATAAAAATATCGCATGACCTAACCCCTCAGGTGAACACTGTCCAAAAAATTTAATAAAAATTGTGCTACCAAAACATTTTTTTGTCACCTTACATCACTAAAATTGCAACACCAAGCGATCAAAAAGGCGTATACCCCCCAGAATAGTATTAATCTAACCGTCACCTCATCCTGCAAAAAATTAGACCCTACCTAGGACAATTGCCCAAAAAATAAAAAAAATATTGCTCTCAGAATATAGAGACACTAAAACATGATTTTTTTGTTTCAAAAATGATATTATTGTGTAAAACTTAAATAAATAAAAAAAGTATACATATTAGGCATTTCCACGTCCATAACGACCTGCTATAAAAAAAATAACACATGACCTAACCCCTCAGGTGAACACCATAAAAAAAATATACATATATATATATAAAAACGTTATAAAAAGCCATTTTGTGTCACCTTACATCACAAAAATTGTAATGCCAAGCGATCAAAAATCATACCCATAAAATAGTCATCTCATCCTGCAAAAAATGAGACCCTACCTAGGACAATCTCCCAAAAAAAAATATATATATATGGCTTTCAGAATATGGAGACACTAAAACATGATTTTTTTTTGTTTCAAAAATCATATTATTGTGTAAAACTTAAATAAATTAAAAAAGTATAAATATTAGGTATTGCTTCATCCGTATCGACCGGCTCTACAAAAATAACACATGACCTAAAAATATAAAATAAAAAGTGTGTCAAAAAGCAATTTTTTGCAATCTTACATCACAAAAAGTGTAATACCAAGCGATCAAAAAGTCATATAAAATAGTACCAATCAAACTGTCATCTCATACCGAAAAAAATGAGTCCCTACACAGTCGCCCCAAAAAATAAAAATAAAATATGGCTTTCAGAATATGGAGACACTAAAAAATATATATTTTTAAATGCTTTATTATGTAAAACTGAAACCAAAAAAAGTTGTCATATTTGGTATTGTTGCGTCCGTAACAACCTTCTCTATAGAAATACCACATGATCTAACCTGTCTGATGAACATTGTAAATAACAAAAAATAAAAAAATATAAATAAAAAAACTGCCAAAACAGCTATTTTTTGTTACGTTGCCTCACAAAAAGTGTAATATAGAGCAACCAAAAATCATCTGAACCCTAAAATATTACCAACAAAACTGCCACCTTACCCGTAGTTTCAAAAATGACCTTTTTCAAACACAAGTTGCCACAGGTATAAACACCAGCTAATCCACTGGTGTTTATACACACCCATTCAGTGTATTGAAGCTTCCGGATCTCTATTCTTTTACCTAATGGCATGGTGTTTGAAAAAGTTCAGAATTGACCGAAACGTTACACTTTCACTTTGAGTTGCTTAGCATTAGAAAAACAGAAATAAAAATTTACTATGATATCACCATACTCATTGGAGCGCTGAAGTTTCTAATTTCATACAAAGTATCGACTTAGGGGGGCTGAATACAAATTGTTGAAGGCTGGGAGGCCACAATCACAGCACCCACACAATATAGGACGAGAGTGCCACGCCACTGTATTTATCAATACTTTGTAGGACACCTGCAATAACAGCTGCAAGTATTTTGGGGTATGTCTCTACCTAGTGTTGAGCGAGCTCCAAAGTGCTCATGTGCTCTGGCCAAACACATCAATATGCTTGTGTGTTCTACCAAGCACCCGAGCACAATGGAAGTCAATGGGAGAACCCCAGGCACCCCCTGCTCGAAAGAGAAGAGAGTGTCTGGTTCATAAAAAAAGGTTAGGAATTGATGGAAACCCCATCAAAATGGTTTGGAAACAGCATTAAGAGGATAGCTGGATTCATCTTAGACTCATATTATGTACGACATACAATAGACAACCACACAAAGGCTATATGCCAAAAGCCAGGTATGTGCAAGCCATTAATCTATCCAGGAGACAAAGAACAACCAGCATACCTTACAATGGCAGCCTTGTGCTCCATGAGACATTCAAAACCAGCTCTTATCTGACTGAGAACCAGTAAACCTCAAAGTTATTTAGCATCTGTTGGATGGCTTGGGTGGACCTGCATACCTAGATCAATATCATTAGGGCGACAAAAAGTTTTCTGATTGTCCTTTCATAATATTCAATAACCTTTCTATACAGTTTTGTCATGTAAAAACTCATTTGCATAAACATGGGCATATGGGAAAGACATGCAAATGAGCAGAATCTGACTTGTTTTTCAGCTGTCATAAGACTATGAAAACCAATAGATGGCGCTATTGAGTTATGAACAGCGCCCTCTATTGGTTTCACAGTCTTATGACAAGACTAATATTCTTGTCAGAAGACTATGAAACCAATAGAGGGCCCTGTTCATAACTCAATATCGCCATCTATTGGTTTCATAGTCTTCTGACAAGAATATTAGACTGAGTCTTATGACAAGCTTATTAGTGTAGCCTTTTGCATGGAAAATTTGCGATTAGAATATTCGCAATCTACACTAGGATGATATCTGACACTGGGAAAGCTGGGTAATAACTCAGTGATAAAATCTGACACTGGGAAAGCTGGGTAATAACTCACGATCTACACTGAGTTATTATCCAGTGTCAAATATTATCACTGACTTACTACATAATTATTACATAATTCTCGCTGTATTGCTATATATTCGTTTTTTAGAATATTACGAATATTCTTTAAAACGAATATAGAGCAATATAGCGAATATGATCTCAGTGAATAGTCTTGTCATAACACTATGCAACTAATAGAGGGCGCTGTTCATGAGTCATGATTGATGACTCATGAAGAGCAGCCTCTATTAGTTGCATAGTGTTATGACAAGACTATTCACTCACAACAATGAATAGTCTTGTGATAACACTATGCAACTTATGCAACTAATAGAGGGCGCTGTTTATGAGAGATTCTGCTCATTTTCATGTCTTTCCTATATCCCCATGTTTACATGACAAAACTGTATAGAAAGGTTATTGAATATTATGTTAGGACAATCAGAAAACTTTTTGTCGCCCTAATGATATTGATCTAGGTGTGCAGGTCCACCCAAGCCATCCAACAGATGCAAAATAACTTTGAGGTTTACTGGTTCTCAGTCAGATGAGAGCTGATTTGGAATATCTCATAGTGCACAAGGCTGCCATTGTAAGGTATGCTGGTTGCTATCTGTCTCCTGGATACATTGATGGCTTGCACATACCTGGCTTTTGGCACATAGCTATTGTCTGGTTGGATATTGTATGTTGTACATGATAGGAATTTTAATGGCGTTTCCCTCAATTTCAAACCTTTTTTTATGAACCAGACATCCTCTTCTCTTCTGAGCAGGGGGTGCCTGGGGTTCTCCCATTGACTTCCATTGTATTAAATTGTATTATTCGGCCGAGCACTCGGATCTACTAAGCATAGGGATGCTCGAGCCGAACAGCATTTCGGCCGAGTATGCTCGCTCAACACTATCTACCACCTTTGCACATCTAGAGGCTGACATTTTTGCAGATTCTTTTTTGCAATATAGCTCAAGCTCAGTCAGATTGGATGAAGAGCGTCTGTAAAATGCAAATTTTCAAGTATTACCGCATATTCTCAGTTGGACTAGGCCTGGACTTTGACTGGACCATTCTAACACATGAATATGCTTTGATCTAAAGCATTCCATTGTACCTCTGGCTCTATGTTTAGGGTCATTCTCCTGGAAAGTGAACCTCCACCCCAGTTTAAAGCCTTTTGCAGCCTCTACCAAGTTTTCTTCCAGGATTGCCTTGTATTTAGCTCCATCCATCTTCCCATCAACTCTGACTAGCGTCCCTGTCCCTGCTGAAGAAAAGCATCCCACATTATGATGCTGCCACCATAATCTTTCACTGTACTGATGGTGTGTTCAGGGTGATGTGCAGTGTCAGTTTTCTGCCACACATAGGGGTTGATTTATCAAAGTGGTGTAAAGGAAAACTGGCTTAGTTGCCTGTGGCAACCAATCAGATTCCACCTTTCATTTTTCAGAGCTCCTTTGGAGCTCCTTTACAACACTTTGACAAATCTCCCCCATAGCCTTTTGTATTGCGGCCAAAAAGCTCAAATTTGGCCTTTCTGATAAGAGAACCTTCTTCCACATGTTTACTGTTTCCTGTACATGGCTTTTGACAAACTGCAAACAGGACTTCTTATGGCTGGCTTTCATAAATGGCTTTCTTCTTGCCACTCTTCCATAAAGGCCAGATTTGTAAAGTATACGACTAATAGTTGTCCTGTGGACAGATTCTCCCATCTGAGCTGTGGATTTCTGTAGGTCATCCAGAGTGACCATGGGCCTCTTGGCTGCTTCTCTAATTAGTGCTCTCAGTGCCTGGGCTGTCAGTTTAGGTGGATGACAATGTCTTGGTAGATTTGCAGTTGTGCCATACTCCTTCCATTTTCAGATGATGGATTGAACATGGATTGAACAACTCCATGTTGTTCAGAGCTTTTATATATATTTTTTATAACCTAACCCTGCTTTATACTTGTCCACAACTTTATCCCTGACCTGTTTGGTGTGTTACTTGGTTTTCATGATCCTGTTTGATCACTAATGTTCTCTAACAAACCTATGAGGGCTTCATAGAATAGCTGTAGTTATACTGAGTAGAGATGAGCGAATCGAAGCTAATGAAGTGGAATTCGTTATGAATTTCAGGAAAAATTTGATTCGCACCGAATCCGAATTTCTTCTTGCTTCGTAGTAACGAATCGCATTTTTCCTAAAATGGCTGCTGCACATGTGAGGACATGGAAAAAGGAAGTCTGGGTAGGCGGGATCACCCATACTGACATGCATGTAGCCAATCAGCAGCCAGCCAGCCCTGTGATGTCACAGCCATATAAATACGGCAGCCATCTTAGATTCTGCCAATTACCAGCGTACTTAGTACAGGGAGAGACATGTCTGCAGACGCTAGGGACAGTGATTAAAAAATTGTCATTGTGCTAAAAAAAACGATTTATAAGTGCAGGGAAAGATTATTCAAGGTGTAGGAAAAGGATATGGAGGAATAATTTCATAAGGTTCATTAAGGGAGGCGACAGCCTGGGTAATAGGAATATTCCTATTAGACCTTGCAGCACTGACTAGGCACCCAAATAGCCATTATACAGCTCTGTAATTCCAGCAAACTGTTCATATTAGGGTGAAAGTGCTGGTTGATACAGGCATTAACAGGGGTTATTACAAGGAAATTTTTCTACGTCTTATTTGCCCTTGTGCGGTGCACTTATCTGTAGTAAAGGCTTTAGCCTGGGTTCACACATGAGCGTATTCGATAAGCGCTTTTTACAGGCGTTTTTATCGGTCGTTTGTATCGGGCGTTTTTAATGGGCGGAAACAAGCAAACGCCCATTTAGGAGCGTTCCCGCTGAAGTCTATGGGCGGGAACGCGCGACAATACGCCCCAAATAAGCTCCTGTACTTCTTGGGGCATAGGGCGTTTTACAGCGCTGTAAAACGCTCAGGTGAGAACCAAGCCCATAGGGAAACATTGGTTTTTGCCTGTTGAGCGTTTTACAGTGCGTAGGAACGTGCTGTAAAACGCTCAGATGTAAACCTAGCCTTAGTGGGGTGTTTTAGCGGAAAAATAAAAAATATATTTGCTACTCAGCGGTGTAGTTATTTCTTGTAAAGCCTTTTGTGACGTGTATTAGCGCAAAAAGAAAAAATACATTTACCACTCTGCGGTGCACTTATCTGTAGTAAAGGCTTTGGTGGGGTGTTTTAGTGCAAAAAGAAAAATTACATTTGCCATTCTGCGGTTTAGTTATTTCTTGTAAAGCCTTTTGTGACGTGTATTAGCGCAAAAAGAAAAAATACATTTACCACTCTGCGGTGCACTTATCTATAGTAAAGGCTTTAGTGGGGTGTTTTAGCGGAAAAAGAAAAAATATATTTGCCGCTCAGCAGTTTAGTTATTTCTTGTAAAGCCTTTTGTGACGTGTATTAGCGCAAAAAGAAAAAATACATTTACCACTCTGCGGTGCACTTATCTGTAGTAAAGGCTTTGGTGGGGTGTTTTAGTGCAAAAAGAAAAATTACATTTGCCATTCTGCGGTTTAGTTATTTCTTGTAAAGCCTTTTGTGACGTGTATTAGCGCAAAAAGAAAAAATACATTTACCACTCTGCGGTGCACTTATCTATAGTAAAGGCTTTAGTGGGGTGTTTTAGCGGAAAAAGAAAAAATATATTTGCCGCTCAGCAGTTTGGTTATTTCTTGTAAAGCCTTTTGTGACGTGTATTAGCGCAAAAAGAAAAAATACATTTACCACTCTGCGGTCCACTTATCTGTAGTAAAGGCTTTGGTGGGGTGTTTTAGTGCAAAAAGAAAAATTACATTTGCCATTCTGCGGTGCAGTTATTTCTTGTAAAGCCTTTTGTGACGTGTATTAGCGCAAAAAGAAAAAATACATTTGCTGCTCTGAGGTGCAATAATCTGTAGCAAAGGCTTTTGTGTGGTGTTTTAGCGGAAAAAGAAAAAATATATTTGCCGCTCAGCTGTGTAGTTATTTCTTGTATAGCTTTTTGTGACGTGTATTAGCACAAAAAGACAAAATACATTTACTGCTCTGTGGTGCACTTATCTGTAGTAAAAGATTTGGTGAGGTGTTTTAGCGAAAAAGAAAAAATACATTTACCACTCTGCGGGGTACTTATCTGTAGTAAAGGCTTTGGTGAGGTGATTTAGCGCAAAAAAAAGACATTTGCCATTCTGCGGTGCAGTTATTTCTTGAAAAGCCTTTTGTGACGTGTATTAGCGCAAAAAGTAAAATTACATTTACCGCTCTGTGGTGTACTTCTTTGTAGTAAAGGCTTTGGTGGGGTGTTTTAGCGGAAAAGAAAAAAATACATTTACCATTCTGCGATGCACTTATCTGTAGTAAAGGCTTTGGTGGGGTGTTTTACCGCAAAAAGAAGAAAATCCATTTGCCGTTCTGCGGTGTAGTTATTTTTCGTAAAGCCTTTGGTGACGTGTATTAGCGCAAAAAGAAAAAATACATTTACCGCTCTGCGGTGGACTAACCTTTAGTAAATGCTTTGGTGGGGTGTTTTAACGCAAAAAGAGAAAATACAATTGCCATTCTGCGGTGCAGTTATTTCTTGTAAAGCCTTTTGTGATGTGTATTAGTGGAAAAAGAAAAAATACATTTACCGCTCTGCGGTGCACTTATCTGTAGTGAAGGCTTTGGTGGGGTGTTTTAGCGCAAAAAGATAAAATACATTTACCGCTCTGCGGTGCACTAACCTTTAGTAAATGCTTTGGTGGGGTGTTTTAACGCAAAAAGAAAAAATACAATTGCCATTCTGCGGTGCAGTTATTTCTTGTAAAGCCTTTTGTGATATGTATTAGTGGAAAAAGAAAAACTACATTTACCGCTCTGAGTTGCACTTATCTGTAGTAAAGGCTTTGGTGGGGTGTTTTAGCGTAAAAAAAAATACATTTACCGTTATGTGGTGCACTTTTCTGTAGTTAAGGCTTTGGTGGGGTGTTTTAGCGCAAAAAGATAAAATACATTTACCGCTCTGCGGTGCACTTATCTGTAGTAAAGGCTTTGGTGGGGTGTTTTAGGGTAAAAAAATACATTTACCGTTATATGGTGCACTTTTCTGTAGTTAAGGCTTTGGTGGGGTGTTTTAGCGCAAACAGAAAAAATACATTTACAGCTCTGCGGGGAACTTATCTGTAGTAAAGGCTTTGGTGGGGTGTTTAAGCGCAAAAATAAAAAATACATTTGCCGTCCTGCGGTGTAGTTATTGCTTGTAAAGCCTTTTGTGACGTGTATTAGAGCAAAAAGAAAAAATACATTTACCGCTGTGCGCTGCACTTATCTGTAATAAAGGCTTTGGTGCAGTGTTTTAGCGCAAAAAGAAAAAATACATTTGCCGTTCTGCGGTACAGTTATTTCTTGTAAAGTCTTTTGTGACATGTATTAGCGCAAAAAGAAAAAATACATTTACCGCTCTGCGGTGCACTTATTTGTAATAAACGCTTTGGTGGGGTGTTTTAGCGCAAAAAAATATATACATTTACCGTTCTGTGGTGCACTTATCTGTAGTAAAGGCTTTTGTGTGGTGTTTTAGCACAAAAAGAAAATATACATTTACCGCTCTGCGGTGCACTTATTTGTAATAAACGCTTTGGTGGGGTGTTTTAGCGCAAAAAAATATATACATTTACCGTTCTGTGGTGCACTTATCTGTAGTAAAGGCTTTTGTGTGGTGTTTTAGCACAAAAAGAAAATATACATTTACCGCTCTGCGGTGCACTTATCTGTAGTAAAGGGTTTGGTGCAGTGTTTTAGCAGAAAAAGAAAAAATATATTTACCACTTAGCGGTGTAGTTATTTCTTGAAAAGCCTTTTGTGATGTGTATTAGCGCAGAAATAAATATACATTTACCGCTCTGCGGTGCACTTATCTGTAGTGAAGGCTTTGGTGGGGTGTTTTAGCGCAAACAGAAAAAATACATTTACAGCTCTGCGGTGCACTTATCTATAGTAAAGGCTTTGGTGGGGTGTTTAATCACAAAAAGAAAAAATACATTTGCCGTCCTGCGGTGTAGTTATTTCTTGAAAAGCCTTTTGTGACGTGTATTAGAGCAAAAAGAAAAAATACATTTACCGCTCTGCTGTGCACTTATCTGTAGTAAAGGCTTTGGTGGGGTGTTTTAGGGCAAAAAAATATATACATTTGCCGCACTGCGGTGCAGAAATCTGTAGTAATGGCTTTTGTGTGGTGTTTTAGCGGAAAAAGAAAAAATATTTCTCATACTTTTTTCCATTGGGGGACACAGGCCATGGGTATAGCTTAGAGGTATTAGTAGGAGGGACACTATGCAAATACAAAAGAGCTCCTCCTCCTCGGGCTATACCCCTCGACTCCACCAGGAGAAACTCAGTCTTTGCTTAGTGTCTGGTGAAGGAGGTTGACATTTTCTTGATTCATCTCCTTTTTGTTATTTTTTTCTAGTTGGGAACGCAGGTCGGCATGGCGCCTTCCTGGTCCCCCATGGAGTGCCCGCCGCCGTCTGTTGGACGCTGTCTGGCTGCCTCCATTATCCCCCAAGAAGGCAAGTGGATCCAGGCTCGACCTGTCAGCTCCGGCATCCCACCAGCTCCTGGGTCACCTGTCGCTGCCCTCCATCCGGAGCACTGAACACAGGTGAGTCAGATGTCTGAAGAGGTGAACCCTGCTGTTACAGGACAGAGGGAGAAGACTGCAGGAGCAGATAAGTATGAAGCTGCATCCTCTGTGCCCCCCTCCCTCCCTCCCCTCCTATGCTTGAGACCTATGGGCCGTCTGGGTGAATGGGGATTTGGGTGACTCATTCTGTCTGGGGCGCTCCTGACACCGAGGGAATCTGGAGGCATTTTATTAAGAGCATGCGCCATAGTCCCCCCCGGTCTGGCTTTCTCTTTATGCGGCACGTCTGATTAGAGCGGCACACACCAGCGGCGGTTTCCCGCTTTCTGAGCTCCTCTGCCTCCCCTGCATGAGCGGCCATACCTTTTATTAACCCCCGCAACGCCATGTTCTGCGCCGGGGGCCTTTTCACCAGTAGCCCTGGGACTGGAGCGCGCGCTTTTTTCACGCCTCAGTGACGCGTCTACGGGGCAGAGCCTAGTGCTTTGCTCCGGCTCCCTCCTCTGTCTACTGTGAGCTCTCCTCTTGCCGGGCGGCTGCTCTCCTGATCCCTGCTCCTCTCTGGTGATTCCTGTGCTGTGCCTAGGTGGTAGGATTGTCAGCTTCTAGCTGCAGCTATATATCTCTTTGGTTGCCATCATGCCAAAACCTAAGTCTGTTAAGACCTCTTCTCAGACCCCAATAGGGTCCTGTATAGAGTGTCTTCTCCCACTTTTGGTCACTGGTACCTGTGCCTCCTGCCCTGCCCCTGGACAGAGTCACCCTTCTCCCCCTTCTCTTGCCCAGACTAGCCCCCCTCCGGTCACTGTGGAGTCCGCGGCTCCCGCTTGGGCATCCGCCATGTCCAGTGCGGCTGCTGATTTGGCCCTATTCGCCAAGGCAGCCATGTCCTTTATGGAGCGTATGGCAGTTTCCAATCCTGCGGCGCCAACCACTCCGTCTCCTCACAGTGGTTCCCGCAGAGGACGCCTGACTATTAAGAGGCAGCGTGAGCGGCAGCATCCCTCCTCGGATGACTCTGCTTCCCCCCTCGTCTAGAGGCATGACTCTCCCCCCCCCTAGGGAGCGCAGGTCTGAAGGGGAATTGTCCGACTCGGAAGAGGTCACGGAACGGGCCCTTCCGCCTAAGCTCTCCACTATGGTGGCTGACTTAGTAACGGCTGTCAGGGACACCTTTAACCTCCAAGGGGATTCTCCTCCTTCCACTAGGAGGGAGTTCGCCCTTTTTCCTCCCAAGAAACCGGAGGCTGCTGCCTTTCCGGTCCATGAGGAATTTTCCGCGGTCGTATCCAAGGCCTGGGACTGTCCTAATCAAAAGTTCTCTGCCACCAAACGCATGGATACTCTCTATCCTTTTCCGGCGGACAGCGTGGAGAAATGGTCTTCTCCCCCTAAGGTGGATCCCCCAGTGGCCAGTTTAGCCAAAAACACGGCCCTCCCGGTCCTGGACGGCTCCTCTCTGCAGGACGCTGTGGACAGGCGCCTAGATTCTCTAGCCAAATCCATTTTCTCACTGGCGGGCATGTCCCTGCGACCTGCCTTTGCCTCGGCATGGGTGGCCAGAGCTCTCTCAATGTGGTTGCAGCGCCACCACCGAGACCTGGCAGAGCAGGATGCGTCTGCTGACATACTGGATTTGTGTCACAGCCATGGTCATGGCCGTGACTCCTTTACCGCATGCGGTTGCCTGCGGTCTGGTTTAGTTGTTCAACCACAGGTGAGGGCCGCTAGTGTGTAGCCTCACTTGTGGTTGCCACGGGCAACAAGTAGTTGGGTATTGTCGCAGTAGAGCAGCCTGAGCTGGTGCTAGGCAGCTTGCGGCAATGTACATGCGGTTGCACCTAGCAACCTCTGTTAGGTGTGTGTGTGTGTGTTATGCACTTTGTATGTCTGGTGTGCACTAGGTTTATGTTAGGTGTGCACTGTGACACTTCCCTTCACTGTGGCTGCCCGTGGCAACGTTTGGTATGTGTACATGTGGTGGCAGTGTCTCGGCCTTCTGGCTGACTCCCAGGACATGGTTGCCACGCATGTCGTTGCCTGCGGTAACAGCTGCAGTGGGATGTGCATTTGGACACTTCCCCTTTAAGTGGTTTCACTCCCTGTTAGTGTTGGCAGGGTTAATTCCCTCTCCTGTGTGTGTCTGTATGGGTGTGGCCACTTTGGGCTATAAAGCCTCTTTGGAGATCTGAAGCTGAGGGGTTCTTCAGCCATGCTTTGCTGGAGAAACCCTCCTGGTATTTCCATCTGCCAGTGGGGGCCACCCTTGTGGTCATAAACAAATTGTTATGTATTGTTTATACACAATGTTATGAGGGTGTTTGTGTGTCATGTCTATTCTTTGCAGCGGATGGTTTCCTGGTGTCCTGTGTGGTGTGTGTGCTCTGTTGTTTGTGTTTGTGGACAGCAGCACTGATACTTGGGTCCCAGGCCCTGTGTCTGTGGCAGGTGGGTGTTAGTACTAGTTGTACTTACCTGCCATTGCCATATGCCTGTCTCCGTTTCCCCTGTCTTTATAGTTTGGCCATCTTTAGACTCCTATTTCTCCATGTCCAGGAGGAACAGGTAGTCTACCCAGCTCCTAGCGTAGGGACCGGCGGAGGGCAAGTAGGGACCCGAGGTTCCAGAGCATGAGTCCTCCTACCTTCAAGGTCGGCTCATGTCTCTAGGAGTTAGGGTCAGATTAGGGAGGCAATAGGAGGTGACCTGCTCCCTAGTTCTGTGGTTCTGGCCAAGACGTGACTACCATCCTCTGTCATTGCACGGCTGAGGGTCTTCCCCATCCTCAGCCGTGACAATTTGGTCCTCCAGATGTCTCAGGCTTCCAAATTCCTCTGCGAGGCCTGCCTGGACATTGGTTCCCTCTTTGCCCGCATTTTAGCCCTCTCGGTCATTCAGCGCAGGGAGGTCTGGCTGAAGGTATGGGACGCCGACGCTTCCTCCAAGCGTTCCCTTGCTAACCTCCCCTTTGAGGGTTCCAGACTTTTTGGGGCTCAACTGGATGAGTTCATCTCAGCCGCTACTGGGGGCAAGAGCACTCATCTTCCCCAGCCCAGGTCTAAGCGCCCCTTTCGGCCTAGGACTTCCAGTTCTCGGTACCAGTCCTTTTGCCGCTTCTCTTCTAACAGGACATCACCTGCTTCCTCCGCTGGGGGGTCACAGGACTCCCAAAAGAAGCCCTCCTTCAATCCCTCCGCTCCGTTATTGTTTCTCTTCTTCCAGGGGAGTTCCTCACGTCCGTGGACATCCAGGACGCTTATCTGCATGTTCCAATCGCAGAATCTCACCAATGATTCCTGCGCTTCGCCATTGGTGGTCGTCACTATCAGTTTGTCGCCCTTCCTTTCGGGTTGGCAACCGCCCCTCGGGTCTTTAACAAGATACTTGCACCGATCATGGCGCTTCTTCGTACCAGGGGCATTCCTTTGCTGCCCTATCTGGACGATATACTGATAAAAGCCCCCTCGCTTCCGCAGGCCGAGGACAGCATCTGGATCACTGTTCAGACTCTGGAGCAGTTCGGCTGGATAATCAATTTCCCAAAGTCCTCTCTCTTTCCATCCCAGAAGCTCTCCTTCCTGGGGATGATTTTGGACACCTCGGCCGCCAGAGTGTTCCTGCCAGTCTCCAAGTCCTCCCAGATCCAGAGGGCGGTGTCGCATCTGCTGCGCTCCCAGTTCCTCTCCATACAGGAATGCATGCGGGTCCTGGGTCTTATGGTGGCCTCTTTCGAGGCCATTCCATATGCCCAGTTCCACACTCGCTTGTTGCAACAGGAGATCCTTCTTCTCTGGAACAAGACCTCTCGGGGTCTAGACGATCGCATCCGCTTGTCTCAGCGGGTTCGGGCAGCTCTCCCTTGGTGGCTGTCTCCGATCAACCTGAGGTCGGGGAGATCCTTTCTCCCGTTCTCCTGGACGATCGTCACCACCGATGCCAGCCTCCTGGGTTGGGGCGGCGTTCTCCAGTCTCGCACGGTTCAGGGGATTTGGTCGACGGCAGAGTCTCGCCTTCCGATCAACATTCTGGAACTGAGGGCGATTTTCCACTCTCTCTCCCATTGGACTCCTTTCCTTGCGGGCCTTCCGGTGAGGATTCAATCGGACAATGCCACGGCTGTGGCCTACATCAACCATCAGGGAGGGACCCGCAGACGGATGGTGATGCAGGAGGTGACCAGAATTCTGACGTGGGCGGAGTCGCACGTTTCGGTGTTGTCAGCAGTTTACATTCCAGGAGTGGACAACTGGACAGCGGACTTTCTAAGCCGCAACAAGGTGGATCCAGGCGAGTGGTCTCTGCATCCAGATGTGTTCGAAGAAATCTGCCGCAGATGGGGCCGTCTGGAGGTGGACTTGATGGCGTCCAGGCTCAACAACAAGCTCCCGGTGTTCCTGGCTCGCGCCCGGGATCCGAAGGCATACGGGGTGGACGCGCTGGTGTCTCCGTGGCGGGACTTAAGTCTCCTCTATGTCTTACCTCCGCTTCCTCTACTTCCGAAGGTTCTACGCAAGATCGAGGCGGAGGGGAGTCCGACCGTTCTCATCGCCCCACCGCGCGTGGTTCTCAGACGTGGCTCGGATGTTGGTGGACGCCCCATGGCCTCTTCCCGACAGAAAGGACCTACTGTCTCAGGGCCCGCTCTTCCACCAGAATTTACGGTCTCTTCGTTTAACGGCGTGGCTGTTGAAACCGCCCTCCTGAAGAAGAGGGGGTTCTCGGATTCAGTGATTAGAACCATGATCAGTGCAAGGAAGCCGGCCTCCTCCCGGATTTACTATCGTACCTGGAAGGCCTTCCTGACTTTTTGTGAGAGCTCAGGGTTCTCTCCCCTTCGCTTTTCCATCCCGACGGTGCTGTCTTTTCTTCAGTCCAGGCTTGAGATGGGACTGTCGCTGAGTTCCCTGAAAGGTCAGGTTTCGGCGCTGGCCGTCTTTTTTCAGAAGTCCCTTGCTCTTGTGGGTCCTGTGAAGACCTTTCTTCAGGGGGTGGCACATTCGGTTCCCCCGTATGTTCCCCCATTGCCTCCTTGGGATCTCAATTTGGTCCTGCACGCTCTGCAGTCGGCCCCCTTCGAGCCTCTGAGAGAGGTCTCCCTAACTTTTCTCACCTGGAACGTGGTCTTCCTGGTGGCCATAACTTCCATCAGACGGGTGTCGGAGCTGGCCGCTCTTTCCTGCCAGGAGCCTTTTCTGGTTTTTCACCAGGATAAGGTTGTGCTCCATCCGGTTCCCTCCTTTTTGCCCAAGGTGGTCTCTCCCTTCCACCTTAACGAGGATCTTGTCCTGCCCTCCTTTTGCCCTTCTCCGGCAAACCCCAAGGAACGCGCTCTACATTCGCTGGATGTGGTATGGGCCCTGAAGGTGTATTTCACGGCTACCGCTTCCGTCCGCCGTTCAGATTCCCTCTTTGTGATTCCCGAGGGGCCTCCAAGGTCACTGTGGCGCGATGGATCCGCTCGGCTATTTCCGCGGCTTATCGTGCTCGGATTCCGTTCCCCCGGCTCGGATTACCGCTCACTCCACTAGGGCGGTTGGGGCCTCCTGGGCAAGGAGCAATCATGCCTCTGCGTCTCAGCTGTGTAAGGCGGCCACCTGGTCGTCCTTACATACCTTTACAAAGTTTTATCAGTTGCATTCACTGGCTTCGGCTGATGCTGTCTTTGGCCGCAGGGTTTTGCAGGCTGTGGTTCCTGTTTGACCGTTGGACGTTCCTCCTGGCGGTGCTAATATTTTTTCCTACCCCATGGACTGCTTTAGGACGTCCCATGGTCTGTGTCCCCCAATGGAAAAAAGTACGAGAAAGGGAGATTTTTTTGTGAAACTCACCTGTAAAATCTTTTTCTCGTCTTTTCCATTGGGGGACACAGCTCCCACCTATTCTGCCTGTTGCAGGAGGGGTTTTCAGTTCAGTTTCTGTTTGTGGTTAGACCTCATGGGCTTTGGTCCGATGGCTTCCATTATTTTTTCTTGTCTCCTTCTCCTACTGCTTTTGCAACGCCTGAGTTTCTCCTGGTGGAGTCGGGGGGTATAGCCCGAGGAGGAGGAGCTCTTTTGTATTTGAATAGTGTCCCGTCTACTAATACCTCTAAGCAGGTGAGTTTCACAAAAAATCTCCATATTTGCCGCTCAGCGGTGTAGTTATTTCTTGTAAAGTCTTTTGTGACATGTATTAGCGCAAAAAGAAAAAATACAATTACCGCTGTGCGCTGCACTTATCTGTAGTAAACGCTTTGTTAGGGTGTTTTAGCACAAAAAGAAAAAATACATTTACCGCTCTGCGGTGCACTTATCTGCAATAAAGGCTTTGGTGCAGTGTTTTAGCATTAAAAAAACTACATTTACCGTTCTGTGGTGCACTTATCTGTAGTAAAGGCTTTGGTGGGGTGTTTTAGCGCGAACAGAAAAATACATTTACAGCTCTGCTGTGCACTTATCTGTAGTAAAGCCTTTGGTAGGGTGTTTAAGCGCAACAAATAAAAATACATTTGCTGTCCTGCAGTGTAGTTATTGCTTGTAAAGCCTTTTGTGACGTGTATTAGCGCAAAAAGAAAAAATACATTTTCTAGTCTGCGGTGCACTTATCTGTAGTAAAGGCTTTGGTGGGGTGTTTTAGCCCAAAAAGAAAAAATACATTTGCAGTTCTGCGGTGTAGTTATTTCTTGTAAAGCCTTTGTGATGTGTATTAGCGAGAAAATAAAAATTACATTTACCGCCCTGCGGTGAACTTATTTGTAGTAAAGGCTTTGGTGGGGTGTTTTAGCAGAAAAGAAAAAATATATTTGCCGCTCAGCGGTGTAGTTATTTCTTGAAAAGCCTTTTGTGACGTGTATTAGCTCAAAAAGAAAAAAATACATTTACTGCTTTGCGGTGCACTAACCTTTAGTAAATGCTTTGGTGGGGTGTTTTAGCGTAAAAAAAGTACATTTACAGCTCTGCGGTGCACTTATCTGTAATAAAGGCTTTGGTGCTGTGTTTTAGCGCAAAAAGGAAAAATACATTTGCCGTTCTGCGGTGCCGTTATTTCTTGTAAAGCCTTTTGTGAAGTGTATAAGCGCAAAAAGAAAAAATACATTTACCGCTCTGCGGTGCACTTATCTGTAGTAAAGGCTTTGGTGGGGTGTTTTAGCGTAAAAAAATATACATTTACCGTTCTGTAGTGCACTTATCTGTAGTAAAGGCTTTGGTGGGGTGTTTTAGCACAAAAAGAAAATATACATTTACCGCTCTGCGGTGCACTTATCTGTAGTAAACGGTTTGGTGCGATGTTTTAGCGGAAAAAGAAAAAATATATTTACCACTTTGCGGTGTAGTTATTTCTTGTAAAGCCTTTTGTGATGTGTATTAGCGCAAAAATAAATATACATTTACCGCTCTGCGGTGTACTTATCTGTAGAAAATGCTTTGGTGGGGTGTTTTAGCACAAAAAGAAAAAATACATTTGCCGCACTGCGGTGTAGTTATTTCTTATAAAGCCTTTTGTGACGTGTATTAGCGCAAACAGAAAAATTACATTTACCGCTCTGCGGTGCAGAAATCTGTAGTAAAGGTTTTTGTGTGGTGTTTTAGCAGAAAATGAAAAAATATATTTGCCGCTCATCGGTGTAGTTATTTCTTATAAAGCCTTCTGTGACGTGTATTAGCGCAAAAAGAAAAAATAGATTTACCGCTGTGCGCTGCAATTATCTGTAGTAAAGGCTTTTGTGGGATGTTTTAGCGTGAAAATAAAAAATACATTTGCCGCTCTGCGGTGCAGTAATCTGTAGTAAAGGCTTTTGTGTGGAGTTTTAGCAGAAAAAGATAAAATATATTTGCCACTCAGCGGTGTAGTTATTTCTTGTAAAGCCTTTTGTGACGTCTATTAGCGCAAAAAGAAAAAATACATTTGCCGCTCTGCGGTGCAGTTATCTGTAGTAAAGGCTTTTGTGGGGTGTTTTAATTTTCTTTTTATTTATTTCATCTAACAGTTGTGGGGATTTACTCTGGTAGTTAGGACTAGCAGATGCAGTATAGAGGCAAAGTACACAGTTCTTGAATCAAACAGCGGTGTTTATTCACGCATTGGTGTATAACAAAATGCAGATAAGGTGTATCACAAAACGCAGGTGGCTTGGTGTTTGTTCACACACAAGGAAAGTCCATAAACAATAAGTCACCTTTTTTCCTGGTTGTTAATTTGCACCCTGTTAGCAGTTCAGCCTCATCAATTCCATAGGCGGCCTGTTCGTCTTTAGAGGGGCCTGAGTCCTGCAGCCCGGCTCAAACCTCGAATCCCAGCACAGCCCTCAGGTCACAGCACAAAGACTCCTGAGCTCCACTGTCAGAGGGAGGTAAATCCACACACCTGGCCGTGCTGGCTGGTTTTTATGCCTGGCAAAACCCGGCCAGGATCATGGGGAGTAGTCACCCACCCAGCACTTTGACTACTCCCACTAAGAGCCGTCCCGGATCAGCTATGACAGCCATGCTAAATCTCAAGGTGTCAATTAGCAATAGCTGTTGCGGACACATAAAATACCGGCTCTGACTTCTCCGAGGCCAGGAACCTCGGTGACACATACCTTCCATCTACGATGATTCCAGGTACCTTCTTATACAGAATGTCAAGCAGAGAAGTGTCAGGCCCTGCGGCAGAAGGTGAAGCGTGGCCAGGGTGCCAATATTGGCACTACGGCCCTGCCTCAACATATGCAGTGTCGCCATGCAGTGGCCTTTGGAGAGTCGTGGCTCCAATCTGGTGGTCCAGCCTGCTGCAGCAACCACAGCATCACCCAGTGGCATGCAACCGGTTTCAGGCAGTCAAGGCTCCACCACCTCAGCCGAAAGGGAGCTGCTGTCATTCCCATCATCTGCTGGTCCAAATGCTCCTGCTCCTCCTTCTCCTACTCCTCGTTACTCATTCCGTCAGCAATCAATGTGAAGTGATTGCCTAGAGACAACAGTAGGGGTGCACTCATCCAACGGCGCAGAAGCTAAATGTGCTCCTGTCCAAGTTGCTGGTACTGCAATCTCTCCCTTTCCAAGTGGTGGACTCTACACCTTTCAGAGAACTGATGGCTTGTGCCGAGCCGAGGTGGAGAGTCCCAAGCAGTCATTTCTTTGACAAAAAGGCAGTACCAGCACTGCACAAATATGTACAATAGAAGATGGGCCAGTCCTTGAGCCTGTCGGTGTCTGCCAAGTGTGCACGGCATTGCCGACGTGTGTAGCTGTAACTACGGTCAGGGACAGTACATGTCCTTTACGGCCCACTGGGTGAATGTGGTTCCTTCACAGCCACACCAGCAACATGGCCAGGTGACGCCGCTTCTGCCTCCACGTTGCCACGCCGTTGGTCCATCAACAATTTACGCCTCTGCCTCCTCATCCTCCACCGTGTCCTCAGCCTCCACTGCAGGGACAATTCACAGTGCCCCTCCAGCATACCACATGTGCAGGGCATGGCGGTGTCACACTATTCACACAGGGGAGGAACTGCTCTGTGTCCTTCATCAAGAAATCGAATCTTGGCTTTCTTAGCAACAACTCAAAATCGGAAACATGGTGACCGACAACGGGAAGAACACTGTGTCGGCACTGCGTCAAGAAGGGCTGAGCCATGCGCCCTGCATGGCACACGTGTTCAATCTGGTTGTCAAGCGTTTCTTGAAGTCTTCCACCCATCTGCAAGATATCATAAAAATGGCCAGGAAACTTTGCATGCATTTCAGCCACTCGTACACCGTGAAGCACACTCTCCTTGAGCTGCAGCGGCAGAAAGGCATCCTCCAATATAGGCTGATATGCAACGTTTCCACACGTTGGAATTCCACCCTGTTGGACCGACTGTACGAACAGAGAAAGGCCATCAACGATTTCCTGATGATCCAAGCGGACAGGAGTACTTGATGTCAGCCAGTGGCAGCTCATGCGTGACACCTGCCGTTTGCTCAGGCTATTTGAGGATGCCACATTATTTGTCAGTTGCCAGGACTATGAACAACGTCATTTCACTGCTTCTTGTCTTGTAACAGATGCTGGTAAATATGGTTGATCAGGGGACTGGAGACGTCCTAGATCTCACGGCTACATAAGCCCTGTAGGGGCTGAACTGGAGGAAGAGGAGGACATTTGAGCACAAGCAATGTGTAGCGAAATGGGTGGTTTTTCTACACAGGTGACAGGAGAGGAGGAGCAGGAGAAGCCGGAGGAGCAAGAGGGAGATGAGGAAGATAAGGCAGATGACCTAGGCACACCGTGGCAGTATGCAGTAAAGATGGAGGCAGGGAGTCCCTCTAAATCACTTAAACAAAAATGGCCCGCTGCATGCTCAGTTGCTTGGGTAGTGACAGCCGAATTGTCACAATTCGGCAGAGGGATGACTTCTGGCTTTCCACCTTGTTGGACCCTCGCTACCGGTCCAAAATGGGGGCCTTTTTTACACCCGCTGAGAGGGAGAACAATCTGGACTACTATAGAGACATCCTTTGTAGTCAGTTGGCTGCTGCCTAGCCTATCTGCACCATCGTCCATCCTCTCGTAGGTCTGACCGGTGGGGCCCTCTGCGCTCACGTTCCACTGCCATGGCTGCTGGGGAGGGGTGGGGTGGTAGGAGCAGTACCAACTCCATCAGCAGCACCCTGAGTCTAGAGTCGCTGATGAGCAGCTTCACCCGCCTAGTGAAGAAACTACTCACTAGCAGCTAGACATAGAGCAGGGCCTGAACCAGCAGGTGGTTGCATACTTGGACAGCACCCTGCCAACCCACATTGAAGATCCGCTGGACTACTGGGCAGCCAACCTGGATTTGTGGCTGCAACTAGAAGAGTTTGCCCCGGAAAAGCTGTCCTGTCCGGCCAGTAGTGTGGCATTAAAGCGGGTTTAGTGCAGCGGGGGCAATAGTTACCCCAAGAAGAACTCGACTGTCCACCCAAAATGTGGAGAGACTGACCTTTGTCAAGATGAATCAGGTGTGGATCAGCCAGGATTTCCACCCACCAATGCCTGAACACTTTGACAAAATAGATCGGTTTCCTATGGCTACCTGCCTCAGCTACTATTCTGATGCTGCCACCCGCCTGATGCCACACATCTGATGCCAAGTGCTCCTTCTTTCACCCACCATCTTTATCGGGTACTGGTATTGCCATCCACCTCCACACTATGTCACCGTGCCACTCTATGGCCTCCTCATGCTGCTGCCACCTCCACACTCTGTCATTGGGCCACTCTGTGGTCTCCTCATGCTGCCGCCATCCCCAGACTCTGTCATTGGGCCACTCTGTGGTCTCCTCATGCTGCTGCCACCTCCAGACTCTGTCATTGTGCCACTCTGTGGCTTCCTGATGCTGCTGCCACCTTCAGACTCTGTCATTGGGCCACTCTGTGGTCTCCTCATGCTGCCGCCACCTCCAGATTCTGTCATTGTGTCACTCTGTGGCCTCCTGATGCTGCTGCCACCTCCATACTCTGTCATTGTGCCACTCTGTGGCCTCCTCATGCTGCTTCCACCTTCACACTCTGTCATTGTGCCACTCTGTGGTCTCCTCATGCTGCAGCCACCTCCAGACTATGTTGTTGTGCCACTCTGTGACTTCCTGATGCTGCCGCCACCTCCAGACTCTGTCATTGGACCACTCTGTGGCCTTCTGATGCTGTCGCCTCCTCCAGACTCTGTCATTGCGCCACTCTGTGGCTTCAGACTCTGTAATTGGGCCACTCTGTGGTCTCCTCATGCTGCCGCCTCCTCCAGATTCTGTCATTGTGCAACTCTGTGACCTCCTGATGCTGCCACCACCTCCAGACTCTGTCATTGGGCCACTCTGTGGTCTCCTCATGCTGCCGCCACCTCCAGACTCTGTCATTGGACCACTCTGTGGCCTCCTGATGCTGCCGCCACCTTCAGACTCTATAATTGGGCCAAAGAAATAAAGGAATATTCTCCAGCATCCGTCAGTATTGGTCGTCTTTATGGTAGATCGGTATAACAGTACATGCTTCAATCTTCACCACCCTCCACCACAGGTTAACATGTTTCAAACTCGGAAGTTCTTAGTCATAACCTGATTATGACTAAGAACTTCCGAGTTTGAAACATGTTAACCTGTGGTGGAGGGTGGTGAAGATTGAAGCATGGACTGTTATACCGATCTACAATAAAGACGACCAATACTGACGGATGCTGGAGAATATTCCTTTATTTCTTTGATTATACAAGGGACGGGTCCGGTCCTCTCCGTGCACCGAACGCTTATGGTGAGCTGGATAAACTTTCTTCTTTGATTTCTGTAATTGGGCCACTCTGTGGTCTCCTCATGCTGCCGCCACCTCCAGATTCTGTCATTGTGCCACTCTGTGGCCTCCTGATGCTGCCGCCACCTCCAGACTCTGTCATTGTGCCACTCTGTGGCCTCCTGATGCTGTCGCCGTCTCCAGACTATGTCATTGTGCCACTCTGTGGCCTCCTGATGCTGCTGCCACCTTCAGACTCTGTCATTGGGCCACTCTGTGGTCTCTTCATGCTGCCGCCACCTCCACACTATGTCACCTAGCCACTCTGTGGCCTCCTGATACTGCCGCAACCACCACACTCATTGTGCCACTCTTAGCCTCCTGATACTGCCGCCACCTCCAGACTCTGTCATTGGGCCACTCTGTGGTCTACTCATGCTGCTTCCACCTCACCACTATGTCATAGGGCCACTCTGTGGTCTTCTCATGCTGTTCCCACCCTCCCGACTTCTTGACTGGGCCACTATTTAGCCTTTTTGGCTTGGCTGACATCATCATTTATTTATGATAAAATGAGATGCACAATGGATACTGTCTGTGGAGCAGCTGTAATGCCTGTATGGTCCCATCAGAATTGGCTTATGATTTGGTAGCCAAAAGCAGGAGTGGGTGCAAAACACAGAAGACATGCAACTATTCCGTTCACGTGTCATCTCTCTTTTGGATCCAATCCTGGTTTTTTTTGGCATTAGCAATACTGATGGATTACTGACCAAATGCAGACCGAGTGAAGGCTCCACAGAAAGGATCCGTTTTTTGTGGGTTATTGTTCTGACGGATCAGAGGAAGGGCAAAATAATCAGTGAACTTGACACAAACTTACTGCTGACACCCTCTCCACTCTGTCGGGGGGCTCTATTTGTATAACCGTTTAAAAGAACAGGGTCTGAAGACATCTATGTGGAATCAGCTGATGGAGGTGTAAAAGGAGTGCGCTTCTTCTTGGCGCTAACATTGACCTGTAAGGTGAAGTTCATGCGTGACTTATGTGGTCAGTTTTTGCCCCGTGACTGCCCAGATAAGTGAAGTGTGCAGTGAAGTGTGCAGTGATTCTAAGTGTGACACCTGTCATCTACATGTCATACTGACAGTATTATTTCACTACCACAGCAGACTCCCTATGAATGTTCTACACCACTATAAAGGCTCTCTGCAGCGAGGAAATAGCATTTTTTTTAACAAAATTCGCCGCAAATGTATTTAGATCGAACCAATTTTTTCCCCAAAAAATTTGGCGAACCAGCGAACCGAATTTTTGAAAAATTCGATCATCTCTAATACTGAGAATAAATTACACACAGGCAGACTCTATTTTCTAATTACGGGTGACTTCTGAAGGCAATTTGTGACGAATTGATTTTATTTAGGGGTATCAGAATACAGGGGGCTGAATACAAATGCACACCACACTTTTCAGATTTTTAATGATTCAAAATTTTGTTAACAATTATGATTTTCTTTTCACTTCACACATACTGTATGTACTAGTTTTTGTTGGTCTATCACATAAAATCCCAATAAAATGCATTTAAGTTTGTGGGTGAAACATGAAAAAATGTGGAAAAGTTCAAGGGGTCTTTGCATGGTTTTTATTGGTGAAACAAATGTTATCAGGCTATATGAATTGACACTATGTCTTGGAGCCAGTGATAGTAACTTGTTTCACTTGCAATATTCTGGACAACTGCTTTGAGATTTTTTTTTTATATGGCTAGTCCCAGAAAAAAACACCACCAAAAATAACCTGTTTTAACTAAATATTAAATTTTGCATTTCTGCGCCTATGTATTCCTCTAGTCCCAAAAGAACACATTTCTGCTGCCTGAAGACACAAAAAAATAATCATGTTGAAATTATTAGTGTTGAGTGAGCATGTCCGGCCGAATACCAGTTCGGCTCGAGCATCGCTATGCTCGGCACATGACAGTGCTAAGCCGAGTACCGCATGTGCTCGAGTGCAATGCTCGAGTCTCCTCACGCACATTTCGCGGCTGCTAAGTACTGCCCTCACTGTAATGCCAGTAGCCATGTTGGCTACTGGCATTACAGTGATTGGCTGGCCGGAACACGTCATCGGATGCTATATAGCACCCGATGATGCAAGTTTGGCTCATTCTAAGTCAGGGAGAGCCAGGGAGAGCTGAGGATAGGAAGGGACAGAGAGTGTAGGGAGTGTAATCGAATATTATAAGTGTACAAAAACGTTTCAGAGACCAAAAAGTCCTTGTAAGGACTATTGTGTGTGACAGCAGCAATATATTTTTGTAGCGCAACCTGCGCTAAATTGCTCAGTATTAGGGCCCATTCACAAGACCGTATGTATGGATCCGCACTCGTTATGCAATTTTGAGGAAGGTATGTGGATCCATTCATTTCTATGGGCCCTCAAAAGATGCGGACAGTACACTGTTATTCCGTACCGCAGCTCCGTAAAAATAAACTTCAATGTCCTATACCTGTCCTCAGAAAACGTTCCGTGGACCCATACAAGTCTATGGGTCCGCAAAAATGCGGATTACAACGGAAATGTCTCTGTATGTAATTCGCATTTCTCCCGATCGATGTCCCCAATTTTATTGATCCAGCCCCAAATAAAAATTTATACATTATCAGACACGTCTGTCTTGACAAATTCAGACAGAGAAAAAACATTTTGTGAGTTGGCTGTGAGTTTGTGAGTTGTCTCACATGGCTTTCTCTGTTGAGAGGATGATAGTTCTAATCCAGGAGAGAATAGAGTTGTGGGACAGTCGTTCAGAATTGTACCACGACCGTGTCCGCAAGGATAGGTCGTGGTGCAAAGTTTCCGAAATCGGAATGCCGGACGAGTTGGCAAAGGGAGATGCCAAAGTCCATAAAAGGATTAGTAAGTAAATTTATATTTTAATATCAGAAAAAAAGGAAAAGGAGCTCATGATACCAAAATATATTGTTTATTAAAGCATGATTAAAAATTACATGAGTAAAGCCAATAAATAAATGGTGCCATAGACATGATGAAAAATAGGAGCGGAGGACAGAAAAAGAAACGCCACCCTGGGAGAACAAGCACACGGATCAAAAAAGCATGGTACAATGTGTAAAGAAAAGACATGGGAAACAATGCAGAGTCAATGCTCCAAACCATGTACTGGGTATTATTAAAATAAAGTACCAGGTGAGACACATGTCAACCGCATGAACACCTCTGTATATAAATCATTGGTATGCAAACAGACAGTAGACAATGAAGTGATGCTGTAGACCAATGAGCAATGAAAAGTAAGAGTAATAATAATGATGGTAAAATAGAGGGGAACAACAGGAGACAGGGACTCACCAAACAAAGAGCCGTGTGCGAGGAAAAACCAGGGTGGCGCTACCCCAACGCGCGTTTCGGCATACCTTCGTCAGGGGGTAGCGCCATCACTGTGAATTGAGCATAAAAAGGCTCCCACAGCCAATAGGAGAGCCGGTACTCACTCATCCCCCGGTGTGTATGGGTAAGGGCACGCGAAAATCCGGAGGAGCACCGAGTCCAGCCACCCCACGGCCGGCGTCCCCACGGCCGGCGTCCCGCCGGCACGCCCACACCATGTGATGAAATCACATGATCGGGCGGTTCCGACGTCAGGACGCACGGACGTGAGGCGCCGGAGGCGGCTCTGGATGACGCGCGCACACGTCACACAGGGGGAGGAGAGTCGGGAGGCCACCACAAAACCATAATCAAAACGGGACGAATACTGCAGCATGAGGGATCGCATCTATGTACGTCAATGTAAAACAACTTATGTTGGACATGAATATACATGTATAAAGTAGAAGAAAAGGATCATAAATACAATCATGTATATAAACATATATGCATCACACATCAATGGATCCAATATACAAATAAATGGGCATGATTAAAACAGGCATAATGGAAATTTAAGACACTAGTTAAGATCATGATAATAATTAAGGACATGATTGAGACATAGTATAGATAGATATATGAAACAGCAATATGAGTGAATAAATATATATATCTAATAAATATGAAATTAATAAATATATACACACCTAGTCATAAAAGACAGTGAACGGATAATAATGCTAAAAAAACGCAGAGTGTACACAACATGTCCACAAAGTGATGAAAAGTGAGTGGTATGTAAATATAGTGTAAATTGGTAAAAAAAAAAAAAGGGGGGAGAGATGGGGGATGGCAAGTCCCTCAAGAGTGCTGGGATGAAAAATAATAAAAATGAAAATAGAAATGAAAAAGTAAAAAGAAATAAATGTGTGTAGGTGGGGAGAAAAAATAATAATAATAGAGAAAATAATGATGATACTGAAAAGATAAACGGTAATAAGGATGCTGGTGATAAAGAAGGGTCATGTAAGAGGAGGAAAGAATAATGAATAATAATAATTCCTCCTATAGTGTAATGAACATAGTGGGAGAATAGATGCTGGAAGTGTAAGTGGGAATGAGAGTTCATAGTAAATTTTATCAAACAATTATAGACAAAAAGTAAAATGATGAACATGAAATGTGATGTAACATAGTAACATAGTAACATAGTACATAAGGCCGAAAAAAGACATTTGTCCATCCAGTTCGGCCTGTTATCCTGCAAGTTGATCCAGAGGAAGGCCAAAAACCCTGTGAGGTAGAAGCCAATTTTCTACACTTTAGGGGAATAAAAAATTCCTTCCCGACTCCAATCAGGCAATCAGAATAACTCCCTGGATCAATGACCCCTCTCTAGTAGCTATAGCCTGTAATATTATTAAGCTCCAGAAATACGTCCAGGCCCCTCTTGAATTCCTTTATTGTACTCACCATCACCACCTCCTCAGGCAGAGAGTTCCATAGTCTCACTGCTCTTACCGTAAAGAATCCTCTTCTATGTTTGTGTACAAACCTTCTTTCCTCCAGACGCAGAGGATGTCCCCTCGTCACAGTCACAGTCCTGGGGATAAATAGCTGATGGGATAGATCTCTGTACTGACCCCTGATATATTTATACATATTAATTAGATCTCCCCTCAGTCGTCTTTTTTCTAAAGTGAATAACCCTAATTTTGATAATCTTTCAGGGTACTGTAGTTGCCCCATTCCAGTTATTACTTTAGTTGCCCTCCTCTGAACCCTCTCCAGCTCTGCTATGTCTGCCTTGTTTACAGGAGCCCAGAACTGTACACAGTACTCCATGTGTGGTCTGACTAGCGATTTGTAAAGTGGTAGGACTATGTTCCTATCACGGGAATCTATGCCCCTTCTGATGCAACCCATTATCTTGTTGGCCTTGGCAGCAGCTGCCTGACACTGGTTTTTGCTGCTTAGTTTGCTGTTTATTAAAATTCCTAGATCCTTTTCCATGTCAGTGTTACCGAGTGTTTTACCATTTAGTATGTACGGGTGACTTGCATTTTTCCTTCCCATGTGCATAACTTTACATTTATCAGTGTTAAACCTCATCTGCCACTTATCTGCCCAAGCCTCCAATCTATCCAGATCCCTCTGTAGTAGTATACTGTCCTCATCAGTGTAAATTACTTTACACAGTTTAGTGTCATCTGCGAAAATTGATACTTTACTATGCAAGCCTTCTACAAGATCATTAATAAATATATTGAAGAGAATAGGGCCCAAGACTGACCCCTGAGGTACTCCACTAGTGACAGTGACCCAATCTGAGTGTGTACCGTTAATAACCACCCTCTGTTTTCTATCACTCAGCCAGTTACTTACCCACATACAGATGTTTTCTCCCAGTCCGAGCATTCTCATTTTATATACTAACCTTTTATGTGGTACAGTGTCAAATGCTTGGGAGAAGTCCAGATATACGACATCCATTGATTCGCCGCTGTCAAGTCTAGAACTTACCTCCTCATAGAAACTGATTAAATTAGTCTGACATGACCGATCCCTCACGAAGCCATGCTGATATGGCGTTATTTGCTTATTTCCGTTGAGATGCTCTAATATAGCATCTCTCAGAAAACCTTCAAACAGTTTACCCACAACAGATGTTAAACTTACCGGCCTATAGTTTCCATGCTCTGTCTTTGGCCCCTTTTTGAATATTGGCACCACATATGCCACGCGCCAATCCTGTGGGACATTCCCTGTCAGTATAGAGTCTGCAAATATCAGAAATAAGGGTCTGGCTATGACATTACTTAATTCCTTTAGGATACGGGGGTGTATGTCATCCGGTCCTGGCGATTTGTCTATTTTAATCTTTTTAAGTCGCTGATGTACTTCTTCCTGGGTCAGACAGGACACTTTTAATGGGGAATTTATTTTTACATTCTGCATGTCATCTGACAGTTTATTTTCCTCAGTAAATACATTGGAGAAAAAAATATTTAACAGCTTTGCTTTCTCCTCGTCGCTCTCTGCGACTCCCCCCTCATTACTCTTTAAAGGGCCAACACCTTCAGATTTATACTTTTTAACATTTATATAATTGAAGAACATTTTAGGGTTAGTTTTACTCTCTTTGGCAATTAATCTCTCGGTCTCTAGTTTGGCCGCTTTTATTTGTTTTTTACATGTTCTATTTTTTTCCTTATAGTTTTTCAGTGCTTCCGTGCTACCCTCCTGTTTTAGTGTTTTATATGCTTTCTTTTTGTCATTTATTGCTTTCTTTACAGTTCTATTTATCCACATTGGTTTCTTTTTGTTCCTTAACCTTTTATTACCATACGGTATGTACCTCTCACAATGAGTTTTTAGGATGTTTTTAAAGATATCCCATTTTGTGTCTGTATTTGTGAGGACTTTGTCCCAGTTAGTTTGGCCTATGGCCTTTCTTAGTTGGCTAAATTTAGCTTTTTTGAAGTTTGGTATTTTTGTTCCTCCCTGTAGAAACGCTCTTTTGAATGATAATTGGAAGGTTATTACTTTATGGTCACTATTTCCCAGGTGTCCCCCAACCTGCACGTCTGTTGTTCTGTCAGGTCTATTGGTTAATACTAAGTCCAGTATGGCCGTCCCTCTAGTCGGGTCCTGAACCAGTTGGGAGAGGTAATTGTCTTTGGTTATTGCCACGAACCTGTTTCCCTTATGAGATATACAAGTTTCAGTTTCCCAGTCTATATCTGGGTAGTTGAAGTCCCCCATAATAACCACCTCATTATGATTTGCCGCCTCGTCTATCTCGTTTAGTAGTAGATTTTCTGTGGACTCTGGTATATTCGGTGGTTTATAGTAAACTCCTATTAGTAATTTATTGTTGTTTTTAGCTCCATGTATCTCTACCCACAGTGACTCCACATGTTCATGTCCCTCACTTATATTTTCTCGGACTGTGGGCTTTAGACAGGACTTTATATAAAGGCAGACCCCTCCCCCTCTCCGGTTTTGACGATCCTTTCTAAACAGACTGTAACCTTGTACATTAACTGCCCAGTCATAGCTTTCATCCAGCCATGTCTCAGTTATTCCCACTATGTCATAGTCCTCCTCACACATCACTAATTCCAGTTCACCAGTTTTATTAGTCAGGCTTCTGGCATTAGTATACATACATTTGAGAGGTTTATGTATATTTTTTACCCTACACCTTTCCTTCTGTACTGTTCTAGTCCCTCCTTCCATTCCTCCCCCATTCTTATTACCTTGCCCCCGGTCTCTATCTGCACTATCTTCCCCTCCTATAACGTAATTACCCTCCCCCCCAGTCCCTAGTTTAAACACTCCTCCAACCTTCTAGCCATCTTTCTCCCCAGCACAGCTGCCCCTTCCCCATTGAGGTGCAGCCCGTCCCTACGATAGAGCCTGTAGCCGATAGAAAAATCGGCCCAAGTTTTTGAGCCACTTGTTAATCTCTCTAATCTCCCATTGCCTTTCTTGTGTGGCTCGTGGTACAGGCAGTATTTCGGAAAATACTACCTTTGAGGTCCTTGCCCTCAGCTTTTGACCTAAATCCCTGAAATCATTTTTAAGGACTCTCCACCTACCTCTAACTTTGTCATTGGTTCCGATATGGACCATGACCGCTGGATCATCTCCAGCCCCTCCCAGTAATCTGTCAACCCGATCCGCGATGTGTCGAACTCTAGCGCCAGGAAGACAGCACACTGTTCGGCGATCACGGTCTTTGTGACAGATTTCCCTATCTGTTCCCCTAATAATGGAGTCTCCCACTACCAGCACCTGTCTGGCCTGCCCTGCTCTCCTGGTTCCCTGCTTACTGGAGCTGACATTCCCCTGACTGGCAGAGGAAGTGTCTGGCTGCAGCAGTGCCGTCCCCGTAATGACATCCCCCTCATCTGCCAAACGTGCAAACTTGTTGGGGTGTGTCAGATCAGGGCTAGCCTCCCTGGCACTCTTCCCTCTACCCCGCTTTCTAACTTTTACCCAGCTAGCTACCTCACTTTCCTCAGCCTCCTCTCTGTCACCCTCCCCCTCATCTACCCCAAAGAGTGCTTGCTCGGTGAGAAGCAAACTCTTTTGCAAATTATCAATGCCTCTCAGTGTTGCAACTTGCCCATTTAGAGACTCGATCAGCGATTCCAAACGGGTAATTTGCTCACATCTAGAACAAAGATATACACCCTTGAACTCCTGTTCCAGGACTGCATACATCATGCAAGATGTGCACTGGACTGCGTTGTAAATTGTGCAACACATACTAAATGGGGATGTGCTAGAGAAAAAATGTGGGGTGAAAGAAAAAAAGGGGGGAAGGAAGGAGGGGAAAGGTCAGGGAAAAAGGGGGGGAAGGGAAAGGAGAGGGGGGAGAGAAAAAGGAGAAGGAAAGGAAAAGAAAAGAGGGGAAAAGAGGAAAGGAACGGGGAAGAGGGGGAAAAGGGGAAAAAAGAAATACAAAAAGAAGAAAGAGAAAAAAAGAACGAGGGGTAAAGAAAGAAGGACGAAAAGAGGAGAGTACCAAAGTCACAAGAAATAATACAAAAATGGGTAATTATATATATTAGGGAAGCTGCAGCATATACATAGAACGATCTCGCATCAACTGGGTCAAGATATGCCAAAAGAAGTCCCTTCATGATGAATCAAAAAGAAGAAGAAGGTGGCTCAATATCCCAAGAATGAAAGCTGGGGAGAAAATAAAATTTGAAAATATAATGACTATAACAATGTAAACAAACTATTAAAAGAAAAGAGATGGAATCCACAGTTGTGGGTCCAGTGGTTACAAAAAGGAAGAGAAACCCAAATTCTCGTTGAGACCCCTGGGGCGTAAAGTCCCAAGGGTCCAAATCCAGCGGCTCTCTTTTTGAGCCAGCCGCTTGGATGTATTACCTGCACGTAGATCGACCTGGATACAGTCAATACCTCTAACTTTTAGGCCTCTCGGATTACAGGAGTGGAATTCCCTGAAGTGTCTCGGGATTGGTTTAAGGGTCTCAACCTCCTTTATCTCCTGTGCATTGAGAATATGTCTCACGTTCTCCCACACGCGGACCCTTAACTCACCGGTTGTAAGGCCTACATATATTTTAGGGCACGGGCAAATGGCATAATACACTACCCGCGTACTGGAGCACGTGAGGGATTGATGAATTTTGAAAGATCTAGTTCCAGACGAATCTGCGAAATCAAAGGAACGCTCCATATTAGGGCACGCGGCACATCTGCCGCATGGTCTGAAACCAATCTTTGGGCCACCTTGCCCGGCATTCAGTTGAGGTACTATTGGTTGTAAATAACCTCGAACTAAGTTATCCCGTAGGGTGCTGGCCCTACGTGCCGTGGCCAGGGGTTGTACAGTTAGGAGCCTTTCCAACACTGGATCCGTAAGTAGGATGGACCAATGTGAGGCCAAAACCTCCCTCATTTTGTTCCACTGTGAGTGATATGTACTCACAAATCTGATCTTATCATCCGTGGTCTTATCTTTTCTGGTTTGTAACAGGTGAGATTGATCCTGACTTTTAGCACGCCAGTAGGCCTTTTTTATGGATCGGTGGCTGTAGCCTCTTTTAAGAAACCAATCCTTCAGCTCACTGGCCTGTTTTTCGAATGTTGCGTTGTCAGAACAAATCCGCCGAATGCGTAAAAACTGACCGACAGGAATGGCGGAGATCGTGCTTTTGGGGTGCAGGGATGTTGCATGCAAATATGCATTGACGGCAGTCTCTTTCCGGAAAACATCCGTCCTGCGGCGGCCGCCAGTATCCCTAAACACCGAAACATCCAAAAAATCCACTCTCTGTCTGCTGTAGCGGTAAGTCAGCTTAATGTTAATGGAATTAGTGTTCAGCACCTGAAAAAAAACATGAAGTTCCTCTACAGTGCCCTGCCAGATCAAGAAGACGTCATCTATGTACCGCGCCCATAAAATGGCGCGGTCCATGATGACGTATCTGTCTGACAGGAAAAGGTCCCTCTCCCACAGCCCCAGGAACAGGTTGGCATATGCGGGCGCACATGCCGCCCCCATCGCTGTCCCCTGGAGCTGCAGGAAAAAGGACCCGTTAAAGGAAAAGAAGTTCCTCGTGAGCACAAATGTTAGAAGTTGTAATAAGAACTTGGAAAATCCCTCGAAAGATTGCTAGCAGCCAGGAAAAATTCCACTGCTTGTAAACCCTCAGCATGTTGGATACTCGTGTAGAGGGACTCTACATCGCAGGTCACCATGATGTTATCATCCTCTAAGGTAATACCCTGTATCCTTTGTAAAAAGTCAGACGTATCTCTGACGTATGATGGTAGAGTTTCAACAATAGGTTTTAGGTGAAAATCTAATAATTTGCATATATTCTTCACCATACTGTTCACCTCTAAAAGAGATTAAGGGGTTGAAGTTTAGCTTACGATAGCAGATGGTGTCTCAGAGTTGTCGGTATGCTTCCGCCAAGTACATGCCTCGGGGCCACACCACCAAGTTTCCCCCCTTGTCAGCAGGTTTATAAATTACGTCCGGGATGTTTTTAAGCTTATAGAGACTCTGCCGTTGTTCCTTGTCTAAATTATCATTTGGAACGGATGTAGAAATCCGTTCAAAATCTCTACTGACCGTCTTCACAAAGAGGTCAATCGCCGGACATAGTGACAAGGGGGGAAATTTCTTAGACCTCTTTTTTATAGCTGATGGTATTTCATCGGCCATATTACAGTCTGGTCTCTCCTGTTCTAACAGCAAATCCTCCAGAATTTTCAAGGCCCGCTGTTCATCCTCAGAATTGAGGGAATCGGGGGAGTCACCTCTCGCGTGCCATCTCCTCATCATCAAGGAGCGCCCAAAAAGGTGCAGATCCTTGATGGCGGTGAAACAGTCAATCCTACAGCTAGGTACATATGATAAACCTCTATCCAACAGAGAAAGATCTGTGTTGGAGAGGGTATAGTTGGATAAATTAATTACCTTAGGTGTATTGTCCGGGTGTTTGGAGTTTGGAACTGACTCCGGTTGTTTCTTCCTTCCTGGACCAGTGTCTTGTTCCATTTTTCTTTTATTACTGTTATTACGGGTCTGACGAGTCGGATAGCTGCCCCGTGGTTGAGAATCACCAGTCGATGACACGGAAGAAATACATGATGATCTACTACGAGACCTATTCCTGTTGGAATCTCTGCTTTTCCATTTGTATATGCGGTTCGATTGCGCATCATTATTATCTCTAGAGAATTTTTGAATTTTCGCCTCCTGGATTTCTTTTTCCCAGATGGGATATTTAGTATCCAGTTGCTCTTGGAAGGTTTTCAGCAGTTCAGTACTACAGATGGTCGACAGACGTGTCTGTAACTGGTCAATCTCTGTATCCAACTGTTCTAAGCTCTTTTTGTTGTGGCCGATCAGGAGCTCCATAAATGTAAACGAGCTGTGATTACAGGTCTCCTCCCATTTAGACACAAAAGTGTCATCCTCTATGGGAAAGGAGGGGAACACCTGTATTCTTAAGCCCCGAGGAATAAGGCCTCTTTGAAGGTATTTTTCCAAGAAGGCCTTATTCCACCAGATGCGGGCTCGTTTGTGCAGTAATAGAGAAAGAGAATTCTGGACCTCCCTGCCCATGCAACCACTGGAGCCACCCACCGCTCCGTCATACTTGAAAACGGCATCTAGTTGTGAGAGCCAGGAGAGTTCTCTGGCCTTGTAGTCCATGGTATGTATAGGGTCGAAATCTGTGAAAAATACACAGTAAAAATTAGACAACGAAACAAAAAATAATAACCCAAGGTGTCCCAAAAGAGGGGCGGGGGGACGATATCCACCCAATGTAAACCCCGGGGAGGGGACACACAAAGATAGGACTCGGTAAAAAGCTCCCGAGTTAAATAGCAGAAAAAAAGGAAAAGGAGCTCATGATACCAAAATATATTGTTTATTAAAGCATGATTAAAAATGACATGAGTAAAGCCAACAAATAAATCGTGCCATAGACATGATGAAAAATAGGAGCTGAGGACAGAAAAAGAGGTCTAAGAAATTTCCCCCCTTGTCACTATGTCCGGCGATTGACCTCTTTGTGAAGACGGTCAGTAGAGATTTTGAACGGATTTCTACATCCGTTCCAAATGATAATTTAGACAAGGAACAACGGCAGAGTCTCTATAAGCTTAAAAACATCCCGGACGTAATTTATAAACCTGCTGACAAGGGGGGAAACTTGGTGGTGTGGCCCCGAGGCATGTACTTGGCGGAAGCATACCGACAACTCCGAGACCCCATCTGCTATCATAAGCTAACCTTCAACCCCTTAATCTCTTTTAGAGGTGAACTCATGAAAATATTGGATACCGGACTGGAAGGAAATCTTATTTCCAAACAGATGTATGAAGCTCTCATCGTTCAGAAACCATCCATCCCCACCCTGTACCTATTATCCAAGGTGCATAAGAACGCCTCCACACCGCCAGGTAGGCCCATTATCTCCGGGTGTAACAGTATGGTGGAGAATATATGCAAATTATTAGATTTTCACCTAAAACCTATTGTGGAAACTCTACCATCATACGTCAGAGATACGTCTGACTTTTTACAAAGGATACAGGGTATTACCTTAGAGGATGATAACATCATGGTGACCTGAGATGTAGAGTCCCTCTACACGAGTATCCAACATGCTGAGGGGTTACGAGCAGTAGAATTTTTCCTGGCTGCTAGCAATCTTCCGAGGGATTTTCCAAGTTCTTATTACAACTTCTAACATTCGTGCTCACGAGGAACTTCTTTTCCTTTAACGGGTCCTTTTTCCTGCAGATCCAGGGGACAGCGATGGGGGCGGCATGTGCGCCCGCATATGCCAACCTGTTCCTGGGGCTGTGGGAGAGGGACCTTTTCCTGTCAGACAGATACGTCATCATGGACCGCGCCATTTTATGGGCGCGGTACATAGATGACTAGAGTTGAGCAAACACCTGGATGTTCGGGTTCGAGAAGTTCGGCCGATCTTCCCGGAAATGTTCGGGTTCGGGATCCAAACCCGATCCGAACTTCGTCCCAAACCCGAACCCCATTGAAGTCAATGGGGACCCGAACTTTTCGACACTAAAAAGGCTGTAAAACAGCCCAGGAAAGAGCTAGAGGGCTGCAAAAGGCAGCAACATATAGGTAAATCCCCTGCAAACAAATGTGGATAGGGAAATGAATTAAAATAAAAATAAAATAAATAAAAATTAACCAATATCAATTGGAGAGAGGTCCCATAGCAGAGAATCTGGCTTCACGTCAGCAGAGAATCAGTCTCTTCATGCCATAGCAGAGAATCTGGCTTCACGTCACCCACCACTGTAACAGTCCATTGTCATATATTTAGGCCCCGGCACCCAGGCAGAGGAGGGAGGTCCCGTAACAGAGAATCTGGCTTCATGTCAGCAGAGAATCAGTCTGCATGTCATAGCAGAGAATCAGGCTTTACGTCACCCAACACTGGAACAGTCCATTGTCAGATATTTAGGCCCAGGCACCCAGGCAGAGGAGAGAGGTCCCGTAACAGAGAATCTGGCTTCATGTCAGCAGAGAATCAGTCTTAATGTCATAGCAGAGAATCAGGCTTCACGTCACCCACCACTGGAACAGGCCACTGTCAGATATTTTTAGGCCCCGGCACCCAGACAGAGGAGAGAGGTCCCATAACAGAGATTCAGGCTTCATGTCAGCAGAGAATCAGTCTGCATGTCATAGCAGAGAATCATTCTTTACGTCACCCAACACTGGAACAGTCCATTGTCAGATATTTAGGCCCAGGCACCCAGGCAGAGGAGAGAGGTCCCGTAACAGAGAATCTGGCTTCATGTCAGCAGAGAATCAGTCTTCATGTCATAGCAGAGAATCAGGCTTCACGTCACCCACCACTGGAACAGGCCATTGTCAGATATTTAGGCCCAGGCACCCAGGCAGAGGAGAGAGGTCCCGTAACTGAGAATCTGGCTTCATGTCAGCAGAGAATCAGTCTGCATGTCATAGCAGAGAATCAGGCTTCACGTCACCCACCACTGGAACAGGCCATTGTCAGATATTTAGGCCCAGGCACCCAGGCAGAGGAGAGAGGTCCCGTAACAGAGAATCTGGCTTCATGTCAGCAGAGAATCAGTCTGCATGTCATAGCAGAGAATCAGGCTTCACGTCACCCACCACTGGAACAGGCCACTGTCAGATATTTTTAGGCCCCGGCACCCAGACAGAGGAGAGAGGTCCCATAACAGAGATTCAGGCTTCATGTCAGCAGAGAATCAGTCTGCATGTCATAGCAGAGAATCATGCTTTACGTCACCCAACACTGGAACAGTCCATTGTCAGATATTTAGGCCCAGGCACCCAGGCAGAGGAGAGAGGTCCCATAACAGAGATTCAGGCTTCATGTCAGCAGAGAATCAGTCTTCATGTCATAGCAGAGAATCAGGCTTCACGTCACCCACCACTGGAACAGGCCACTGTCACATATTTAGGCCCAGGCACCCAGGCAGAGGAGAGAGGTCCCATAACAGAGATTCAGGCTTCATGTCAGCAGAGAATCAGTCTTCATGTCATAGCAGAGAATCAGGCTTCATGTCACCCACCACTGGAACAGGCCACTGTCAGATATTTTTAGGCCCCCGGCACCCAGACAGAGGAGAGAGGTCCCATAACAGAGATTCAGGCTTCATGTCAGCAGAGAATCAGTCTGCATGTCATAGCAGAGAATCATGCTTTACGTCACCCAACACTGGAACAGTCCATTGTCACATATTTAGGCCCAGGCACCCAGGCAGAGGAGAGAGGTCCCGTAACAGAGAATCTGGCTTCATGTCAGCAGAGAATCAGTCTTCATGTCATAGCAGAGAATCAGGCTTCATGTCACCCACCACTGGAACAGGCCATTGTCAGATATTTAGGCCCAGGCACCCAGGCAGAGGAGAGAGGTCCCGTAACTGAGAATCTGGCTTCATGTCAGCAGAGAATCAGTCTGCATGTCATAGCAGAGAATCAGGCTTCACGTCACCCACCACTGGAACAGGCCATTGTCAGATATTTAGGTCCAGGCACCCAGGCAGAGGAGAGAGGTCCCGTAATAGAGAATCTGGCTTCATGTCAGCAGAGAATCAGTCTGCATGTCATAGCAGAGAATCAGGCTTCACGTCTCCCACCACTGGAACAGGCCACTGTCAGATATTTTTAGGCCCCGGCACCCAGACAGAGGAGAGAGGTCCCATAACAGAGATTCAGGCTTCATGTCAGCAGAGAATCAGTCTGCATGTCATAGCAGAGAATCATGCTTTACGTCACCCAACACTGGAACAGTCCATTGTCAGATATTTAGGCCCAGGCACCCAGGCAGAGGAGAGAGGTCCCATAACAGAGATTCAGGCTTCATGTCAGCAGAGAATCAGTCTGCATGTCATAGCAGAGAATCAGGCTTCACGTCTCCCACCACTGGAACAGGCCACTGTCAGATATTTTTAGGCCCCGGCACCCAGACAGAGGAGAGAGGTCCCATAACAGAGATTCAGGCTTCATGTCAGCAGAGAATCAGTCTGCATGTCATAGCAGAGAATCATGCTTTACGTCACCCAACACTGGAACAGTCCATTGTCAGATATTTAGGCCCAGGCACCCAGGCAGAGGAGAGAGGTCCCATAACAGAGATTCAGGCTTCATGTCAGCAGAGAATCAGTCTTCATGTCATAGCAGAGAATCAGGCTTCACATCACCCACCACTGGAACAGGCCACTGTCACATATTTAGGCCCAGGCACCCAGGCAGAGGAGAGAGGTCCCATAACAGAGATTCAGGCTTCATGTCAGCAGAGAATCAGTCTTCATGTCATAGCAGAGAATCAGGCTTCATGTCACCCACCACTGGAACAGGCCACTGTCAGATATTTTTAGGCCCCGGCACCCAGACAGAGGAGAGGTTCATTCAACTTTGGGTTGCCCCGCAATATAATGGTAAAATGAAAATAAAAATAGGATTGAATGAGGAAGTGCCCTGGAGTACAATAATATATTGTTAAGGGGAGGTAGTTAATGTCTAATCTGCACAAGGGATGGACAGGTCCTGTGGGATCCATGCCTGGTTCCTTTTTATGAACGTCAGCTTGTCCACATTGTCTGTAGACAGGCGGCTGCGTTTGTCTGTAATGACGCCCCCTGCCGTGCTGAATACACGTTCAGACAAAACGCTGGCCGCCGGGCAGGCCAGCACCTCCAAGGCATAAAAGGCTAGCTCTGGCCACGTGGACAATTTGGAGACCCAGAAGTTGAATGGGGCCGAACCATCAGTCAGTACGTGGAGGGGTGTGCACAGGTACTGTTCCACCATGTTAGTGAAATGTTGCCTCCTGCTAACACGTTCCGTATCAGGTGGTGGTGCAGTTAGCTGTGGCGTGGTGACAAAACTTTTCCACATCTCTGCCATGCTAACCCTGCCCTCAGAGGAGCTGGCCGTGACACAGCTGCGTTGGCGACCTCTTGCTCCTCCTCTGCCTTTGCCTTGGGCTTCCACTTGTTCCCCTGTGACATTTGGGAATGCTCTCAGTAGCGCGTCTACCAACGTGCGCTTGTACTCGCGCATCTTACTATCACGCTCCAGTGCATGAAGTAAGGTGGGCACATTGTCTTTGTACCGTGGATCCAGCAGGGTGGCAACCCAGTAGTCCGCACACGTTAAAATGTGGGCAACTCTGCTGTCGTTGCGCAGGCACTGCAGCATGTAGTCGCTCATGTGTGCCAGGCTGCCCAGAGGTAAGGACAAGCTGTCCTCTGTGGGAGGCGTATCGTCATCGTCCTGCGTTTTCACCCAGCCACGCACCAGTGATGGGCCCGAGCTGCGTTGGGTGCCAGCCCGCTGTGAACCTGCTTCATCCTCCTCCTCCTCCACCTCCTCCTCATCCTCGTCCTCCTCGTCCTCCAGTAGTGGGCCCTGTCTGGCCACATTTGTACCTGGTCTCTGCTGTTGCAAAAAACCTCCCTCTGAGTCACTTCGAAGAGACTGGCCTGAAAGTGCTAAAAATGACCCCTTTTCCTCCTCCTCCTCCTGGGCCACCTCCTCTTCCATCATCGCCCTAAGTGTTTTCTCAAGGAGACATAGAAGTGGTATTGTAACGATGATAACGGCGTCATCGCCACTGGCCATGTTGGTGGAGTACTCGAAACAGCGCAACAGGGCACACAGGTTTCGCATGGAGGCCCAGTCATTGGTGGTGAAGTGGTGCTGTTCCGCAGTGCGACTGACCCGTGCGTGCTGCAGCTGAAACTCCACTATGGCCTGCTGCTGCTCGCACAGTCTGTCCAGCATGTGCAAGGTGGAGTTCCACCTGGTGGGCACGTCGCATATGAGGCGGCGAGCGGGAAGGCCGAAGTTACGCTGTAGCGCAGACAGGCGAGCAGCGGCAGGATGTGAACGCCGGAAGCGCGATCAGACGGCCCGCACTTTATGCAGCAGCTCTGACATGTCGGGGTAGTTGCGAATGAACTTCTGCACCACCAAATTCAGCACATGCGCCAGGCAAGGGATGTGCGTCAAACCGGCTAGTCCCAGAGCTGCAACGAGATTTCGCCCATTATCGCACACCACCAGGCCGGGCTTGAGGCTTACCGGCAGCAACCACTCGTCGGTCTGTTGTTCTATACCCCGCCACAACTCCTGTGCGGTGTGGGGCCTGTCCCCCAAACATATGAGTTTCAGAACGGCCTGCTGACGTTTACCCCGGGCTGTGCTGAAGTTGGTGGCTGACTGGATGAGCAGGTGGAAGAAGAGGAGGAGGAAGCTGAGTAGGAGGAGGAAGAGACAGGAGGCAAAGAATGTTGCCCTGCGATCCTTGGCGGCGGAAGGACGTGCGACAAACAGCTCTCCGCCTGGGGCCCAGCCGCCACTACATTTACCCAGTGTGCAGTTAGGGAGATATAGCATCCCTGGCCATGCTTACTGGTCCACGTATCTGTGGTTAGGTGGACCTTGCCACAGATGGCGTTGCGCAGTGCACACTTGATTTTATCGGATACTTGGTTGTGCAGGGAAGGCACGGCTCTCTTGGAGAAGTAGTGCCGGCTGGGAACAACATACTGTGGGACAGCAAGCGACATGATCTGTTTGAAACCGTCTGTGTCCACCAGCCTAAATGACAGCATTTCATAGGCCAGTAGTTTAGAAATGCTGGCATTCAGGGCCAGGGAACGAGGGTGACGAGGTGTGAATTTATGCTTTCTCTCAAATGTTTGTGAGATGGAGAGCTGAACGCTGCCGTGTGACATGGTTGAGATGCTTGGTGACGCAGGTGGTGGTGTTGGTGGTACATCCCATGTTTGCTGGGCGGCAGGTGCCAACGTTCCTCCAGAGGCGGAGGAAGAGGCCGAGGCGGCGGCAGCAGCAGCAGAAGGGGCCGAGGCGGCAGCAGCAGAAGAGGTAGCAGGGGGAGCCTGAGTGACTTCCTTGTTTTTAAGGTGTTTACTCCACTGCAGTTCATGCTTTGCATGCAGGTGCCTGGTCATGCAGGTTGTGCTAAGGTTCAGAACGTTAATGCCTTGCTTCAGGCTCTGATGGCACAGCGTGCAAACCACTCGGGTCTTGTCGTCAGCACATTGTTTGAAGAAGTGCCATGCCAGGGAACTCCTTGAAGCTGCCTTTGGGGTGCTCGGTCCCAGATGGCGGCGGTCAGTAGCAGGCGGAGTCTCTTAGCGGCAGGTGTTCTGCTTTTGCCCACTGCTCCCTCTTTGTCTTTTGCTACGCTGTTGGCTCGGTCTCACCACTTCCTCTTCCTCCGAACTGTGAAAGTCAGTGGCACTACCTTCATTCCATGTGGGGTCTAGGACCTCATCGTCCCCTGAATCGTCTTCTACCCAGTCTTGATCCCTGACCTCCTGTTCAGTCTGCACACTGCAGAAAGACGCAGCAGTTGGCACCTGTGTTTCGTCATCATCAGAGACGTGCTGAGGTGGTATTCCCATGTCCTCATCATCAGGAAACATAAGTGGTTGTGCGTTAGTGCATTCTATCTCTTCCACCCCTGTGGAAGGGCTCGGTGGATGCCCTTGGGATACCCTGCCAGCAGAGTCTTCAAACAGCATAAGAGACTGCTGCATAACTTGAGGCTCAGACAGTTTCCCTGATATGCATGGGGGTGATGTGACAGACTGATGGGCTTGGTTTTTATGCGCCATCTGTGCGCTTTCTGCAGAAGACTGGGTGGGAGATAATGTGAACGTGCTGGATCCACTGTCGGCCACCCAATTGACTAATGCCTGTACCTGCTCAGGCCTTACCATCCTTAGAACGGCATTGGGTCCCACAAAATATCGCTGTAAATTCTGCTGGCTACTGGGGCCTGAGGTAGTTGGTTCACTAGGACGTGTGGCTGTGGCAGAACGGCCACGTCCTCTCCCAGCACCAGAGGGTCCACTAACACCACCACGACCATGTCCGCGTCCGCGTCCCTTACTAGATGTTTTCCTCATTGTTACCGTTCACCACAATAAGAAAAATATTATTCGTGCCAATGTATTGAATTAAAATTCAGGCCTTTTTTTACAGACACCTAACACTATCTGGCTATCTATTTAGGTACCGTATTACACTAATACAGGCACACCAGTAATGACAGATTTAGCTGAATATAAATTTGATAATATAAAGAGTATGGTGGCTCTCTATCTCCTATAACTATGAGTGGGTGCTACTAAGCCTAATGACTCACCCAGTCAAAAAGATTAATAATGTATACAGAGAGGCTGAGCACTCTCCCAATGGACCACACAAAGACTATTCAAAAATTATTAGATTTATTACACCAATATATAGATCTAAAAACAGAATAACAATAAAACAAAATATACAATGAAAATACACATTAAGAATAATGTTAAAATTGTTCAAATTGTTCAGATAAAAACCATAAATACTTGAATGGCGGTGGTATACAAAAGGATAATATATGCAACTTGAATAAAAGGGATATGTCCTAATTGGAAAAAACAAGAGAATCGATATTGAATTATTCGACACTATAAGAATACATTTTCGACTGTGTGAAGATAAATATTCGAATAAATATGAAAATTTTCAAATGAATGTCCAGACTGAAATTTTCGGCTGTGAGAAGATAAATATTCGAATAAATAGGAAAATACATTCTCGAATGAATGTCCAGACTGAAATTCGATATAAACTTGTAGTTATTATATCGGTTATATAATATTCAGTCGATATTCCCTGTATGGCAAAACGAAATACACACTGACTCTTTCAAAATACCGTCTGACTATAGCACACGGTGGCGTCCCACGTGGCTGATGAAGTCAGATTCGGCGGTACCTGTTTGTAGCAGTTCAGCAGGTGCAGTGTGAATGATGTAGCCCTCCGTGTAGAGATTCTTTGGTAAAGAGGTTGATTACAGCTCTGTCACTTCAAGGGTTTAAATGGTTTGAATGTTCGCTATGTGCCATAAGAGTCCATCAGGGTGAAAAGGGGTCGATTCAAATCGTTAGAATCAGGACGTCCATCAGCTGATGTGCGGGTCTTTTGAAACCAGACGCGTTTCGGGGTCTTTTCCTAGCCCCTTCCTCAGCGGTAGCCCGCAGAAAGAAATAAGCCCCTTTTTATACCCAAAATCCTCCATAATTGGGTGAAGTAAGAAATCTGGAGTGGATCTAACAACTTGTTTCAACAAATTGCATATAAAACCCGGTATGGAGTAGAAGATGAAAATGCATGTCAGATATATCTATAAATGCCAATTTTCCAAAAGTAACTCTTAAAAAACTTAAATGATATCTCATAGAGTTATATGTCGACATGCAATCCAATCTGTAGAACATCTACATAATTTTCTGAAAAAACGCACTTACGGTTTATTCGACTTTAATCTATTTTTCCCATGCGTTTTCTCAGAATCTTACATCCACAGATTGTACATATATAGAAAATGTAAACTTTCAAAGAAAATTTGTCTCTAAAAGTGTTTAACAATGTTCAATATATACATAGAAAAATCAAGATTAGGGCGAGCACTCAACACTTGGACCAATAGAATAAGGATAAAACATTTATTAAATCACAATTTTGAACACGTGTACATTTCAATAAAATAAGGAGATAAAATACATAATAACAAATACCACATATAGGGATAAAAGAATCGTGACGGTCACTTTTTAGGAAACTTGATGAATGCTATATAAAATCTAACACTTGTAATAGGGCAACTGATAATGGTCAGCCAGATCAATTGGATGCAACCATGGGCATATGTCCCATGCGCAGATGGATTAGTCAATTACTAGTGCTGGCTTATGTTCGCGGCTCCAGTAATAGTGACGTAGTGGAGCGGCTGAATCCAACAGTTGCTCCTAATGTGTGAACACAAGTAACAATGTCCTTCAATAGCAGTAGTAGGTAGTGCTGGCTTGTGTATGTAGCTCCAACAATTGCTCCTAATGTGTGAACACAAATAACAATGTCCTTCAATCACGGTAGTAGGTAATGCTAGCTTTTGTATGAGGCTCCAGTAGTAGTGACGCAGTGGAGCAGCTCAATCCAGCAATCGCTACTGATGTATGGACACAAATAACAATGTCCTTCAATAGCGATAATTCAGTATAGTAGCCGTACACATTCAATAGTATGCTGGGTCGCATACAAACTGCAGCAGTAATATTCCTACCTTCCTCTTTAATCAAATAGCGAGGACGTCTCTCTGGACATGTGCGGTGGATACGCTGCAGGTAGATAGTCCCGGCGTCTGGATGGTAACTGCTAAGGTTCGCTGTCACATGCATTTTCATCTTCTACTCCATACCGGGTTTTATATGCAATTTGTTGAAACAAGTTGTTAGATCCACTCCAGATTTCTTACTTCACCCAATTATGGAGGATTTTGGGTATAAAAAGGGGCTTATTTCTTTCTGCGGGCTACCACTGAGGAAGGGGCTAGGAAAAGACCCCGAAACGCGTCTGGTTTCAAAAGACCCGCACATCAGCTGATGGACGTCCTGATTCTAACGATTTGAATCGACCCCTTTTCACCCTGATAGACTCTTATGGCACATAGCGAACATTCAAACAATTTAAACCCTTGAAGTGACAGAGCTGTAATCAACCTCTTTACCAAAGAATCTCTACACGGAGGGCTACATCATTCACACTGCACCTGCTGAACTGCTACAAACAGGTACCGCCGAATCTGACTTCATCAGCCAAGTGGGACGCCACCGTGTGCTATAGTCAGACGGTATTTTGCAAGAGTCAGTGTGTATTTCGTTTTGCCATACAGGGAATATCGACTGAATATTATATAACCGATAGAATAACTACAAGTTTATATCGAATTTCAGTCTGGACATTCATTCGAAAATTTATTTTCCTATTTATTCGAATATTTATCTTCTCACAGTCGAAAATTTCAGTCTGGACATTCATTCGAAAATTTTCATATTTATTCGAATATTTATCTTCACACAGTTGAAAATGTATTCTTATAGTGTCGAATAATTCAATATCGATTCTCTTGTTTTTTCCAATTAGGACATATCCCTTTTATTCAAGTTGCATATATTATCCTTTTGTATACCACCGCCATTCAAGTATTTATGGTTTTTATCTGAACAATTTGAACAATTTTAACATTATTCTTAATGTGTATTTTCATTGTATATTTTGTTTTATTGTTATTCTGTTTTTAGATCTATATATTGGTGTAATAAATCTAATAATTTTTGAATAGTCTTTGTGTGGTCCATTGGGAGAGTGCTCAGCCTCTCTGTATACAGAATATAAATTTGAGGCCTATTATTTAGGCGCTGGGTGACAGGTATACGTTTACGGAGAGAATTAGACTTGGATCTGCACTGTAGCGTGTGTGTGAAGTTCTTGAGAATTACCCTATCAGCACCTTGAATCTAATATACCCTTTTAGGGATAGATTTAAAGTAGGCCTGATACAGCAGAAACCACTAATTTTGAGAATTGCAAATTTGGGAATTGTTTTTCAACCCAGAACAAAAACTGTGCTTTGACGGACACTAAAATTAACTTGACCAGCTAAAACAGTACAGATTTGGATGAATATAAATGTGAGGCCTATTTTTTAGGCGCTGGGTGACAGGTATACGTTTAATCACAGAATTAGACTTGGATCTGCACTGTAGCGTGTGTGTTAAGTTTTTGAGAATTACCCTATCAGCACCTTGAATCTAATATACCCTTTTAGGGATAGATTTAAAGTAGGCCTGATACAGCAGAAACCACTAATTTTGAGAATTGCAAATTTGGGAATTGTTTTTCAACCCAGAACAAAAACTGTGCTTTGACGGACACTAAATAACTTGACCAGCTAAAGCAGTAATGACAGATTTGGATTAATATAAATGTGAGGCCTATTTTTTAGGCGCTGGGTGACAGGCTCAACTTGCCCCTGATGTAGTATATGGCCAAAAAATAACCACACTATTGATGGTTAAATGCACTTTGTGACAGGCTCAACTTGCCCCTGATGTAGTATATGGCCAAAAAAGAACCACACTATTGATGGTTAAATGCACTTGATGAAAGCTTGACCCTGATGTAGGATATAGCAAAAAATAACCACACTATTGATGGTTAAATGCACTTGGGTGACAAGGTCAGCTTGCCCCTGATATGTAGTATATGGCCAAAAAATAACCACACTATTGATGGTTAAATGCACTTGATGAAAGCTTGACCCTGATGTAGGATCTAGCAAAAAATAACCACACTATTGATGGTTAAATGCACTTGGGTGACAAGGTCAGCTTGCCCCTGATGTAGTATATGGCCAAAAAATAACCACACTATTGATGGTTAAATGCACTTGATGAAAGCTTGACCCTGATGTAGGATATAGCAAAAAATAACCACACTATTGATGGTTAAATGCACTTGATGAAAGCTTGACCCTGATGTAGGATATAGCAAAAAATAACCACACTATTGATGGTTAAATGTACTTGGTGGTAGCTTGTGCTGGCGCACAAGCAAGCCACAAAATGGCCGCCGATCACCCCAGAAAAAAGTGACTGAAAAACGCTCTGGGCACCCTAAAAACACTGAGCAATTAAATAGCAGCAGTTCAATGATCCACAGCTGTAGATCGATCACTGAATGAAGTCTTTTGGAGGAGTTAATCACTGCCTAATCTCGCCCTAACGTCGCAGCTGCAACCTCTCCCTACACTTGTATCAGCAGAGTGACGTGCAGCGCTACGTGACCCAAGCTTATATAGAGGCTGGGTCACATGCTGCACTGGCCAATCACAGCCATGCCAATAGTGGGCAAGGCTGTGATGGCCTCTTGGGGCAAGTAGTATGATGCTTGCTGATTGGCTGCTTTGCAGCCTTTCAAAAAGCGCCAAGAAAGCGCCGAACACCGAACCCGAACCCGGACTTTTACGAAAATGTTCGGGTTCGTGTCACGGACACCCCAAAATTCGGTACGAACCCGAACTATACAGTTCGGGTTCGCTCATCCCTATAGATGACGTCTTCTTGATCTGGCAGGGCACTGTAGAGGAACTTCATGTTTTTTTTCAGGTGCTGAACACTAATTCCATTAACATTAAGCTGACTTACAGCTACAGCAGACAGAGAGTGGATTTTTTGGATGTTTCGGTGTTTAGGGATACTGGCGGCCGACGGATGTTTTCCGGAAAGAGACGGCCGTCAATGCATATTTGCATGCAACATCCCTGCACCCCAAAAGCACGATCTCCGCCATTCCTGTCGGTCAGTTTTTACGCATTCGGCGGATTTGTTCTGACAACGCAACATTCGAAAAACAGGCCAGTGAGCTGAAGGATCGGTTTCTTAAAAGAGGCTACAGCCACCGATCCATAAAAAAGGCCTACTGGCGTGCTAAAAGTCAGGATCAATCTCACCTGTTACAAACCAGAAAAGATAAGACCACGGATGATAAGATCAGATTTGTGAGTACATATCACTCACAGTGAAACAAAATGAGGGAGGTTTTGGCCTCACATTGGTCCATCCTACTTACGGATCCAGTGTTGGAAAGGCTCCTGTCTGTACAACCCCTGGTCACGGCACGTAGGGCCAGCACCCTACGGGATAACTTAGTTCGAGGTTATTTACAACCAATAGTACCTCAACTGAATGCCGGGCAAGGTGGCCCAAAGATTGGTTTCAGACCATGCGGCAGATGTGCCGCGTGCCCTAATATGGAGCGTTCCTTTGATTTTGCAGATTCGTCTGGAACTAGATCTTTTAAAATTCATCACCAATCCTGAGACATAAACCAATCCTGAGACACTTCAGGGAATTCCACTCCTGTAATCCGAGAGGCCTAAAAGTTAGAGGTATTGACTGTATCCAGGTCGATCTACGTGCAGGTAATACATCCAAGCGGCTGGCTCAAAAAGAGAGCCGCTGGATTTGGACCCTTGGGACTTTATGCCCCAGGGGTCTCAACGAGAATTTGGGTTTCTCTTCCTTTTTGTAACCACTGGACCCACAACTGTGGATTCCATCTCTTTTCTTTTAATAGTTTGTTTACATTGTTATAGTCATTATATTTTCAAATTTTATTTTCTCCCCAGCTTTCATTCTTGGGATATTGAGCCACCTTCTTCTTCTTTTTGATTCATCATGAAGGGACTTCTTTTGGCATATCTTGACCCAGTTGATGCGAGATCGTTCTATGTATATGCTGCAGCTTCCCTAATATATATAATTACCCATTTTTGTATTATTTCTTGTGACTTCTTTTCGTCCTTCTTTCTTTACCCCCTCGTTCTTTTTTTCTCTTTCTTCTTTTTGTATTTCTTTTTCCCCTTTTCCCCCTCTTCCCCGTTCCTTTCCTCTTTCCTCTTTTCCCCTCTTTTCTTTTCCTTTCCTTCTCCTTTTTCTCTCCCCCCTCTCCTTTCCCTTCCCCCTGTAACGCACCTAGTTCATCAGTTAGGATCTCAACTGCGGAAGCAATGGACATCCACTATTATCCCACCGCCCTTGTTTTTGGCTGTGGGATTCGCGGTTACTCAGTATGTACCCCAGGTGTCTCTCTCAGTCTTGGGCGGAGAGTTTGGGGTAGCAAAATCATTTACCGCTATCCATCTAATTAGTTACTGCTGGAAAGGAAGGTCCCCCAGTATTACAGGAGTCACAAGTTAGTATAAGCTTGTGCACAGTTCAGAGTTAGTATATAGTATGCCCTCAGTTTAGTATATAGTATTCCATAGGTTCATGGTTAGTATATAGCAGGTCCACAGTTTAGTATATAATATGCAGCAGGTTCAGAGTTAGTATAGCATGTCCTCAGTTTAGTATATAATATGCAGTAGGTTCAGAGTTAGTATAGCATGTCCTCAGTTTAGTATATAATATGCAGCAGGTTCAGAGTTAGTATAGCATGTCCTCAGTTTAGTATATAATATGCAGCAGGTTCAGAGTTAGTATAGCATGTCCTCAGTTTAGTATGTAGTATGCAGTAGGTTCAGAGTTAGTATAGCATGTCCTCAGTTTTAGTATGTAATATGCAGTAGGTTCAGAGTGAGTATAGCATGTCCTCAGTTTAGTATATAATATGCAGCAGGTTCCGAGTTAGTATAGCATGTCCTCAGTTTAGTATATAATATGCAGCAGGTTCAGAGTTAGTATAGCATGTCCTGAGTTCAGAGTTGGTTTGGGAATATCGCCTCACACCAGCAGGAACCACCCCACTCTGAGTTCCAGGACCTTAATCAGAGCAGGTAACAGGCATATACTTGCGGTTAGTTGGTCCTGGCTAGGAAGCCAGCAGTGGGGAAGCCAGTGGCAAGAAGGTAGGCAGTCCTTCACAATGTTGTTAGGGATCCAGGTCTGGATATGTGGACAGAGTCCTCAGATGCAATGGAGCTAGCAGGGTGCGCACTCCATTAGTGGAACACCCTGCTTAGCACCTGTCTTCTATTTAAGGCCCGGAGGTAAGTGGGCGGAGTCACAGGGAGCCGCTGCAATCCAGGCTGTACTGTTACAGTACCCCCCCCCCCTTAAGGGACCCCTCCGGGGTACCCCACTAGGAGAGGGTCGGTTGGGAAATCTTCTATGGAACAATCTTTGGAGTCTGGGAGCATGAACGTTTTGCACATCTTCCCAAGAGTCATCCTGGGGACCATACCCCTTCCATCTAACGAGATACTGGATCTTCCCCCGTCTTCTTCTGGAATCAATGAGCTGCTCAACTTCAAATTCTTCTTCTCCTTGGACCTCTATCGGCGGCAAGGGTCGAGGATCATTTGATGGGAACAGCCTAGGTCTAAACGGCTTCAGTAGTGACACGTGGAATGTGGGATGTACCTGTAATCGAGGAGGAAGGGTGAGTCTCACCGTGTTGGGGTTAATAATCCTATCTATCGGAAAAGGACCCAGGAATTGTCTTCCCAATTTCTTGGAAGGTACCCCCAACCGAAGGTTTCTTGTTGATAACCAAACCGAGTCTCCGACCTGGTAGGGAGGATTTTCTCTCCTACGACGGTCGTAGTAAAACTTCTGTCTTTCCTTTGCCCGTTGAAGGTTGTCTTTTAGCGTCTTAAGGGTAGTTTGCAAAGTGGTCAGATAATCGTCTGTGGCTGGAACGTTTGTGGGAAGGCTGGTTTGAGGAAGAGACCTAGGGTGAAAACCGTAATTAGCAAAGAATGGAGTATGTAATGTGGAGGAATTCGTAGAATTATTATAGGGGAATTCAGCGAGAGGAAGTAGGCCCTCCCAGTCATCCTGGAGAAATGAGCAGTGACATCTGAGAAACTGTTCCAGACACTGATTCACCCTTTCAGTCTGCCCATTAGTTTGGGGGTGATAGGTGGTAGACATTCTGTGGTCGATTTGAAATCTGGAACAAAGTGCTCTCCAGAATTTGGATACGAATTGTGAACCCCTGTCTGATATGACCTAGCTAGGAATTCCATGTAACTTAATAATATTAGACAGGAATACCACGGCCATTTCCTTGGAGGAGGGTAACTTCTTGAGGGGCACGAAGTGTGCCATCTTAGTCAGCAAATCCACTACCACCATGATGGTATTGTTTCCTCTGGAAAAGGGGAAGTTCAACTATGAAATCCATCGAGACCCATTCCCAGGGTCTGTTGGCGATGGGAAGTGTCAGGATTCGAACCCGTGACCAGCCACATCCCAGGCGGTAGCCCTGCTTACTAGGCTACCGTCCTCTCTGGACATTCCTCCCTGAAGCCTATTAGTTAACCTCAGTCTTGCCTAGCCTTGCTCATTACCCTTGATTCCCCACACCTGGTACTTCCCTATATAGTCCAGCCCCTTGCACTCCAGTTTGCTGATTATTGAGCTCCTGAGCCTTGATCAAGCTTCTCCTCATCTGTTGCTCTTGCTACTGCTGGAAGTCCACTGCTGACCAGGAATTGCCTACCGACTACTCTTCTGCGTTATCCCTACCTACTGAACTGCTACCACCGTTGCCATCCGGATTGTCTGACCACGCTTACTGCCGCCTGCCCTGACCCACCGCCTGCCTACCGACTACTCTTCTGCCTTATCCCTACCTACTGAACTGCTACCACCGTTGCCATCCGGATTGTCTGACCACGCTTACTACCTGCCTGCGGTCCTTGCCACTGGGCTCCACTCCTACCTCCAGCCAGCGGTCCTCTGACTCAGGTGAGCCTGTAGGACTGTTACAGGAAGACTCATTAGGAGACCATAAGGTCGGTTCCTGTCAGTTTTACATGAGGCACAGGTCTCGCACGTGGAAACGTATTCCTCAATTTGTTTGGTCATCTTTGGCCACCAGAAGTTCCTGCGTATCAGGGTTGCGGTTTTAGCAATGCCGGGATGTCCCGCGAGGGGTAAATCATGGGAAAGTTTGATCACCTGATTGGTGAGGGAGGGTGGTATATACAGTTGGCTGTCCTTGTAAAGGAGACCCTGTTGGTTCTGCAAAAGACCAGGGGGGGTATTAGCATGGTCATTAATTAGAGCATCCTTGAGCTGGGTTTCCAACGTTATGGTGGCAAGGACGAGTTTCTTCGGTGGAATGATCCATGTGGGGGCCGTGTCTGAGGTGCGAATTTCAGCCAGTCGTGACAAGGCGTCGGCCTTCCCATTTTTTGAGCCTGGTCGGTATGTAATTTGGAAGTTAAACCTGTCGGAAAAAAAACTCCACCGTACTTGGCGGCCTGATAGTGTTTTATTGGTTTTCAGGTATTGTAGATTACGGTGATCCGTATAAATTGTGATGGGGTGTATTGATCCTTCAAGTAAATGCCTCCAATTTTCCAGGGAGCATTTTATGGCGAGGAGTTTCTTTTCGCCTATGGGGTAATTGAATTCGGCGGTATTTAGCGTCCGGGAGTAGAACCCGATAGGATGTAACGGAGTTGAAAAAGAGCTTCGCTGGGACAGAACGGCTCCTATGGCTGCCTGGGATGCGTCTACTTCCAGCACGTAGTGATGGTTCGGATTTGGGAGAGTCAGTATCGGTGCCGTAGTGAACCTGTTCTTTAATAACTCAAACGCTGATTGGGCGTCCTTGGACCAAACGAACTTCGTGTTGACACTAGTTAAGCGGGTTAGTGGTAGCGGAGAAATCTTTAATAAATTTCCTATAGAAGTTTGAGAACCCCAGGAACCGTTGAAGAGCTTTCCTGGAATCCGGGATCGGCCAATTTTGGATGCAAGTGATTTTTGAGTGATCCATCTGGATACCCTTGGGTGAAATTATGTATCCGAGAAAGGGAAGAGAAGTAGTCTCGAACACACATTTTTCCTGTTTGACGTATAAGCGATGAACACTTAACCGTGCAAGAACCCAACGGACATGTTTCCTGTGATCGTGTAAGTTATCGGAATACACTAGTATATCATCAAGATAGATGATTACACATACGTCCAGTAGATCCCTAAAGATGTCGTTAATAAAATTTTGGAATGTGGCAGGGGCGTTGCACAACCCGAAGGGCATCACTGTATACTCGAAGAGTCCATACCGAGTGCGAAAGGCTGTCTTCCATTCATCACCTTTTCTGATCCTAATTAAGTTGTATGCGCCTCTCAAATCCAGCTTGGTGTAGATTGTTGCTGTTTGTAATCTTTCTATGAGTTCGGATATTAGCGGCAAGGGGTACCGATTTTTGATTGTTACTTTGTTCAAGGCTCTGTAATCTATGATGGGCCTTAGGCTTGAGTCTTTGTTTCTCACGAAGAACATCCCTGCTGCTGCCGGGGAGGTTGAAGGCTGAATAAAACCTTTTCGTAAATTCTCTTCTAGGTACTGTTTGAGGTGAACAAGTTCTGGTTGTGCCAATGGATAAATTCTACCCGTGGGTATCTCACTACCCGGCAGCAAGTCTATGGGGCAATCGTAAGATCTATGGGGCGGAAGAGATTCCGCCTTCTTTGCGCTGAATACCTCAGCAAAGTCTGCGTATTGGCTGGGAACCTGGTTCACTCCCACGTGCATGAGAGATTTGAGAGGAAAGCAGGTCTCCATACAATAAGGTGACGTAAACTGAACTCTCCCCTGTTTCCATAGGAGGGTTGGCTGGTGTATTTTCAACCATGGCAACCCAAGAATCACGGGAAACAATGGAGAGTGTATGATATCAAGGGATAAGAATTCTGTGTGATTATTTTCACATGTCACCATGAGGGGTTGAGTCTGACTGTGGATAGGACTAGAAGTGGTACCGTCAATGAAACTCACGGATATCGGAACGTTTTTTCTCATGTGGGGAATTTTATTTCGCTCAACCAGATGCATGTCGATAAAATTCCCCGAAGCTCCCGTGTCCACCATGGCTTCAACGATAATCCGGTTTTGGTCCCACTGTAAAGTGAGAGACGTGTATATGTAACCACCAGTACTATTTTTTGTACTGCCTAAGGTACAAAACGTGCCGCTCTTACCTTCGCACTTCTTACGTATCGCGGGGCATCCGTCAACGGTATGGTCAGCAGACGCACAGTATAAACAGAGGTTGAGGTTACGTCTCCTGGCTTTCTCTCTCTCGGTCAGAGGTCCTCGGATCGCCCCAATCTCCATCATCTCTACAGCAGGACCCTGGCTGGACGGTCCTGGGTTGGGTGTGAAGCCTGAGACTCTCTCGGCTCTGCGTTCCCTCAGCCGTCTGTCAATGGTGGTGGCCTTCTGCATCAAGGCATTAAGTGTAAGTGGTAATTCTCCTCGGGCTAATTCGTCCTTCGGGGCCTCGGAAAGACCTAGGCGGAACTGATTCCTAAGGGTGAGGTCATTCCATTCAATCTCCCGGGCCCAGCGAGTGTATTCCGCAATAAAGTCCTCTACAGGTCGTCTCCCTTGTTTAAGGCTGCGTATAGCGGTCTCAGCGGTCAGCTGTTTACTATGGTCCTCGTAGAGAAGGGCCATTTTTTCAAGGAACAGAGGGAAGGAATCCAGGACTGGGTCTTCCTTTTCTAAATAAGTATTGGCCCATGCTCTGGACTCCCCCCTGAGGTAAGAGATCATGGTAAGTACTTTTGTTCTGTCAGTTGGGTAAGTCCGGGGCTGCAGCTCAAACATTAGTTTGCACGCGTTCAGGAAATCCCTGAACTGCCTTCGGTCACCCGAGAATCTCTCAGGTGGGCTGACCTTGGGTTCTGGTCCATCACGGGGGTGTCCTGGCCCCTGAGTGACAAGTTGCCGTAGTGCCTGGTTTTTTAGCTGGAGATGTTGTACAGTCACGTTGAGGGTCTCCACCCTCTTAGTGAGGGTGACGAGGTGACCTGCAACCTCCGCTGGATCCATGTGGGTTCCACTAATATGTAACGCACCTAGTTGATCAGTTAGGATCTCAACTGCGGAAGCAATGGACATCCACTATTATCCCACCGCCCTTGTTTTTGGCTGTGGGATTCGCGGTTACTCAGTATGTACCCCAGGCGTCTCTCTCAGTCTTGGGCGGAGAGTTTGGGGTAACAAAATCATTTACCGCTATCCATCTAATTAGTTACTGCTGGAAAGGAAGGTCCCCCAGTATTACAGGAGTCACAAGTTAGTATAAGCTTGTGCACAGTTCAGAGTTAGTATATAGTATGCCCTCAGTTTAGTATATAGTATGCCATAGGTTCAGGGTTAGTATATAGCATAAAATACTGGAAGACTGGCACTCTCAACACATGGAGTCGTAAGGTTTAGTTGCAGATCACAAAGTTTATCATGGGTACATAAAAGGTTAAAAAATTAATAAAATGTGCAAATCAATACACTATTGGTAAATAGTCACAGTCTGGTGTCAGTGATGACAAATGTATCAAGGTGAAAAGTTCACTTTATCAGTGTTGCAAATCTTTTATGATAGTTCACCGAAATATTTGAAAAAATAGTAACAAGAAAGGAACCTCCTTCTTGTTCTTGGTAAAAAAGATCCAATATTTAGATGTTTCAGTTGTATTGAGCTTTAAGTATGATGTTCCTTTTTATATATCGAACAAGCTATATAATTTGGCAGTTCAGAATATATCTGGTAACACCCGCTCTGTGGGTATACTTTAATGGTGGTCAGTCCCTCTGATGTCTCAAGGTATATAGAATACCAACCCGCTATACGGGCTTATCTTTATATCGGTCCGACACTCTGAGACAGTGTATTAAATGACAACCCACTGTGTGGGCTTACCTTCTCCTTTGTGTCGGACGGTCGCCCAGATATTTTGGGAGCTGCTGAGAGCCGGCGTCCCGGCTGTTCCTTAGTCAGCGTTCCACGTGGAGTCGAAGACGAAATCGTCGCTCCGGAAGTGACGTAGCGGCACTTGGGATTTTGTTCTTTGGTATTTTCTTCTGCCAATTATCTGAGGCTCAAGCTTCGTTACATCCGATCGGGTTTACAGTGCACTGTTGTCCCGCAGGATATTAGGAATTAGGACGTATTAGAAGAAACTGTACGGAAGAAATTCAATTTGAAAAAGAAGCCTCTATAATGAAAACACAGTTTAAAGAAAAACTCTACCCAGAAAAATTATTGGGTGAGGCATTAGACAAAGTGAGAAAATTGGACAGAACCACCTTTTTTGATGAAACTAAAGCACAGAAATCAAACCAAAATTCGGAATTTAGGATGATCTTACCGTACAACGCTTGCTCCAAACAGATAACTGGAATTATAAAACGTCACTGGCATCACTTCCTCCATGATAAGACCATTGGCCCATTACTCCCAGCAAATCCCCTTATAACTTACACCAAAGCGCCTAATTTAGGCATTCAGGTAGCGCCAACTGTTAAAAGAAAACAGAAGAAAATAAATCAAAATTGGTTAAAACCAGATGGTTTTTTTAGATGTGGATCCTGTATGGGATGCAAAAAAACTAAATTTCCTAAAAAAACAGAAAAAATCTCCTCAACTCTGTCATGGTCTTACCTGCTTGCTGCTCTCCTTCGTTTGACATGTGCTGGCGGCCATCTTGGGTCCTGGGTTTCTTGTAGCCTTCCACCCTGCGGCTCCTCCTTCCCCTGGGAGGAGCTGGATGCCTAGCTCATATATATAGGAGGTCTGTGGCTTCAGTTCCTTGCTTGGTCCTCTTGTGTTCACATGCTTCTAAGACTGCTGCTGCTTCTGGTTCCTGATCCTGGCTTCGTCTGACTACCCTGCTGGTTCCTGATCCTGGCTTCGTCTGACTACCCTGCTGGTTCCTGATCCTGGCTTCGTCTGACTACCCTGCTGGTTCCTGATCCTGGCTTCGTCTGACTACCCTTCTGGTTCCTGACCTCTGGCTTCGCAAAGACTCTGCTCGGTTTCACCATCCGTTTGGACTTTTGCTTTACAGCTTTATTTTCAATAAAGCCTTCTTATTTTCATTTATCTCTTGTTGTACGTCTGGTTCATGGTTCCGTGACATTAGGACCAAGCCATGAATTCTGACGGTACAGGGCCATCCTCGCTACCCACGCTGGTTGCCAGACTTGATCAGCAGGATCACCTGTTGGGTCGGTTCGCTGTGGCGTTGCAAACCCTGCTTGAACGCACGGCTCATTTCGCTCCCGTTGCCGATGGGTCGGTTGTCGCTCCTGGGCTCGCTCCTACTGCCGCTCCGGTTGTTGCGCCAGAGTCTACCCCGACACCTGTTGTTGCGCCTGCGGTGTTTCGGGGTATGACCGGTTCTGCCCCTCTTCCACAGCGCTTTGGGGGAGAGCCAACTCAGTGCCGAGGTTTCCTTAACCAGGTGGGCATTTATTTCGAGTTGCTGCCACATGCCTTTCCTACTGAGAGATCAAAGGTGGGCTTCTTGATCTCGCTGCTCTCGGACAAGGCCTTGGCCTGGGCCAGCCCTTTATGGGAGAACAACAATCCGGTGGTTGCCGAGTTTTCCGGTTTTGTTGCTTCTCTTCGGAAGGTATTCGATGTGCCGGCTCGTGCTGCCTCTGCTGCGAAGCTCCTTATGTCCATCAGACAGGGTTCACGATCCGTAGCTGAATACGCCATTGAGTTTCGTACCCTGGCAGCAGAGGTGGGCTGGAATAATGAGGCTCTGGTCGCTGCTTTCTCTCATGGTCTCTCGGATGCCTTGAAGGATGAGGTTGCAGCTAAGGACCTACCAGTTGAGCTCGAGTCTCTTATTTCTTTCCTGATTTTGATTGACACCAGACTCAGGGAGAGACCTTCCTTTAAGGAGAACCTGCGGTGGTCTTCTAACACATTGGTGCCTACGTTTGCTGTCCCACCCGTGCCTCCCTCTCCTCCCACGCCTCCTGGGGATGACTTGTCTGGGGGTGAACCCATGCAGCTGGGGTTTGCTCGCCTGTCAGAGGGGGAGAGGGCACTCCGGAGACGCGAGGGCCGATGCATGTACTGTGGTCTCGGTGGGCATTTTCGGTTGGCATGTCCGAACCGTCCGGGAAACGCTCGTACCCTGAGATCCTGTCGGGGGCAGATCTTGGGTGGAGTCTCCTCGTCCCCGGTTTCCCGTGTTGACAAACCACTGATCACTGTTGTCCTCTCCTGGGTCGGGGGCTCGGTGACGACCCAGGCGTTGGTGGACTCTGGTGCTGGTGGTTTGTTCATTGATAGTGTGTTCGCTGCCGCCAATTCCATTCCTCTGCAGGCTCGAGGTTCCCCACTGGCTCTTGAGGCGATAGACGGCAGACCCCTTCTGCCGCCACACGTGACTCATGAGACCCTTCCAGTGGGGATAGCCATTGGTGCCGTTCACAGAGAGTCGGTCTGCCTCCAGGTTATTTCGTCTCCACACTACTCGGTGGTCTTGGGGTACCCCTGGCTCCAGAAGCATAATCCGACTTTCGATTGGAGATCGGTCGAGATCCTCTCGTGGTCACCGCAGTGTGGGGCTAGTTGCATCCCTGGGTCTGTCAAGTTGCTGTGTACTTCCTCGGACTCTCTGTTGCCTCCTGAATACGAGGAGTACCGGGATGTATTCGATAAGGTGCGCGCGGTTGCCCTACCTCCGCACCGCCCATACGATTGTGCCATAGAGTTACAATCTGGTGCCGTTCCTCCTCGTGGCAAAGTCTATCCACTGTCGGTAGCGGAGAATGAGGCCATGGAGGAGTACGTGAGGGAGGCGCTTTCACGCGGACACATTCGCAAATCTTCGTCCCCGGCAGGGGCTGGATTTTTCTTTGTGAAAAAGAAGGGCGGTGAGTTGAGGCCTTGCATCGATTACAGGGGTCTCAATCGCATCACGATCAAGAACGCTTACCCGATACCCTTGATTTCCGAGCTGTTCGATCGCCTTAAAGGGGCCACGGTCTTTACCAAACTCGACCTGAGGGCGGCATATAACCTGGTAAGGATCAAGGCGGGCGATGAGTGGAAGACCGCGTTTAACACCAGGACCGGTCATTACGAATCCTTGGTTATGCCCTTTGGGTTGTGCAATGCGCCCGCAGTCTTTCAGGAATTCATCAACGATGTTTTCCGTGACCTGTTGCAGCAGTGTGTGGTAGTCTATTTGGATGACATCTTGGTATATTCTGAATCCATGGAGGCCCACATTCTGGATGTCAGACGAGTGTTGCAACGGTTACGAGAGAACAAGCTGTTCGGTAAGCTTGAGAAATGCGAATTTCACCGATCCCAGGTAACCTTCTTAGGTTACATCATTTCCGCTGAGGGGTTCTCCATGGATCCTGAGAAGGTTTCGGCTGTCTTACAGTGGCCCCAGCCCAGTGGTCTTCGTTCCCTGCAGCGCTTTTTGGGCTTCGCCAATTATTATCGGAAGTTCATCAGGGACTTTTCCATGCTGGCCAAGCCTCTCACGGATCTGACCAGGAAGGGCAGTAATTCCCAGGTCTGGCCGCTCGAGGCCATCCGAGCTTTTGAGGCCCTAAAGTCCGCCTTTGTGTCGGCTCCGATTCTGTCGCATCCCAACCCTGGGTTGCCCTTTGTCCTCGAGGTGGACGCGTCTGAGACGGGAGTAGGCGCCCTTCTGTCTCAGCGTAGAACACCAGAGGGTCCTCTGCTTCCTTGTGGGTTTTACTCCCGGAAACTGTCTTCCGCGGAGTGCAACTATCAGATTGGTGACAGGGAGTTATTGGCCATCGTGCAGGCCCTTAAAGAATGGAGGCACTTGCTCGAGGGTTCGGTGGTTCCGGTTCTCATCCTGACGGACCACAAGAATCTGACCTACCTTTCTGAGGCCAAGAGATTGACACCACGTCAGGCCAGATGGGCTCTGTTCTTGTCACGTTTTAATTACGTGGTCTCCTACCTACCCGGTTCCAAGAACATCAGGGCGGATGCCTTATCACGGCAGTACTCCGAGCTGTCCAGGGAGGAGTCGATTCCGACTTCGGTCATACCTCCGAATCAGATCCTGGCCGCCATTCGCACCAGCCTGACCTCTCCCCTGGGTGAGCAGATTTTGGCGGCTCAATCTGGTGCTCCCTCTGGGAGACCCAACGGCAGATGTTTTGTGCCTGAGGAGTTGCGCACTCGGTTGTTGCGAACCTACCATAACTCCAAGACCGCGGGGCATCCTGGAAAGAATCAGCTGTCCTGGGCTGTTTCACGTCTGTTCTGGTGGCCTTCCCTACGTTCCGACATCGCCGCATATGTAGCGGCATGCTCCATTTGTGCCCAGAGTAAGTCCCCTCGGCACCTTCCGTTGGGCCTTCTGCAACCCATAGCCACCGGGGAGCGCCCATGGTCACACCTGGGGATGGATTTCATTGTGGACCTCCCTGCATCCCGAGGCCATACGGTCATTCTCATGATTGTGGATCGGTTTTCCAAAATGTGCCACTGTGTTCCTCTCAAGAAGTTACCCTCTGCACAAGAGTTGGCCACGATTTTTGCCAGGGAGGTCTTCCGGTTGCACGGTTTGCCTAAGGAGATTGTGTCGGATCGGGGGAGTCAGTTTGTGTCCAGGTTCTGGCGCGCCTTTTGCTCCCAGTTGGGGATTCATCTCTCCTTCTCCTCGGCCTACCACCCTCAGTCCAATGGGGCCGCAGAACGATCCAATCAGGCCTTGGAGCAATTCCTTCGTTGCTATGTCTCCGATCACCAAGACAATTGGGTTGACCTCCTGCCTTGGGCTGAGTTTGCCAGGAACACGGCGGTGAACTCTTCCTCTGGGACGTCTCCCTTCATGGCCAATTATGGGTTCCAACCTGCCGTGTTACCGGAGGTATTCTCTCACCAGGATATTCCGGCTGTGGAGGATCACCTTTCCGTCCTACGTGCTTCTTGGGTACAGATCCAGAAGTCCCTTGAGGTCTCTGCGCAGCGCCAGAGATTCCAGGCTGATCGCAGACGAGCGCCTGCTCCTTCCTACCAGGTCGGAGACCGTGTATGGTTGTCCACCCGCAACCTCAACCTTCGAGTGCCCACTCCCAAGCTGGCGCCTCGCTTTGTTGGTCCCTTCCGAGTGCTTCGCAGGGTAAACCCGGTAGCCTATGCCCTTGCGCTTCCTCCTGGCATGCGGATCTCCAACGTGTTTCATGTCTCCCTGTTGAAGCCACTGGTGTGTAATCGTTTCACTTCCTCGGTTCCTCGGCCTCGTCCGGTCCAAGTGGGCAATCGTGAGGAATATGAGGTGAGCAATATCCTGGACTCACGCCTGGTCCGCGGTCGGTTGCAGTTTTTGGTCCATTGGCGTGGTTATGGTCCAGAGGAGCGTTCCTGGGTTCCCTCCGCAGATGTCCATGCTCCTGCCTTGCTCCGAGCCTTCCACGCACGCTTCCCTCAGAAACCGTTTTGTGCTCCGCGGAGGAGGGGCCCTTGAGGGGGAGGTACTGTCATGGTCTTACCTGCTTGCTGCTCTCCTTCGTTTGACATGTGCTGGCGGCCATCTTGGGTCCTGGGTTTCTTGTAGCCTTCCACCCTGCGGCTCCTCCTTCCCCTGGGAGGAGCTGGATGCCTAGCTCATATATATAGGAGGTCTGTGGCTTCAGTTCCTTGCTTGGTCCTCTTGTGTTCACATGCTTCTAAGACTGCTGCTGCTTCTGGTTCCTGATCCTGGCTTCGTCTGACTACCCTGCTGGTTCCTGATCCTGGCTTCGTCTGACTACCCTGCTGGTTCCTGATCCTGGCTTCGTCTGACTACCCTGCTGGTTCCTGATCCTGGCTTCGTCTGACTACCCTTCTGGTTCCTGACCTCTGGCTTCGCAAAGACTCTGCTCGGTTTCACCATCCGTTTGGACTTTTGCTTTACAGCTTTATTTTCAATAAAGCCTTCTTATTTTCATTTATCTCTTGTTGTACGTCTGGTTCATGGTTCCGTGACAAACTCAGAATGCATTTTCGATGGACATTAAAGGCTTTTTGACGTGCAACTCCTCCAGCGTGGTCTATCTGATCCAGTGCCCATGTAATAAACAATATATTGGGAGGACCAAACGACAATTAAAGGTACGCATGTCTGAACATCTAAATAACATAGCCAAAGGCTGTGAAAATAATGCTTTATCAAGGCATTTCAAAGAAATTCACAATAAAGATGGTGGAGGCCTTTCTTTCCTAGCACTGGAGCAGATAGATCACGACTGGAGGGGCGGTAACCACATTTAAAAAATGTCAAGGGCAGAATCGAAGCGAATTTATGATTTTGGAAGTCTTATACCCAGAGGATTAAATGCAGATTTGGAGATTTTTGGCTTTCTTTAAGATTATGGGACATATGTTTCTCTCTGACAGGTAATCGCATGCTTGACTGTTAATCAGTGCTGCGGCTCTCTCTCGGAGACAAACATTTGTACCCTTTTCCTCACCCAATATTGTGTACCTAGAAAACGACTTACAATCCCAAGAAGAACCATTGCCATAACTTTGAAGTATAAAATCGACTCAACTCCTATATCCTGTTGATTGGTGGTTAAATCCACACAATATTAGTAATTGGATGAATATTTTGACAACATCCATTATATTCTGAACAATCCGAATAGGATGTCACATTTAATAGGAATTATAATATATGCAGTTTACATTTTATAAAATATATATACTTTTTATAATAAGATTGATTCTTATAATTTTAAAACATATGTATTTATAAAAAAATGATGTTAAATATTACACAACACATGGTGAAAGATGACAAATGAACCAATTAGATACAAAATTGAAAATGACCTTTAAAAAGGGTGATAAAAATCACTATAAAAGCTTAACTAAAGCTGCTGCAACAAAACCCTTGAAGGACCTTATAATTTGAGAAGATCTGCAGCTTCTGTCAAAAAAACGCATGTGCCAAATAAAAACGCACTCAAAACGCAACAAAAACGCTAGTAGAAAAATTGAAAAATAATGCAATTTATGGAACACTAGATGAGAAAAAATGGTGAGGATATATATGAAAAAAGAAAAAATGATATCCAATGCATCTAGAATTGAAAAAAATGATGTTGATAAATACTCCATGTCTGATTTTTGGAATTCCCAATCAGGAGTATAAAAACCAACCAAATATGGAGTAGGGTCATTACCACTGAAGAAGAGGAGAGGTGTCCTCGAAACGCGTTTGGTTTCTACAAATGACCCAGCTATAAGAAGATATTCCTAATATCCTGCGGGACAACAGTGCACTGTAAACCCGATCGGATGTAACGAAGCTTGAGCCTCAGATAATTGGCAGAAGAAAATACCAAAGAACAAAATCCCAAGTGCCGCTACGTCACTTCCGGAGCGACGATTTCGTCTTCGACTCCACGTGGAACGCTGACTAAGGAACAGCCGGGACGCCGGCTCTCAGCAGCTCCCAAAATATCTGGGCGACCGTCCGACACAAAGGAGAAGGTAAGCCCACACAGTGGGTTGTCATTTAATACACTGTCTCAGAGTGTCGGACCGATATAAAGATAAGCCCGTATAGCAGGTTGGTATTCTATATACCTTGAGACATCAGAGGGACTGACCACCATTAAAGTATACCCACAGAGCGGGTGTTACCAGATATATTCTGAACTGCCAAATTATATAGCTTGTTCGATATATAAAAAGGAACATCATACTTAAAGCTCAATACAACTGAAACATCTAAATATTGGATCTTTTTTACCAAGAACAAGAAGGAGGTTCCTTTCTTGTTACTATTTTTTCAAATATTTCGGTGAACTATCATAAAAGATTTGCAACACTGATAAAGTGAACTTTTCACCTTGATACATTTGTCATCACTGACACCAGACTGTGACTATTTACCAATAGTGTATTGATTTGCACATTTTATTAATTTTTTAACCTTTTATGTACCCATAATAAACTTTGTGATCTGCAACTAAACCTTACGACTCCATGTGTTGAGAGTGCCAGTCTTCCAGTATTTTATGTATTTTATAGCCGTGAAGGGTGGTTCACATATAGACTAGAGCACCTCACAGTGGATGCGAGTGGGTGAGCTATTTCCTATATCTCTTTTAGTATATAGCATGTCCACAGTTTAGTATATAATATGCAGCAGGTTCAGAGTTAGTATAGCATGTCCTCAGTTTAGTATATAATATGCAGCAGGTTCAGAGTTAGTATAGCATGTCCTCAGTTTAGTATATAATATGCAGCAGGTTCAGAGTTAGTATAGCATGTCCTCAGTTTAGTATGTAGTATGCAGTAGGTTCAGAGTTAGTATAGCATGTCCTCAGTTTTAGTATACATATGCAGTAGGTTCAGAGTGAGTATAGCATGTCCTCAGTTTAGTATATAATATGCAGCAGGTTCCGAGTTAGTATAGCATGTCCTCAGTTTAGTATATAATATGCAGCAGGTTCAGAGTTAGTATAGCATGTCCTGAGTTCAGAGTTGGTTTGGGAATATCGCCTCACACCAGCAGGAACCATCCCACTCTGAGTTCCAGGACCTTAATCAGAGCAGGTAACAGGCATATACTTGCGGTTAGTTGGTCCTGGCTAGGAAGCCAGCACTGGGGAAGCCAGTGGCAAGAAGGTAGGCAGTCCTTCACAATGTTGTTAGGGATCCAGGTCTGGATATGTGGACAGAGTCCTCAGATGCAATGGAGCTAGCAGGGTGCGCACTCCATTAGTGGAACACCCTGCTTAGCACCTGTCTTCTATTTAAGGCCCGGAGGTAAGTGGGCGGAGTCACAGGGAGCCGCTGCGATCCAGGCTGTACTGTTACACCCCCCCTTTTTTCCTGACCTTTCCCCTCCTTCCTTCCCCCCTTTTTTTCTTTCACCTTTCACCCCACATTTTTTCTCTAGCACATCACATTTCATGTTCATCATTTTACTTTTTGTCTATAATTGTTTGATGAAATTTACTATGAACTCTCATTCCCACTTACACTTCCAGCATCTATTCTCCCACTATGTTCATTACACTATAGGAGGAATTATTATTATTCATTATTCTTTCCTCCTCTTACATGACCCTTCTTTATCACCAGCATCCTTATTACCGTTTATCTTTTCAGTATCATCATTATTTTCTATATTATTATTATTTTTTCTCCCCACCTACACAAATTTATTTTTGATTATGGTTTTGTGGTGGCCTCCCGACTCTCCTCCCCCTGTGTGACGTGTGCGCGCGTCATCCAGAGCCGCCTCCGGCGCCTCACGTCCGTGCGTCCTGACGTCGGAGCCGCCCGATCATGTGATTTCATCACATGGTGTGGGCGTGCCGGCGGGACGCCGGCCGTGGGGTGGCTGGACTCGGTGCTCTTCTGGATTTTCGCGCGCCCTTACCCATACACACCGGGGGATGAGTGAGTACCGGCTATCCTATTGGCTGTGGGAGCCTTTTTATGCTCAATTCACAGTGATGGCGCTACCCCCTGACGAAGGTACGCCGAAACGTGCGTTGGGGTAGCGCCACCCTGGTTTTTCCTCGCACACGGCTCTTTGTTTGGTGAGTCCCTGTCTCCTGTTGTTCCCCTCTGTTTTACCATCATTATTATTACTCTTACTTTTCATTGCTCATTGGTCTACAGCACGGGTGTCAAACACAAGGCCCGCGGGCCGAATCCGGCCCGCCAGACCTCGTCATGTGGCCCGCGCAGCCGCCGCCGGCCGCCAGCCTTCACCTTTTATTCTCGCTTTTTTTTCAGCGCATGCGCGGCAGCCTACAAGCCAGAGAACGTCTGCCCTCTAGCGGCCGTTCTATTGTACCGTATATCCTAATTGCTTGTGTAGAATGCAGGCAGGCCGGGCGGGCGGCAGCGTAACTCCCTGATGTCACGTGCCTGCACCGCCTCATTTATGAATGAAGCAGGCGGCGCAGGCAAGTGACGTCAGTGAGTGACGCGCCGGCCGCCCGTCCTGCCTGCCGGCATTATACACAAGCAATTAGGATATACGGTACAATTAGGAGTGAGGGGGGCATGTTTAATAACTTTTAATTCAATAATACATTTTATATTTGTATACTGGGGGGGGGCGGCGGCGGGGGGGGTTTACACGGAATCTGTGGATGGCACAGTTAAGGGGTGGGGGTCTGTGGATGGCACTGTCATGGGGTGGGGGGTTTGTAGAGGGCACTGTTATGGGTGGGGGGTCTGTGGATGGCACATTCAGGGAGTGCAGAATTATTAGGCAAATGAGTATTTTGACCACATCATCCTCTTTATGCATGTTGTCTTACTCCAAGCTGTATAGGCTCGAAAGCCTACTACCAATTAAGCATATTAGGTGATGTGCATCTCTGTAATGAGAAGGGGTGTGGTCTAATGACATCAACACCCTATATTAGGTGTGCATAATTATTAGGCAACTTCCTTTCCTTTGGCAAAATGGGTCAAAAGAAGGACTTGACAGGCTCAGAAAAGTCAAAAATAGTGAGATATCTTGCAGAGGGATGCAGCACTCTTAAAATTGTAAAGCTTCTGAAGCGTGATCATCGAACAATCAAGCGTTTCATTCAAAATAGTCAACAGGGTCGCAAGAAGCGTGTGGAAAAACCAAGGCGCAAAATAACTGCCCATGAACTGAGAAAAGTCAAGCGTGCAGCTGCCAAGATGCCACTTGCCACCAGTTTGGCCATATTTCAGAGCTGCAACATCACTGGAGTGCCCAAAAGCACAAGGTGTGCAATACTCAGAGACATGGCCAAGGTAAGAAAGGCTGAAAGACGACCACCACTGAACAAGACACACAAGCTGAAACGTCAAGACTGGGCCAAGAAATATCTCAAGACTGATTTTTCTAAGGTTTTATGGACTGATGAAATGAGAGTGAGTCTTGATGGGCCAGATGGATGGGCCCGTGGCTGGATTGGTAAAGGGCAGAGAGCTCCAGTCCGACTCAGACGCCAGCAAGGTGGAGGTGGAGTACTGGTTTGGGCTGGTATCATCAAAGATGAGCTTGTGGGGCCTTTTCGGTTTGAGGATGGAGTCAAGCTCAACTCCCAGTCCTACTGCCAGTTTCTGGAAGACACCTTCTTCAAGCAGTGGTACAGGAAGAAGTCTGCATCCTTCAAGAAAAACATGATTTTCATGCAGGACAATGCTCCATCACACGTGTCCAAGTACTCCACAGCGTGGCTGGCAAAAAGGGTATAAAAGAAGAAAATCTAATGACATGGCCTCCTTGTTCACCTGATCTGAACCCCATTGAGAACCTGTGGTCCATCATCAAATGTGAGATTTACAAGGAGGGAAAACAGTACACCTCTCTGAACAGTGTCTGGGAGGCTGTGGTTGCTGCTGCACGCAATGTTGATGGTGAACAGATCAAAACACTGACAGAATCCATGGATGGCAGGCTTTTGAGTGTCCTTGCAAAGAAAGGTGGCTATATTGGTCACTGATTTGTTTTCGTTTTGTTTTTGAATGTCAGAAATGTATATTTGTGAATGTTGAGATGTTATATTGGTTTCACTGGTAAAAATAAATAATTGAAATGGGTATATATTTGTTTTTTGTTAAGTTGCCTAATAATTATGCACAGTAATAGTCACCTGCACACACAGATATCCCCCTAAAATAGCTAAAACTAAAAACAAACTAAAAACTACTTCCAAAAATATTCAGCTTTGATATTAATGAGTTTTTTGGGTTCATTGAGAACATGGTTGTTGTTCAATAATAAAATTAATCCTCAAAAATACAACTTGCCTAATAATTCTGCACTCCTTGTATATAACACTGCCATCCACAGATCCCCCCCTGTAACAGTGCCAGCCACAGATTCCCCCCCCCCCTGTAACAGTGTCTGTCAACCACAGATCCCCCCATAAGTGTCTGTCATCCACAGATCCCCCCATAAGTGTCCGTCATCCACAGATCCCCCATAAGTGTCCGTCATCCACAGATCCCCCCATAAGTGTCCGTCATCCACAGATCCCCCCATAACAGTGTCCGTCATCCACAGATCCCCCCATAACAGTGTCCGTCATCCACAGATCCCCCCATAACAGTGTCCGTCATCCACAGATCCCCCCATAACAGTGTCCGTCATCCACAGATCCCCCCATAACAGTGTCCGTCATCCGCAGATCCCCCCATAACAGTGTCCGTCATCCACAGATCCCCCCATAACAGTGTCCGTCATCTAAAGATCCCCCCCATAACAGTGTCCGTCATCCACAGATCCCCCCCATAACAGTGTCCGTCATCCACAGATGTTTAAAAAAAAAAAATTACTGTCTGTTACCAAAAATCATTTTTCAATAAATTGTACAATAATTGTACGTTTGAATATCTACTTGCCATTATTCTGACTATGTTTCTGCTTTCAGAGCTAGTTATTACTTACATTATTACAAAAAACAGTAATAATTGAATGCAGTGACAATAATTTATGATAATAAAGAGTGGACACATAGTCCTACAGATACAACCGGCCAAACTGCTGATGAGGCCCCCGATGAATTTGAGTTTGACACCCGTGGTCTACAGCATCACTTCATTGTCTACTGTCTGTTTGCATACCAATGATTTATATACAGAGGTGTTCATGCGGTTGACATGTGTCTCACCTGGTACTTTATTTTAGTAATGCCCAGTACATGGTTTGGAGCATTGACTCTGCATTGTTTCCCATGTCTTTTCTTTACACATTGTACCATGCTTTTTTGATCCGTGTACTTGTTCTCCCAGGGTGGCGTTTCTTTTTCTGTCCTCCGCTCCTATTTTTCATCATGTCTATGGCACCATTTATTTATTGGCTTTACTCATGTCATTTTTAATCATGCTTTAATAAACAATATATTTTGGTATCATGAGCTCCTTTTCCTTTTTTTCTGCTATTTAACTCGGGAGCTTTTTACCGAGTCCTATCTTTGTGTGTCCCCTCCCCGGGGGGTTTACTTTGGGTGGATATCGTCCCCCCGCCCCTCTTTTGGGACACCTTGGGTTATTTTTTGTTTTGTTATATTTTAATATTTCTAGATTATTATTTTTATTTGAAATAAAATTGGGTTTAAATTGTCTGGCATGTGCAGCATGCTCAGAGAAGTTTGCAAACTTCTCTGAGCATCCTGCACTTATCTTCTAAGTGCACAAGCATGATGTCATTGTTATCTGGTCTACATGCATGTAGTATCTAGCATGTGCAGCATGCTCAGAAAAGTTTGGAAACTTCTCTGAGCATCCTGCACATATTTTCTAAGTGCACGAGCATGATGTAAGTTTTATCTAGTCTACATGCATGTAGTATATAGCATCTGCAGCATGCTCAGAGAAGTTCGCCCCTCTTTTGGGACACTTTGGGTTATTTTTTGTTTCGTTATATTTTAATATTTCTAGATTATTATTTTTATTTGAAATAAAATTGGGTTTAAGTTGTCTGGCATGTGCAGCATGCTCAGAGAAGTTTGCAAACTTCTCTGAGCATCCTGCACTTAGTTTCTAAGTGCACGAGCATGATGTCATTGTTATCTAGTCTACATGCATGTAGTATCTAGCATGTGCAGCATGCTCAGAGAAGTTTGAAAACTTCTCTGGGCATCCTGCACTTATTTTCTAAGTGCACGAGCACGATATCATTGTTATCTAGTCTACATGCATGTACAGTCGTGGCCAAAAGTTTTGAGAATGACACAAATATTAGTTTTCACAAAGTTTGCTGCTAAACTGCTTTTAGATCTTTGTTTCAGTTGTTTCTGTGATGTAGTGAAATATAATTACACGCACTTCATACGTTTCAAAGGCTTTTATCGACAATTACATGACATTTATGCAAAGAGTCAGTATTTGCAGTGTTGGCCCTTCTTTTTCAGGACCTCTTCAATTCGACTGGGCATGCTGTCAATCAACCTCTGCACCAATTCCTGACTGATAGCAACCCATTCTTTCATAATCACTTCTTGGAGTTTGTCAGAATTAGTGGGTTTTTGTTTGTCCACCCGCCTCTTGAGGATTGACCACAAGTTCTCAATGGGATTAAGATCTGGGGAGTTTCCAGGCCATGGACCCAAAATGTCAACGTTTTGGTCCCCGAGCCACTTAGTTATCACTTTTGCCTTATGGCACGGTGCTCCATCGTGCTGGAAAATGCATTGTTCTTCACCAAACTGTTGTTGGATTGTTGGAAGAAGTTGCTGTTGGAGGGTGTTTTGGTACCATTCTTTATTCATGGCTGTGTTTTTGGGCAAAATTGTGAGTGAGCCCACTCCCTTGGATGAGAAGCAACCCCACACATGAATGGTCTCAGGATGCTTTACTGTTGGCATGACACAGGACTGATGGTAGCGCTCACCTTTTCTTCTCCGGACAAGCCTTTTTCCAGATGCCCCAAACAATCGCAAAGAGGCTTCATCGGAGAATATGACTTTGCCCCAGTCCTCAGCAGTCCATTTACCAAACTTTCTGCAGAAGATCAATCTGTCCCTGATGTTTTTTTTGGAGAGAAGTGGCTTCTTTGCTGCCCTTCTTGACACCAGGACATCTTCCAAAAGTCTTCGCCTCACTGTGCGTGCAGATGCGCTCACACCTGCCTGCTGCCATTCCTGAGCAAGCTCTGCACTGGTGGCACTCCGATCCCGCAGCTGAATCCTCTTTAGGAGATGATCCTGGCGCTTGCTGGACTTTCTTGGACACCCTGAAGCCTTCTTAACAAGAATTTAACCTCTTTCCTTGAAGTTCTTGATGATCCTATAAATTGTTGATTGAGGTACAATCTTAGTAGCCACAATATCCTTGCCTGTGAAGCCATTTTTATGCAACGCAATGATGGCTGCACGTGTTTCTTTGCAGGTCACCATGGTTAACAATGAAAGAACAATGATTTCAAGCATCACCCTCCTTTTAACATGTCAAGTCTGCCATTTTAACCCAATCAGCCTGACATAATGATCTCCAGCCTTGTGCTCGTCAACATTCTCACCTGAGTTAACAAGACGATTACTGAAATGATCTCAGCAGGTCCCTTAATGACGGCAATGAAATGCAGTGGAAAGGTTTTTTTTTGGGATTAAGTTAATTTTCATGGCAAAGAAGGACTATGCAATTCATAGAAACATAGAAACATAGAATGTGTCGGCAGATAAGAACCATTTGGCCCATCTAGTCTGCCCAATATACTGAATACTATGGATAGCCCCCGGCCCTATCTTATATGAAGGATGGCCTTATGCCTATCCCATGCATGCTTAAACCCCTTTACTGTATTTGCAGCTACCACTTCTGCAGGAAGGCTATTCCATGCATCCACTACTCTCTCAGTAAAGTAATACTTCCTTATATTACTTTTAAACCTTTGCCCCTCTAATTTAAAACTGTGTCCTCTTGTGGTAGTTTTTCTTCTTTTAAATATGCTCTCTTCCTTTACCGAGTTGATTCCCTTTATGTATTTAAAAGTTCTATCATATCCCCTCTGTCTCTTCTTTCTTCCAAGCTATACATATTAAGGTCCTTTAACCTTTCCTGGTAAGTTTTATCCTGCAATCCATGTACTAGTTTAGTAGCTCTTCTCTGAACTCTCTCTAGAGTATCTATATCCTTCTGGAGATATGGCCTCCAGTACTGCGCACAATACTCCAAGTGAGGTCTCACCAGTGTTCTGTACAGCGGCATAAGCACTTCACTCTTTCTACTGCTTATACCTCTCCCTATACATCCAAGCATTCTGCTGGCATTTCGTGCTGCTCTATTACATTGTCTTCCCACCTTTAAGTCTTCTGAAATAATTACTCCTAAATCCCTTTCCTCAGATACTGAGGTCAGGACTGTGTCAAATATTCTATATTCTGCCCTTGGGTTTTTACGCCCCAGGTGCATTATCTTGCACTTATCCACATTAAATTTCAGTTTCCAGAGTTCTGACCATTCTTCTAGTTTTCCTAAATCCTTTTCCATTTGGCGTTTCCCTCCAGGAACATCAACCCTGTTACATATCTTTGTGTCATCAGCAAAAAGACAAACCTTACCAGCGAGGCCTTTTGCAATATCACTTATGAAGATATTAAACAAAATCGGTCCCAGTACAGATCCCTGTGGAACCCCACTGGTAACATTACCTTGTTTTGAATGTTCTCCATTGACTACAACCCTCTGTTGTCTGTCACTCAGCCACTGCCTAATCCACTCAACAATATGGGAGTCCATGCTCAATGACTGCAGTTTATTGATAAGTCTTCTATGTGGGACAGTGTCAAAAGCCTTACTAAAATCTAGATATGCGATGTCTACTGCACCTCCACCGTCTATTATTTTAGTCACCCAGTCAAAAAAATCTATAAGATTTGTTTGACATGATCTCCCTGAAGTAAACCCATGTTGTTTTTCATCTTGCAATCCATGGGATTTTAGATGTTCCACAATCCTATCCTTTAATAGGGTTTCCATTAATTTGCCTACTATTGATGTCAGACTCACTGGTCTATAGTTGCTCGATTCCTCCCTACTACCTTTCTTGTGAATGGGCACGACATTTGCCAATTTCCAATAAAATTAAATGATAAGGATGTAGTGTATGTTTAATATAGTCTACATGCATGCAGTATATAGCATGTGTAGCATGCTCAGAGAAGTTTGCAAACTTCTCAGAGCATGCTACACATGCTATATACTGCATGCATGTAGACATGCAATTCATCTGATCACTCTTCATAACATTCTGGAGTATATGCAAATTGCTATTATAAAAACTTAAGCAGCAACTTTTCCAATTTCCAATATTTATGTAATTCTCAAAACTTTTGGCCACGACTGTAGTATCTAGCATGTGCAGTATGCGCAGAGAAGTTTGCAAACTTCTCTGAGCATCCCGCACTTATTTCCTAAGTGCACGAGCATGATGTCATTGTTATCTAGTCTACATGCTCAGTGAAGTTTGAAAATTCTCTGAGTATCCTGCACTTATTTTCTAAGTGCACGAGTATGATGTCATTGTTATCTAGTCCAGTGTTTCCCAACCAGTGTGCCTCCAGCTGTTGCAAAACTACACCTCCCAGCATGCCCGGAGAGCCTTTGGCTGTGCGGGCATGCTGGGAGTTGTAGTTTTGCAACAGCTGGAGGCACACTGGTTGGGAAACACTGATTTAGTCTACATGCATGTAGTATCTAGCATGTGCAGCATGCTCTGAGAAGTTTGCAAACTTCTCTGAGCATGCTACACATGCTATATACTGCATGCATGTAGACTATATTAAACATACACTACATCCTTATCATTTAATTTTATTTTTTTCACACAAAAATAAAATGTATAATTAAGTTTAAAAAAAAAATTCACAGTTAAAAATCTCAAGACAAGATAGCATTCCTGCCTTGATCAATTTAGATGAGAAGAAACTGGCCAGAAAGGGTGAAGTGGGGACAGTGGTGGAAAAAAACAAAACATATCTATATACCGAACAACTACAATTTCTGAAACCTGTTTTTGAACTTAGACAGTAAGTTTTAATTTTTTTGAATATTTATCATATAATTATTTATTTAACTTTTTTTATTCTTTATAACCGTTAACAATCTTGAAGAAGAAGCAGCTTAAAGAGGACCTTTCACCGATTCTTACCCTATGAACTAACTATACAGATATGTAGAGCGGCGCCCGGGGATCTCACTGCACTTACTATTATCCCCGGGCGCCGCTCCGTTCTCCTGCTATGCCCTCCGGTATCTCCGCTCACTAAGTTATAGTAGGCGGAGATACCAGTCCCTAAGTTATGGTAGGCGGAGTCTGCCCTAGCGCTGGCCAATCGCAGCGCAGAGCTCACAGCCTGGGAGGTTATTTTCTCCCAGGCTGTGAGCTCTGCAATGCGATTGGCCAGCGTTAGGGCAGACTCCGCCTACCATAACTTAGGGAACGGAGATACCGGAGGACATAGCAGGAGAACGGAGCGGCGCCCGGGGATAATAGTAAGTGCAGAGAGATCCCCGGGCGCCGCTCCACATGTATGTATACTTAGTTCATAGGGTAAGAATCGGTGAAAGGTCCTCTTTAAAGTCTCTTGGTAATGTACTCTCAGAAACCCTCCTCACCGGCACCAACACCTCCTATGCCAAATACACCACCGGCGGAGATGCCAACAACACCGGAGAATCCGCATGGTCAAAGACATGCTAGTAAAAGGAAACGTCCTACTCCTCCTCAGCCTGTTTCGGGATCAAATACTCGAGATATGGTAGACTGCCATGTTCTCGAGTATTTATACCGAAACAAGCCTGAGTGTCAGGAGGACTATATAATGTTGGGCATAGGGCCTTTTTTACAGAGGGTCCCAAAATCCTGGCAACATATGTGTGTTGCCTCTGTAACTGCCGTATTAGAGATTTTTGCTGGGCCTCAAATGCCGATGCATGTTTATAAGTATCTTAATGATGCCAGGAAACAACTACATATACCACCTGCAACTCACATGCAGCAGCAGCCGTTTCAGCCAGGAATGTTTCAAGCTCAAAGGGCAACAAGGGTCTATCCTGAGGCCTCTACCTCATCAACAGAGGCATATTCCTTTTCACATGATCTTTATGAGTTATGAATTTTCTATTATTTTATGTTAAGTAAAAAAAAAATTCTAACAAAAAAACGATGTTTCTTTATTAAATTTTTCATTCAAAAAAAGCATATTAACATGTGTTACAATAGCTAGTGCAGGGGTATGCGAGCTCTGGCACTCCATCTGTGGTGATACTACGACTCCCAGTATGCTCCTAACATTTATATGGTGTTCTGTAAACAGAAAACAAGTTTCCATTTTGGGTGTTTTATTTTTACCACAGCTGGAGTGCCAGAGGTCAGTCATCACAGCTGAAGTACTTTTTTCAATGAGGTATTAGTCAGTTTTTTTTACATTTATTAAAATAAAAATTAAAGTTTTTGAAAAAAACCTTAGCTCGCAAGCCGACGTCAAGGGTCCTCATTCTCTTGCGAGTCCCTAATCTAATAATATGAGAACTAACTAACTAAAAATTAAATTTTTTATTAATTTATATAACCATAATCCAAGATTTATCTACGAGTACCACAAATGCTGTTCAGCTGCCATGATAATGCACACTCTGTACTAATGAAGTAATCAGCAAAGAGTTCTCAAACTGCTAGTCCACCAGATCCAGGTCTTCCATGCTGATTATGGCCTAATCCAACAGATGTGGTTGTCAGTAAAGGGGCCACTTCAGGTTCAGAAGGTGCATCATGAATCCTGGTGAAGTTGTGTAAAATCACACATGCCTGTATCACAAGGGTGGCATTTTGCGGACTCATTTGCAAGGATGACATGAACATATCGACGTGCACAAGACAGACGATAATTTAATATGCGCTTTCGCTCATCCAAATCGCGTCTAAGAAAAGCTTGCATTACATGTGGAGATAATGCAAACCCTTCATCTGCCACGATTACAAATGGAGTGGCTGAAGCAGAAGAACCGGGTAGTCGTCTGGGCTCTGGCAAGGCATGTTGGTTGGCGCGAAGCCGATCACCCATTCTAGAAGAACAGAAGTTGCGGGGGTCTGCTGTGCTTCCATAGGCCCCAATATCAACAATAATAAATCTATAATAACTGTCAACCAAGGCCAACAGCACAATAGAAAAATATTGTTTGAAATTTAAATATTAGTACCCTGAGTGAGGCGGTTTCTTAACACAAATGTGCTTGCCATCCAATGCCCCTATGCAGTTAGGAAACTGTGCAGATTGATAAAAACCCATCAGCAATTCTAAGCCAATCTTCTGCCTTGGGTTGGGGCATCACCGCATCTCTGAGTCGTTGCCAGATAAGTTCGCATGTGTGACAGACGTTCCCAGATATCGTTGAGATTCCCAGCAGATACTTATAATGCAAGGAAGCAAAAGAGTTCTCAGTGGCAAGGAACCTGTTGTGGTGTTTCACAGGGTGAAGTAATTGAGGGTATATATGTGTCTCCCAGGTTCTTAGCATATGCTGAAGAAAGGTATTTAGGAAAGGGTTAAAAAACCTAAGCCTGGGTCCTGATGAGCTGCACCTGGGGAGTTGCTAGATAACTGGGCTGACAACACACTTGCTCAGAACTTCCTGGGAGTGAGAGAAGCCACATCTCACTGAGGGACCCTGAAGGTCCAGAGCCTGCAAACTGCAAGTATCACAGGTTGCTGTTCAGACAGCGTGCTTATTTTGGGTGGACTGAGGATAGCTCATCCACGTCCTAGAGAGGGACCTATTGTTTAGTTAGAGCCTGGACAAGGCTAGGTGTTTTGTTTATGTTTTTGTGTTTTAATGCAACCTGTGAAATAAAAGCTGGCAGGACGCCAGTTGAAATGCACTTCTGTCTCCTGAGGTCTCCTTCTGCGAAATAATCTGACTAATCCCCCTACCTTTTCACCTCTGGAAAGGTGAGCCAAATAACGGACTGTCACAATTGGTGTCGGATGCGGGCAACGACACCTCAGAAAAGCTGATTGCTGCAGTGCTGTGTGGGAACTTAAAGGGCCAGAAGCCCGTTTGCTCAGTGGAACAGGTGCTGCTGAATACTTTAAAAAAAAACAACTGTGTGGAGTTAAAGGGGGCTTGCTGCTGGAAATTTTTCTGGTCCTTGAACAGCTGGTTGCTAAGGGTAACGCCTGAATACAAATTGTTTCTGGACTTGGGAACAGGTATATGTCCTGGGTAAAACCTGCTACATTGCTGCAGAGAAAGACTCCTGACATGGAGGATATGTTAAAGGCTTTGCTGCAAGCCACCGCAGCCCAGCAACATGCAAACAAAGTGCAGCAAGAAGCTAATCGGCAGACAGAGGATCTGGCGCGGTCTATGGCAATGCAACTTACCGCTCTAACCGAGATGCAAAACAAAGATCGTGTTGCTTTGACTGAGGTGGTGCAGCGCTTTGCAGACCAGACCCCTTGGTCGACTGAAAGTGGTCCCATGGGGAAGAAGGACATATGTGCTGGGAACTACCTACAAAAGATGGCTGCCACGGATGATGTGGAGGCTTATTTGATGACCTTTGAGCGCACCGCTGAGCGTGAAAGATGGCCACTAGATCAGTGGGCGGGGTTGATAGCCCCCTTTCTGAGTGGAGAGGCTCAGAAGTCTTATTATGATTTGGATCCTGCTGACGCTCAGGATTACTGTAAGCTGAAAGCGGAGATTTTGGCCCGTCTGGGAGTTACTTTGTCGGTTCGGGCCCAAAGAGTGCACCATTGGGGTTTTCAGGCAGACAAACCAGCTCGCTCCCAAATGTACGACCTGGTACACTTAACCAAGAAGTGGTTACAACCAGATGTTCTATCGGCTCCAGAGGTTGTCCAACGTGTGGTAGTGGACAGATATCTTAGAGCCCTTCCACCTGAAATATGCAAGTGGGTTACCCACGGTGACCCTAACAGCGCAGATGAGTTGGTCTCTCTGGTGGAAAGATATGCTGCGGCAAAGGACCTGCTACAAAAGCCCCGCCTAACCCAGGAAAGTACCCGGCAGGGGGGTACTCCTGCGTGGGGTGGGGCCCCTAACAGGGACACAAGGTCCAAAGCTGAACTCTGGCCGGAACGCTTCGAAAGGTCCAAGTCTGACTTTCTGAGACCAGAACCTATCAAATGCTTCCGGTGTAAGGGACCAGGACATATTGCTGCTAACTGTCCGTTAAACTCAGAGCCCATGCAGTGTGATATGAGTGCTATGCCAAATATGAAATCGATGTTTGCCCAAGGGGTTTGTTCTATTGTAACCCCTGAAAAGGTCGATAAACATCTGTGTCCTGTTTCAGTAGAGGGGAGAGAGGTGCAGGCTCTCCTGGATACTGGCAGTATGATCACGTTAGTCAAAGCCAGTTTGGTAAACTCCGATAGCTTACAGACCCAGTCAGTAGGGGTCACCTGTATTCATGGGGAAACTCATGAGTATAATACGGCACGTGTTACCATAGGAACTGTGCTCAACCAGGTAACCTGTCAGGTAGCGATAATACCCACTCTCATGTATGATGTAATACTGGGGAGGGATTTTCCTTTTTTCTGGGAATTGTGGGAAAAAAGGGTTAAAGAGCCAACAGTGGTTACGATCTCTGGAGAAAGGGCAACAGGAGTCACAGAACCTGAGCTTCTTCATGAGGTTCTGTCATCTCCTGATAAGACCGTGTTTCCTTTTGATGTAATGTCAGGGGACACCGGAACCACTGATGTAAGTGGGGAGCCAGAGGAGAGGGTTGACAATGTCTTAGCGGATATAAAGGTTTCACGCGACAATTTTGCCACAGCGCAGCTGAATGACCCTACTTTGGTTCGGGCCCGGGAAAATGTAAAATAATAAATGGTGTTCTGGTTTACCCAGGGGTCACGCTTGCTTATCCCCATATTGCGATGCAAAATAACTTACTGTATCAGGTAGACAAGCAAGGTGAAGACATCGTAGAACAACTGATAGTTCCCAAGCCATTTAGGAAGATGGTCTTGGATCTAGCACATGGTCATTTGTTGGGGGGACATCTGGGGATGGAAAAGACAAAAGAACGAATTTTAATGCGTTTCTTTTGGCAAGGGCTAGTAGCAGAGGTACGAGATTACTGAGCATCTTGTCCCGAGTGCCAATATACATCTCCGTCCCCTAACTTTAGAAGCCCATTGGTACCCTTACCCATTGTGGAAGTGCCATTCGAACGAATAGCTATGGATCTGGTAGGCCCTATAGTGAAATCAGCTCGCGGACATCAGTACATACTGACGATCCTAGACTACGCCACCAGATATCCAGAAGCTATTCCATTAAGAAATATGACGGCAAAGACCATAGCCAAGGAGTTGGTCCTGGTGTTCAGTAGGGTTGGGATCCCTAAAGAGATCTTAACGGATCAGGGCACCCCATTTATGTCCAGGGTGACCAAAGAATTATGTCGGCTATTCAGGGTGAAGCATATCCTAACCTCAGTCTACCATCCGCAAACGGATGGATTGGTGGAAAGATTCAATAAAACCCTGAAAAACATGTTAAGAAAGGTGATTGCCAAGGATGGTAGGGATTGGGATTGCCTACTTCCCTATTTACTATTTGCCATACGAGAAGTACCGCAATCGTCTACGGGGTTTTCACCCTTTGAACTTCTGTATGGCAGGCAGCCCCGAGGGCTACTCGACATAGCTAAAGAGACGTGGTAGCACGAATCTACCCCGTACCGCAGTATAATTGAGCATGTGTCACAGATGCAGGACCGGATCAAGGCAGTCATGCCCTTGGTTCGAGAACATATGCAGCAAGCCCAACAGGCCCAAAGTAGAATATATAACCGGGGTGCGAAACTGCGTCATTTTAGCCCAGGGGACCGGGTGCTTGTATTAATACCCACAGTAGAGAGCAAATTCTTAGCAAAATGGCAAGGGCCCTTCACAATTGTTAAAAAGATAAGCGAGGTGAACTATCTAGTTCATCAGCCCGGGAAGAGAAAACCCGAACAGAACTATCATATTAACTTGATAAAGCCCTGGAAAGATAGGGAAGCTCTGGTGGTAAACTCGGTACCACGAAGCTACACCGTACCTGAGGTTAGAATTGCTGAGTCCCTGTTTCCCCATCAGAAACAGGAATCACAGGAATTCATTATGAGAAATAACGATTTCTTCTCAGAACTCCCAGGCCTCACTCATGTGATAAAACACGATATTGTCACAGAACCCAGTGTTCAGGTGAAGATTAAGCCCTACCGGGTCCCCGAAGCGAGGCGCGAGGTCATTACCCAAGAGATTAACAAGATGTTAGACCTAGGGGTAATAGAAGAGTCCGTAAGTGAGTGGTCTAGTCCCATCGTTTTAATTCCCAAACCTGATAGGTCCATAAGGTTCTGTAATGACTATCGCCAGTTAAACTTGGTCTCAAAGGCGAGAGTAGACGAACTAATAGACAAGCTGGGTAGTGCTCGGTACTTAACAACATTGGACTTAACTAAAGGGTACTGGCAAATTCCGCTAACTGAAAAGGCCAAGGAAAAGACGGCTTTTTCTGCACCCAGTGGTCATTTCCAATACACTAGGTTGCCATTTGGCCTCCATGGGGCCCCGGCGACTTTTCAGCGTATGATGGATAGGATCCTAAGGCCACATATTGGTTATACATCAGCATATCTGGATGATGTAATAATTTACAGTAGCGACTGGGAGTCTCACCTACAAAAAGTGCAGGCGATCGTGGATTCACTAAGACAGGCGGGTCTCACCGCAAACCCTAAAAAGTGTGCCATCGGCTTGGAAGAAGCCAAGTATTTGGGATACACCATTGGGCGAGGTCTGATCAAACCCCAGCTAAACAAAATAGACTCAATACAAAACTGGCCTAGACCCCTAAACAAGAAGCAAGTGAGGTCGTTTTTGGGAATTGCAGGGTATTACAGAAGGTTTATCCCTAATTTTGCATCTATGGCGGTTCCCTTAACCGATCTTACAAAAGGAAAAAATTCGGTGATGATAAAATGGACCCCAGAGGCCGAGAGGGCGTTCCAATCCTTGAAACAAGCCCTGTGCTCCCAGCCGGTACTGGTATGCAGTGTTCCCCCTAAGCTGCGCGTGTGCGCGGCCGCACAGCAATTATTGTGCCCCCGCTCACAAGTTTAATAAGTCCGCTCAGCGCACCCGCTCGCAAAATGCCCACACTTGCCCACACTATTTATGACTTCTTCAACACTTCCTCCTTCCGTGAGCGGCTCAGCGGGGCGCCGCCTACTACATGTTCCCGCGCTACTGCTGCCTCCTCCTTTTCTAACTGAAGAGGAGGAGTGAGGACTGAGGAGGACTGAACGCAGCAGTGCACAGCACAGCACAGCCACTGCCCACAGGCAGAGGTAATGTCGGCGGTCTGATGGAAAGAAGGGAAGGGGCCCGCTGCAGTGCTAATGTCCCCCGGCCCCATAAATCTCACTGCTGTGAAGGTGAAGGTGGAGGAAGGAGCAGCAGTGTTTATGAAATCCTAATGTATTCCATCTCAATCCTCACAGATTCCTGCATATTTCCCGCCCAAAGCAGTCACCCTGAGTCTGACACCGCCAGTAATAAGGGGGACTGCTAATATTTATTAAACTGGACGGACACACTCCGACCTTGACAAGAGGCATTCTGGGGTGGTGCCGGCTACTCTAAGAAGCTCAGCTCTGCTGCATGCATCCACATATAGGACTGGTATCCTGGTCTCCAAAACTCCACAAAGTGACTTTTACTTGTGGGGAACATACCTTACCGGCGGTAAGGTCTGTTCCCCACAAGGAAAAGTCACTTTGTGGAGTTTTGGAGACCAGGATACCAGTCCTATATGTGGATGCATGCAGCAGAGCTGAGCTTCTTAGAGTAGCAGAACCGAGCTTGTTAAATGCAGCAGGGCAGAGCTTGTTAGATTCTGCAGAGCTGATCTTGTAATGTTAGGTGCAGCAGGGCAGGTGCTTACTGTATATGTTGGGGTACAACGTGAAATCCTACTGTGTCCTGACTCCTGTCCTTACATTGGACTGTAGCCACATGTACCAACTGTTCACAGCACAGACACTGCGGGCTGCGGCCTCAAACAGTACATTGTGCCTATACTGCAATAATATTTATTTTCTTTAGTTCTATCCGCTTCTAGAAAAGCTGGGTGAGAGCCAATATTGCTGCCATTCCGACCTTCACCCAGCTTTCTCAGACCGCAGAACAACAAACCCTGAGGACTGGAGCAAACGTCGGGTGCACCTCTGCCGGTAGGTATGTGCATTCCACCAAGGCCTTCTCCACACAGCTGGGGGAGGGGGGGAGGAGAGATAGCCAGGGAGGCTAAAGTGAGTCTCTCTGGAACAGTTTTGCATTCCCTTCAGGTTTTGCATTGGCAATGTTGCTTGTCTCACAGACAGTCTCAGCCAAGGAAAATGGTGGAAAAAAGTAACATATATATAACTATATACAACAGGAGATACCCAGGTTATAACAGCATGTTCCATATCACTGTATACAAGAAGATGTATAACTTATACCAGCTGTACATATATAATTATATACAGGAGATGCCCAGGTTATACCAGCATGTTCCATATCACTGTATACAAGAAGATGTATAACTTATACCAGCTGTACATATATAATTATATACAGGAGATGCCCAGGTTATACCAGCGTGCTCCATATCACTATATACAAGAAGAAGTACATGTTAGGCGTCCTCCTAGCCAGTGTCAGGTTAGCACTTAGCAAGGTCTTTCTTCACTCTGCAGGAGACATTTTGTGTGCGGTTCTGTCTCCACTGTCCGTCCACTCCACTGTCCGTCCACTAGTCGTTCTCCACTTCCGTTCCCACCAAGGCAGCAAGCCAGACAGAAGCGCCTGGGGCAGAGGAAAGACAGAGTGCTGCTGCTGGGCCGACTACAAAAAAATAAAGAGAGAGCGAGGGTGTCAAGAATGTGTAAGTTAAATGAAGGGGCCAGGGACTGGGAGGCAAAGGTATTGGTGTGCTAAATGTGGCCCAACAGCACTGGGTAAGGTCGTCATCACTGCTGGTCAGTCAGGTGGCCTAACCACAGTGTTGGGTTAGCACTTAGCAAGGTCTTTCTTCACTCTGCAGGAGACATTTTGTGTGCGGTTCTGTCTCCACTGTCCGTCCACTCCACTGTCCGTCCACTAGTCGTTCTCCACTTCCGTTCCCACCAAGGCAGCAAGCCAGACAGAAGCGCCTGGGGCAGAGGAAAGACAGAGTGCTACAAAGGTAAGTTCTGTGGGGTCACTTGTGAATATTTTTGAAATGTTGCGATACTGTGCTTCTCATGACCTGATAGATGTATTCTTACATTCTCTTTTTTTAAAGGTTCTTAAAAGTCCTTCCAAAATAGTGCTTCCTGCATGAACATCAAATTGAAGATATCACAGTACAAGTGCAGGTAAGTGTGGATCTTCTATTCAAATCATATTCATTGTTGTGGTATGGAGTGACAGTGGAATTAGGAAAATAGCATATTAGGAAGGAGAGGAGTAAACGCCAAAATGTTTATTTTTTTTTTCTGTGTATATTGCTCTATAGACTGGAACAGTTCTAGACTGTAACTGAGCAAAAAATCGAATACTCCAAATCACATTACCTCTAAGGAAATTGTATTTATTTTTATTCAGACCAAGGTCCACTGGATTATATTCTGTACGGATTAAAGTACAGCGAAGCCAGATGTCCTACCTACGATTCTACGAACCTTGAATTTCCCAAGCAGTATTCAAACATCCAGGATGTACCACATCACATGCATGCTAGATTGACCGCTAAGCGCTGCCCACCAGGAGCCTGGTAAGAAGCACATGTGCGATCACTGTAGTAGGACTGCCTAATACACTACATCATATCACACACTGGCTATATTTACAATAGATTGCACATTGAGCAACTAAGTAAATATACCGTCAACATTGTAGTAGAGAGGGAGCTTGTTACTACAGAGCTGCTCTCACTGAAGAAAAACTGGCTTTGATGATGAATCCCACCCTTTGAGAGATGCTTTCCTACTCATAGGAATAGGATCCTACCCTTGGTCCTAACCTAACTCCTAAATATACATCTCCAAATTCTAGAACAGATATACAGAACGATACTTAATATTTCTCTCTCTCTCTCTCTCTCTCTCTCTCTCTCTCTCTCCCTCTCTCTCTCTCCCTCTCTCTCTCTCCCTCTCTCCCTCTCCCGGGCCGGCCTTCCAGATAGATATTTGGTGAATTTGATGCAGATTGAAATTCCACACTGCAGACAAAAAATGGCAAAACGATCTTTAGTCAATACACCCCCTCTATCTAGGGCTTCAAGTTCAACTGCAAAAAAGTCCAGCAGTCATTTTAAAAAAGAATGGCTATGTGAGATCATAGAATCTGAAATGCCAAACTCTGCTATAAAACAGAAGGTGAAATTAGGTGAAGTTTTCACATTTCAGGACAGCCAAAATACTGTTATTTGCAATATCTGCTTGAAAGCAGGAATAAATGGTGACTTTACTACAGGAAAACGGTGGGAGGACAGTTGGAAGCTCGATTACTTGAAGAGGCATATAAAACAGAAAATCCACGTTGAGGCAGTTGCAAAAATTAGACGACAGAATTCAGGAGGTTTATTACAGATGTTGGCTCAAACTGCAGAGGAAAGACAAAATAATGCAGAAATAGCACTTCGCAAAGCTGTTGGTCGCGACCAAATAAAAATATTGATCGATAATGTTTTATTGGCTATTAATATGAATGCATCCATGCATTCTGTCCAAGACATACATGATCACATGGCAAAGTATCTAGCAATTCCACAGTCTTGGCGTGGGAAAAACTATGCATTTGAATTTGTAGAATGTATTAATGAGACAGTTCAAGCTGAAATGATGGCTGAATTACGAAGTGCCACTTTTCATACACTTGTAGTTGATGAGAGCACCGATATATCAGTAAGCAAAATGCTTATTTTATATGCAAAATTCCGTCCTTTTAACACTGATGTTTACAAGACAATTTTTGCAGGCATTACAAAATTAACCAGCTGTGATAGCGGTTCAGTGACTGATGCCATTAAGCAGTTTTATTCTGATAATCACTTGGATTTGCAGAAAATGGTGATGTTCACATCTGACGGAGCCTCTGTTATGCTTGGAAAGCAAAATGGTGTTGCTGCTCGTCTTCGTAACGACATACCTCATTTGCTTGAACAACATTGTGTAGCTCATCGAGAGGATTTGGGAATTGAGGATGCATGTAAGAAAGTTTCACTTATGGGCGACATTGAGATGTTTCTTAGAACAGTTTATACTATGTTTAGTAGGTCATCTGTCAAGAAAGCAGAGTTTGAAGAACTCTCAGAAATTCTGGAATGTGAGACGCTCTCTTTTAAGGCATTAAATGAAGTTCGTTGGTTATCTAGACACATGGCTTTACGGGCAGTAATGAGAAATCTGGATGTGTTACTTGCGTATTGCAACAAACAAGTAGAAAAAAACAACGATCCAATTGCTAAATACTGTCAGAAAAAAATGTTGGACCCACAGTTTTCTGCTGCTCTGCATGTTTTTTCCGACGTTGTCGGCCAGCTGGCAGAGTTAAGTAAGATTTTACAAAAAATCAATCTTACTACTCTCGATGCATACCAATATGTTAGGGCTAAAATAAGTAAGCTACGTTCACAGTTCTTTGGTGAGACAGTACATTGGAGTGAGCAAGTGTGTAAAATAATGGAAGATAATGAAAACAAAGTCAATATGGCTCCGATTATTAGGTTTGTGGAGCGCTTATGTCTACATTTGGAATGTCGTTTTCCAGAAAATGAGCTGATGGAGTGGAGAATTTTCGATATGTCTACATTCAGTGGTACATTACATTATCAACAAGGTTGTCAGGAAATTGCAACACTTGTTTCAAGATACTCTGGAGATTGTTTGCCATACAAAGATGATGACCAAGATATACTGAAGACAGTAACAGAACAATACCAGGATTTAAGATTTGTTATAGCCGAGAAAACAAAATGTGGCTTGATGCAGTCCTTTCAAGATCTTGTGCAATTTGTGTTAAAAGAGGAGCAATTTAAAGATGTTGCATCCCTAGCAGATATCTGTGGAACTTTCCTTGCCTCCAGTTGTGACTGTGAACGTGGTTTCAGTCTAATGAATATGATCAAGACAAAAAGTCGCAATCGTTTGGAAGTGCCACACTTGGAAATGCTCATGAGGATCAAATTCTTCCTGAATTCTGGACAAAGGATTGACCTAGACAAAGTCTATTCCAAATGGGTCACATTAAAAGATAGACGTTGCAAAGTTTGAACAGTTGAAGTTTGTTGCTTCACATGTATTGGTAAGTACAGTAAGAGTTTTACTGTATTATTTGACTCCACTATTTGATTTCTATCACATATGTACCTCTTGTCTTCCACTAGGTTTACTTATCCAAGGTTAAAAGGAAGAAGAAGTTGATAGGATTGGCTTAGTTCCACATTCCATGCTTTATCTTGGTTGTTTGGTGTTGCCTACACTTTCAAAAGGAAATTGACAGATGACTGAAGTTTTATGACCTGAAAGAAATAATACAAGATGGGTGCTTCATGTGGAAAGGTAAGTAGATTGAGAGGCTATAGCTTCTTGATGTTTGGCTGGCTGGTTTTGTCTGTACTAGTAGTGGATTTCTATCACATATGTACCTCTTGTCTTCCACTAGGTTTATTTATCCAAGGTTAAAAGGAAGAAGAAGTTGATAGGATTGGCTTAGTTCCACATTCCATGCTTTATCTTGGTTGTTTGGTGTTGCCTACTGTAAAGGGGGAATATTAATCACCAATATTTATGCAAATATCGGTAATTAATATTCATAAATAGGAGGAACCGTCTATCGATAACTCCGCCCATTTATGCCTTTATATAATACAATATCTTCGCTATACTTTACACTAGTCACTTATGCTAACTGCATGCGCCTTACTAACTCGCTACCGCTAACAAGTACACGCTACACAAAAGGGTACAAATATAACGGTATTTATTAACCTAATACACTACGCACGCAATACAGTAAATACAGCACTAAATATACAATCCTAAACTACACTACACAATCCCAAATTCCACCCCACATACTAACTAGACAATTCACACATACAAGTATATGAACCCACCCCACCTGACTATTCACTGTCCCTACGGGGTATGACGAAGGGTTAAAAGGATTTGTTTGCAGAGCAGAAGCATGCTCTACAGGACAGACAACCAAGGCAGGGAACCGGGGTAACCACCAGGGGTTAATCAGGGTCTACCTGGGGTGTTTAGGGGGGTATAGGGTTCCAGGGGTAACCAGGGGAGAGATCAGGGGATATATAGGGTTAACCAGGGGTGAGTGGGGGTTCGTAGGTGGGGTAGTGGGGGTTCGTAGGTGGGATAGGGGTGGATCAGGGGTACAAATAGGGCCACAGGAACAGACTGCACAGGGGACTAAAGGGTTAATCGATACTAGTATACTTGCTCGTTCGTCCAGGGGGTGGGGGGTCCCGATCCTCTCTCCTCTCCAGGTCAGGTTGGGTAGAGACGGCAGGGGTCCGGTCAGGCTGTCCTGAGCGCCGATGCGCTCTCCTGGGTCCGGTCCCTCAGGGGGGGCAGCCAGGCACTTCTGTCGAGTGCCGAATCGCTCTCCTCCTGAAGGGGGGGGTAAGGGCTGCAGAGGACGGGTCTGGTCGGGCCCTTAACCTGAGCGCCGATGCGCTCTAACAGGTGGGGGCCCAGACTAACTCTTCTGGAGCACCGGCTTACAGGTGGGGGGGGGGTCCCGATCCTAGCCTCCTTGGGCCGGAGGAAGGGGGACCGCTTCCTAAGCGCAGATGCGCTTCTCAAGGTGGGGGGTCCTCTCCTAACTCGAGAGTGCCGGGGCCGCCGGATATTTATTCCCCCGGCGGCCCGCACTCCCGCGGCACCAGGGGGCGCGCGAACTGCCGTCCAGGACACGTGGGCCGGCGCGGTGAGATGACGTCACCGCGCCTGCCCGCGCGTCCCTGCACGCGCGCCGCAGGGCCGCGTGCACTTGCTGACAGGCGGGAGATCCTTTGATCTCCCGCCTGTAGCTTTCAGCATTCCGGACATCGCAATAGTAATTGCGATGCCAGAATGCGCATAATAGAGTGAGCGGAGGTATCTCCTCTCTCTCTATTATGCCTAATTATCTCCAGCAGGACTGCAGATAATTAGAACAAAAGGATTCAAATTATATTGAATTTGAATCCTTTTGAGGTCACCAGAATGACCGGACCTTGTCCGGTCATCCTGGCGCCTTCACCCAGATTACATCAATGTAAATGCTTGGGGCACATTTACATTGATGCATCTGTGTCCATGTAAGGGGGGGGGGGGATTTATATGGTATGGGGATATGACAAGGGGGCATAATATGAATATACATGTGTATCGATGCTTGGGGCACATCCATACACATGTATACATTAATCATACTTCTAAGGGGGATTATATAAGGGGCCACATATTATCAGGGGCACATCACAAGCCCCTACATTATCAGGGGCACATCACAAGCCCCTACATTATCAGGGGCACATCACAAGCCCCTACATTATCACGGGACACATATTTCCCACAGGGGCCAGCATGAGCCCCTGGGGATCACCATGGGCAGACGTGCGCAGATGCTGGGCACATTTGCGCACATCGTCCCATGATGCTGTGGTTGAAGTATGCACACTGAAGAGGGGATTTTTGTCTCTTGGAAAATGGAGATTTATGTGTATCTCCGTTTTCCATCCCTTCTATTCTATTCCTAGCAAATTGCCTTAGTTTCCCATACAACCCGATTATCCTGTGTAAAATTACACCTCTTCCAGTCCTTCATATATCTCAGGAACAACACACAACCCTTGCAGATACTTATATATAAAAATAGTTTACTGATAACATGGAGATGACAAAGCAATAGACATTATACATAGAGATACAGATAACACAATACATAGAGGACACCACCACACACAGCCACCTCCGTTCCTGTCCACCCTGGATGCTAAGCAAATGCGGCTAATAATGTGTATGTATATACAGTATATCCAGAGTCTACCAATATACAGTCTACTGGATCTACTCTACACCTCCAGTACCTGACCATTAGTACATGTACATATAGAGACTCATGCATAAACAGCATATAATCTAACTGGTAATACAATTGCAGACTGCTAATATCTATATGTACACATATAAAGTCTACTGGGATATTATACTTATATACATACCCACATACGCACACATATAACTTAGCCTGCTCCTGCATCTATCGGTGTCCAGGAAGAGAAGCCCCCGCCTCACTCCCAACTTTCACCTATATCTTGTTATGTCCCAGCCCCCCACCATAGACTCCACCCTGTGACCACCCAAATATCTCCCCCCATCTCTTGGTCAAGAGGATGTTGTTCAACTGCCTAGGATATGCTAACAAGGGACACAATGCTACTGGCCATACTGAATGGGTGAATACCACAGGGTCCAATTATTAGGCATATTTGTGTGGTCATCAGGATGAGGTTCTGGCTGAAATCCATATTTCCCTTAACATATCCCCCTGTTGTCGGTATACCGACACACTATGTTGGAAGCCTGGTCTGTGTGTGGAGGTGTTTACAATAAGAACAAACACAATACATTATAAGCTCATTTATGTTGCATCTTTGGCCAATCGGTTGATTCATCTTCTTGTGTATGGATGGTTCTGATGTTCATCTGGGATTTCATCTGGGATCATCTGGTGGCTTCATGATGGGTACAGATGTCTGGTCATCTTCTTAGATCAAGGGCAATCATTGTGTCTCTAGGCATTTCTCCACCTGGAATCATATTAAACAGTCTGCTCCTCAGGGGAGCGCACCTCAACAGCTGCAGTTCTGAAAATCCATCAGGAGATATCATGGCCTCCCCCTGTTGACCGTATCTGTAGATAACACTTGGCACTCTTAGTAGGTACATTACAAATTGAGGCTATATATCACAACCCAGTGGGAGCTCCCACTTGCAACGGCTGAGCCCAAGTTCCGCGTCCGACTGGACAGTCGCAATTTATACAAAGCGCCTCTGCGGATCACTGTGGGGTCATCCCACTCCCTCGCAGAATCCCCAATAGGGAGAGCTATGCCCCACAACCTACTGGCTGCGCCGCGGACTTTGTGGGCTAGCACCCAAATTACACGGCATGTATCCATGGTAGTTAGTTACTACCGTTAATGGGCCCAGTCAGTTTTGGCCTGACTGAACGCCTACTTATAAGTGCCAGTGACAGACAGGGAGATAAACTGCCATTTCTCCATACTCTTTAGTGACCCAATTCAGAAGCTGACAGTACAGGGTTTACTTGAGTAAGACACACTGGAGATATGCAACGACATGCCCTTATGATGACACTCTGAGCCAAGTTAAGGGAGCAACAGACCTTGGCACGAAAAATTCGTTTTTTATTTTAAGGTACCTGCCCAACATGAGAAGAGCACTCCCAGACTGAACTGTCTTATTATGCAAGAAGTTATCCTTTATGAACCAACAGTATTGCCAATTGATGCAAGCAAAAGAGCTCATCTAAGATCCATTGTCTCCTCATGGTTGAGGGACAATACCATCTGTTTGTGAGCTGTATGGCCTTAAATTCCTAACAGCTCCCCCAACAGACACCTGGGTGTAGAGATTAAAGATAAGAACTCTATCACATTTGCATTACACACTGAGGACAAGCAAACAAAAGGTTCTGCAACAGTAAACCTAACCCCCCTCCCTGTGTTGGTGACCATGCACTGGGGCTATTATAGGTTTACATTGATTGCAGGCTCTGGCCAGTATATGGGGGATCCCTGAGTTACATATTATGGCCAGATCTTTAGGGATCCCCACCACAAATCTATTATAACAGATTCCCAGAAGGGATATCTGTTGTAATGGTGTCTTTTTGCAGCCCTGTTTCATGTGTAGCCTGTTGGCTCACAAATGAAACAGGTCTCTGTCTCTGCAATTGTATGTGTGGTTGAAAGCCACCCCGCCTTACATCTCTGTGCGGACAGAGTCGTTTAATGTGTCCAGATTGCAGACAATGGAAACACTGTATATTCTCCCACTTTCTTCTTTGAAGAGCACTAGAATAAACAGATATTTTGTTAGCTGCCATCCCCTTTAACTTGCAGCCATCTTGCATTTTTTTATTAAATGCTACCTTCTTCCTGATTGTTATAGATTTGTGACTCTTTAGCAAATCCTGCCTGACCTGCTCTATTACCATTGCTGCTTCAATCAGTGATGTCTCCTTAGCTGCAGTTATACGGATTGTGGTATCAAGATATGGAAACTTCTCCACAAACATACGTATCATGCCTTGTGGGGCTCCTACACCATGATCCTTTGTCACCTTCCTATAAATAGCTTCAAACCTTCCACAAAGCGACAAGGGCTCATCATGGATGGTAGGCCTGAAGTTACTTAGGACCTCTGGGCTGACGTCCGTATGCCCTGTTACCAATTTCATGAGGATAGAAAGCCTGTCTTCCTCATCATGAAATAGGCCATTCCTGGAGGCAATTTTTTCTATGACCTCATATCTTTGAAAAAGATGTGTAGGCAACCATAGCTTGAACAGTTCCATGCGATATTCTGGAGGGACAGAACATTTCTGGCAATGTCCCTCAAAAGTATCACAGGAAGTGAAAGGATCTGCGTCTGGATCATATGTAGGAATCAGTTTACATATCTTTAGCAGAAATTGCATCCTCTCCATGTTATGGAAAGAATGCAATTCTGCCGCATTGCTGTGACACGTCTGTGAGTTGGAAGTGGTCTGTCCCATGCCACCTCCTAATCCACGAATGGTGTCACCAGCAGCGCTTTGTACAGCTATTGGAGTGGTATCAGTCTGATTGGAGGCAGCCATAGGAGCGGTCTCACTCTCATCTGTCCCCCTGTTTGCACTCAAAACACAAATTTGCTTTGAGTGCAAATCTTTTTGATGTGAGAGCTCAGTTATTGTCTTCTGCATATTACTAATTGTCTCATCTCTCTTTATTAACTCGGTCCTCAGATCAGCAATTATCACCTCTGTAGAGGCTGCTTTTTCCTTATAGCCCGTTATCTCCATATACAGCTGTATAAAAACTTTATCAACATCTGTATAGTATTTTTCTTTCTCAGCTAACTGAGACTGCAGCAGGCTGATCTGACTGACTTTTTCTTTGTGTTGTGTTTCTAGACTAGAAACCTGTTTAACCGCTTCTGCACAACAACAACAATGCAAATTTGCAGGGGGCTTTGTCTCTTCAAAGGATTCCACCTTCTCCAGCTTGCTAATGGCATCATCAAATATGCACATCAGTTTAGCAAGCATGTGAAGCCGCTTGGAAGTTTGTTTGAGCACACCACGCTTAGCAATGTGCAATTTGTCATAGGAATCAGCTTGATCTACCAGAGATTCCCATAACATTTGCACAGATTCATTTGATCTAGGCAATACAGGGTTAAACGTACTGTATCTACTTAACTTTTCAAAAGTCCCATGTCCTGCTTTGTCACTCATGGTTATCCCTGCGATCTGTGTGTTACTCCTGAAAGAATCTATTACCAACCAGCAGATTCTACTGAAGGACTGGAGAAAAAAAATAAATAAATAAATAAAAAACAACAAAAACAAGTACCTCACAGGTTAAAATGGGAAACAGTCAGTAACCTAGGAACGTCACTTAAATAGGTTCTCTGTAATAAATTGAACTCACACTAGGACTCAATGAAACTGTGTTACCTGTCCGAATCTCCCAGGTATAAAAACCTATATCCTAACAGAGATCAATTAAAACATTTGGGCCTAGCTCGCCAATGAAGAGGGGATTTTAGTCTCTTGGAAAATGGAGATTTATGTGTATCTCCGTTTTCCATCCCTTCTATTCTATTCCTAGCAAATTGCCTTAGTTTCCCATACAACCCGATTATCCTGTGTAAAATTACACCTCTTCCAGTCCTTCATATATCTCAGGAACAACACACAACCCTCGCAGATACTTATATATAAAAATAGTTTACTGATAACATGGAGATGACAAAGCAATAGACATTATACATAGAGATACAGATAACACAATACATAGAGGACACCACCACACACAGCCACCTCCGTTCCTGTCCACCCTGGATGCTAAGCAAATGCGGCTAATAATGTGTATGTATATACAGTATATCCAGAGTCTACCAATATACAGTCTACTGGATCTACTCTACACCTCCAGTACCTGACCATTAGTACATGTACATATAGAGACTCATGCATAAACAGCATATAATCTAACTGGTAATACAATTGCAGACTGCTAATATCTATATGTACACATATAAAGTCTACTGGGATATTATACTTATATACATACCCACATACGCACACATATAACTTAGCCTGCTCCTGCATCCATCGGTGTCCAGGAAGAGAAGCCCCCGCCTCACTCCCAACTTTCACCTACTGTATATCTTGTTATGTCCCAGCCCCCCACCATAGACTCCACTCTGTGACCACCCAAATATCTCCCCCCATCTCTTGGTCAAGAGGATGTTGTTCAACTGCCTAGGATATGCTAACAAGGGACATAATGCTACTGGCCATACTGAATGGGTGAATACCACAGGGTCCAATTATTAGGCATATTTGTGTGGTCATCAGGATGAGGTTCTGGCTGAAAGCCATATTTCCCTTAACACACACATATACCATACATGCCCGCACGTGTTTGCAGGCATGCATGGATATATATGCATATGTCTCAACCGTTCCTCAACAATCCCCCTGTTGTCGGAATATAATACGACAATATAATGGGGGAACGGGTTGAGATATATTTGCCCCCTCAACCCCCCTCTTGGTAACAGTTCAGGAAGGACTGAAGTAATATGACCCTTAGGTACCTAGTCATCACCCATAGCGCACTAACACCTCCGACCTGCCCTTCAACGTAACCAGACGTCTCCATCCACAAAATACACCGTCTTCTTCTTGACATCTTTAGGATACCACACACCCACAGTCTCTTTAACAGTCTTTTAGTGTCGGCCACCCCCACTTTGGAGTGACCACACCCCCACAGTCTCTCGGTTATTCTGCCGATCTTCAGGTATCTTCGCCCCCCCCCAATTCTGGAGTGGGTTCACCCTTACAGTCTTTAACTGGAACAGTCTCTTGGTGTCGGCCACCCCCACTTTGGAGTGACCACACCCCCACAGTCTCTCGGTTATTCTGCCGATCTTCAGGTATCTTCGTCCCCCCCCCAATTCTGGAGCGGGTTCACCCTTACAGTCTTTACCTTTCTATAACAGTCTCTTGGTGTTGGCCACCCCCACTTTGGAGTGGCCACACCCCCACAGTCTCTCGGTAATTCTGCCGATCTTCAGGTATCTTCGCCCCCCCCAATTCTGGAGCGGGTTCACCCTTACAGTCTTTGTCCCAACTTTCTTCTATCCAACGTCTGTTTCCATCTTGATGGGTGCGGTTCTCCCGTGGACAGATTAATAGGTCTTTACAAGGCAGGTCAAACTCTTAAGCGGTGATGTCATGGTACCTAAATTCTACTGCGGAGAACACCTCCGCCACACTACACCTCCAGCCCTTCCCTTAAGAACCTCACCGTTCCAGGGTTCAAGGTGGCAAATGAATGATGCCTGTCCCTATCGTGACCTAACCTTATCCCCATTCACACAAAATACATGCCACATACCTCCCAACACCACCAAATTCCATTAAATGTGTGTACCCATAGAGACTAATGCCACCTGGCATATCTCTACACCTCCAAAGACACAGGTAGGTCGCAGACCCCTGTGTCAATGGGAAACGACTATAGGATGCAAATGTGTACAGCCAAATTATAACTCACCGCAATGCGTTGGGCGAGTTTCCCTGGGTGTAGGCTGTCACACATTTGTACCTAGAGTGTCTATGGGTACACAATCAACCAACAAACATAATCAATATATATACAATACAATGTGCTATGGGGTTTCAGGGTAGTACATGTTATACGTTCCGAACCCTCATAGGAAACAAAGTGTCCATAAAATATTTGGCTACAGGACAAAGTTGGAGTTATGTCCTGAGCCTCCTCCTCCGTATAGTTCTGTAAAGTTCTGTCTGGTTCTGGTGTATTTGGTCAGTAAGTCCCTTGACCCTCCGATTACGATGACCAGAACCAGAAGAAGTTTCACTGGGTGAAACAAGTGATAAGTTCTTCCACCCGAACGTCTCCCAAGTCTTCCTCCAGAGCCTTAAATAATGCTCCCGCTGGATTGTGGCACAGTCTTCTCTAGAACACCTCTAGGCAGAGGTCGCTTAGTTGCCAAAATCCAGTGGGATCCTCTGGAGCTTCACAACAGTGTCAGGGGGAATAGCTGGTCTCTTCTGTGGCGTCTCTTGGGTTTTTCTTCCGCTCCATATAAAATCACACCTATGGCAGAAGAAAATACCAGGCGCTCCCAGGGGAATTTCTCCCCTAACAGTGCAATTAATGTGAAAATTTCCAGCACCAATACCTTTGACCCATCGGTAGAGAAAGGCATTGAGCTGCCCTTTATCTCACAGGACCCCTCGTTATCCCAACACTGGTGTCTTAACACCGTACCTTCAGAGGATTGCATCCTCTGCTGCACATCCCTCTGCACCAACAGATAAGGATGGCCACCCTACTAGGTTAGGATAACTGGAGTTCTGTGGACAAAGCACCATCTTGTTATTGATGGTACCGCATCCCTGTCCACTCATGTGCACCCAGGCTGACCTCCCCCTGTGATCCCGTCTTGTGGAGGCCCGCAGAACCAATGGCATAGGCATGCCCTGGCTCCCCAGGACCCCACAACACAAGAACACAGTCCACATTCTGCTGCCAAACACTCTGCGTCCAATCCCTATCAGAGCTGTGCTACCTGACCGGACTAGAATTAAGTGCGCAGCACAACATTACACCAATGTTGTCTGTCCGCCCCAGTCCCCAGCGCAACACAGCCCTGCCGAAAACCTTGAGCACAACAGCGTTATCTGTATCGATCCGAGACCCTGGCTGCCCAGAATAAAATCACATCATCCTTTGTGTAGGATTACCCGTGTGAAATTATCTGCTCGCAAGCCTATACGTTCTCGATCCACAGTATAACACTGTTCCACTGCAAGGGGACACAGAATGAAACAGACAGCAGATGGGACTTACACCACTACATAAATCAGCATGGTAGAACACATCCACAGACAAGGACTACCACCATCAACATCAAGAAAAACTTACAAACAGATAACAAAAACACACAACATGGACATACACAGGGAACAAACGGTGTAACAAATAGTACAGGGGTGTCAAATGTTGCCTAGCCTAGCCTGGCCACTCTGACCCCTCAGCAGCTGGTGATGCTGCTGAGAGGTAACCCCGTTATGGCCAGGCTGACTAGACCCCACTGCACAATTTGTTACCTGGCTGATACTGTTGGACACATTGCAATTACTTGCACAAGGGCAATTCCTTGCAATGTGTCCTTTGTTCCCACACCTGAAACACGTGACTTGGTTTCCTGTCCTGTGTGTTGTGTTCCCATCTGTTTTGCAGTGTGTCGCTATGTGACCTAGGCCACCACATGCAAAACATCTGATGTTTGCTCTGCATGACCCAGGTCCATCTACACTACAGCCGTGCTCCCTTCTCCTGAATTGTACCATCCTCAGGGACGCACTCTTCACCACAGTTCTTTTTCCCAAAGTCAGGGAAAAATCTCTGTTAGTCTGGACTGGCTTGACCTGATGATCAGACCGGTCACAGACTACTCTCCCCCCTTGTGGCCCTGCACAGGGCAGCGTTTTGGGAGATTCCGACCCTGGCTTTACGGAAAAAGAAAGGGCCGGCACCAACTTGGTGATAACCTGTTGCATGCCAGACATTAGCTGGGACCTTACAGCAACCTGAGCCTTCAATTTGGCTACCGTCACGTCAGTAGAGGCAGTCCGCTCCTTGAAGGCCTTGACTTCAGTATAAGACTGAGTCAACTTAGCCTCAATTTCCTCCTTCTGCCTCTGCAGATCTACTAACTGTGACTCTATCTTGGCCACCTGCGCATCTCGGTCAACAGTAGACTGCACATTCTCTGCCAGCTGTGCCCGCAATGCCGAAACCTGGTCCGAATTACTGGCACAGCACTGGCAGTGAACGGCCGGAGGAATTGTCTCCGTTGACCAAGACACCAGCGCCACTTCCTTTGGCTTACAGATGCTAGCCTCAAACGTATGAACGAGTTTGGCTAGCATCCGAAGCCGTTTGGTGGCCTTGTTCAAAACCGTCCGTTTGTTAACACAAAGCTTGTCGTAACTACAAGCCTGTGCTAACAAATCGGACCACAGCATTTCTGCTGACTTGTATGTAGTGGGGAGGATGGGGTTAAATGTGCTGTGTATGCTCAAGTGTTGCAGTGTGGGGAAGTCCATACTCACCGTTTGATGAGTGTCCATCTTCTCTTTGGCGCCGTACCTCGCAGCTGCTTGGAAGAAGTCCATTTTCCCGGATCGCCTCTTCCCGACCAGCCTGACTTGTACGCCGCTCCCACGAAGATGGATCTCCTTCAGTGACGTGTCTTCTTCTCCCTTGCAATCACTTGAGCGATGCTTGTTGGTGCTGTACTTTTCCGTGTCTTCTTACCCCAGCAACGGTGACCGTGTAAAGCAAATACAAAAATATTAATTCACAGAACAATTATAGATTCTCTGCAAAAGATTTTGTTTTATTTCTGGTACTCTAAGGGAAGTATCGCTTCTCCTGTACGAATTATCGGGTCCTAGACGCTCAGACACTCCGCTGACCGCGTCTCTCCTGCCCGCTAATTCACAGTACTAGCGACCTTCAGCCTTAAGACCAAAAATAAGCGCAAAATCCACGCAGTGGGCCTGGCTCGCCAATGTAAAGGGGGAATATTAATCACCAATATTTATGCAAATATCGGTAATTAATATTCATAAATAGGAGGAACCGTCTATCGATAACTCCGCCCATTTATGCCTTTATATAATAATACAATATCTTCGCTATACTTTACACTAATCACTTATGCTAACTGCATGCGCCTTACTGACTCGCTACCGCTAACAAGTACACGCTACACAAAAGGGTACAAATATAACGGTATTTATTAACCTAATACACTACGCACGCAATACAGTAAATACAGCACTAAATATACAATCCTAAACTACACTACACAATCCCAAATTCCACCCCACATACTAACTAGACAATTCACACATACAAGTATATGAACCCACCCCACCTGACTATTCACTGTCCCTACGGGGTATGACGAAGGGTTAAAAGGATTTGTTTGCAGAGCAGAAGCATGCTCTACAGGACAGACAACCAAGGCAGGGAACCGGGGTAACCACCAGGGGTTAATCAGGGTCTACCTGGGGTGTTTAGGGGGGTATAGGGTTCCAGGGGTAACCAGGGGAGAGATCAGGGGATATATAGGGTTAACCAGGGGTGAGTGGGGGTTCGTAGGTGGGGTAGTGGGGGTTCGTAGGTGGGATAGGGGTGGATCAGGGGTACAAATAGGGCCACAGGAACAGACTGCACAGGGGACTAAAGGGTTAATCGATACTAGTATACTTGCTCGTTCGTCCAGGGGGTGGGGGGTCCCGATCCTCTCTCCTCTCCAGGTCAGGTGGGGTAGAGACGGCAGGGGTCCGGTCAGGCTGTCCTGAGCGCCGATGCGCTCTCCTGGGTCCGGTCCCTCAGGGGGGGCAGCCAGGCACTTCTGTCGAGTGCCGAATCGCTCTCCTCCTGAAGGGGGGGTAAGGGCTGCAGAGGACGGGTCCGGTCGGGCCCTTAACCTGAGCGACGATGCGCTCTAACAGGTGGGGGCCCAGACTAACTCTTCTGGAGCGCCGGCTTACAGGTGGGGGGGGGGGTCCCGATCCTAGCCTCCTTGGGCCGGAGGAAGGGGGACCGCTTCCTAAGCGCAGATGCGCTTCTCAAGGTGGGGGGTCCTCTCCTAACTCGAGAGTGCCGGGGCCGCCGGATATTTATTCCCCCGGCGGCGCGCACTGCCATCCAGGACACGTGGGCCGGCGCAGTGAGATGACGTCACCGCGCCTGCCCGCGCGCCGCAGGGCCGCGTGCACTTGCTGACAGGCGGGAGATCCTTTGATCTCCCGCCTGTAGCTTTCAGCATTCCGGACATCGCAATAGTAATTGCGATGCCAGAATGCGCATAATAGAGTGAGCGGAGGTATCTCCTCTCTCTCTATTATGCCTAATTATCTCCAGCAGGACTGCATTTAATTAGAACAAAAGGATTCATCCTGGCGCCTTCACCCAGATTACATCAATGTAAATGCTTGGGGCACATTTACATTGATGCATCTGTGTCCATGTAAGGAGGGGGGGGATTTATATGGTATGGGGATATGACAAGGGGGCATAATATGAATATACATGTGTATCGATGCTTGGGGCACATCCATACACATGTATACATTAATCATACTTCTAAGGGGGATTATATAAGGGGCCACATATTATCAGGGGCACATCACAAGCCCCTACATTATCAGGGGCACATCACAAGCCCCTACATTATCAGGGGCACATCACAAGCCCCTACATTATCAGGGGACACATATTTCCCACAGGGGCCAGCATGAGCCCCTGGGGATCACCATGGGCAGACGTGCGCAGATGCTGGGCACATTTGCGCACATCGTCCCATGATGCTGTGGTTGAAGTATGCACACATATACCATACATGCCCGCACGTGTTTGCAGGCATGCATGGATATATATGCATATGTCTCAACCGTTCCTCAACACCTACACTTTCAAAAGGAAATTGACAGATGACTGAAGTTTTATGACCTGAAAGAAATAATACAAGATGGGTGCTTCATGTGGAAAGGTAAGTAGATTGAGAGGCTATAGCTTCTTGATGTTTGGCTGGCTGGTTTTGTCTGTACTAGTAGTGGATTTCTATCACATATGTACCTCTTGTCTTCCACTAGGTTTATTTATCCAAGGTTAAAAGGAAGAAGAAGTTGATAGGATTGGCTTAGTTCCACATTCCATGCTTTATCTTGGTTGTTTGGTGTTGCCTACACTTTCAAAAGGAAATTGACAGATGACTGAAGTTTTATGACCTGAAAGAAATAATACAAGATGGGTGCTTCATGTGGAAAGGTAAGTAGATTGAGAGGCTATAGCTTCTTGATGTTTGGCTGGCTGGTTTTGTCTGTACTAGTAGTGGATTTCTATCACATATGTACCTCTTGTAATCCACTAGGTTTATTTATCCAAGGTTAAAAGGAAGAAGAAGTTGATAGGATTGGCTTAGTTCCACATTCCATGCTTTATCTTGGTTGTTTGGTGTTGCCTACACTTTCAAAAGGAAATTGACAGATGACTGAAGTTTTATGACCTGAAAGAAATAATACAAGATGGGTGCTTCATGTGGAAAGGTAAGTAGATTGAGAGGCTATAGCTTCTTGATGTTTGGCTGGCTGGTTTTGTCTGTACTAGTAGTGGATTTCTATCACATATACCTCTTGTCTTCCACTAGGTTTATTTATCCAAGGTTAAAAGGAAGAAGAAGTTGATAGGATTGGCTTAGTTCCACATTCCATGCTTTATCTTGGTTGTTTGGTGTTGCCTACACTTTCAAAAGGAAATTGACAGATGACTGAAGTTTTATGACCTGAAAGAAATAATACAAGATGGGTGCTTCATGTGGAAAGGTAAGTAGATTGAGAGGCTATAGCTTCTTGATGTTTGGCTGGCTGGTTTTGTCTGTACTAGTAGTGGATTTCTATCACATATACCTCTTGTCTTCCACTAGGTTTATTTATCCAAGGTTAAAAGGAAGAAGAAGTTGATAGGATTGGCTTAGTTCCAAGCATGTTCTTTGAAGATGGTGATATTTCAGATGCTATATATTGGTTGTTCGGTGTTGCCTACATGATATACTTCCAAAAGGAAATTGGCAGATGACTGACATTTTATGACATGAGAAGAATAAAAAGTTTTACTTTCTATGGTAAGCAGAGTAACTGTTTTATCTTGTCTTACTTAGTAGGCTAGATTTATTGTTTTGCCAATATGTCGGCAATGATCTCTTGTTTGATTGTCCTATCGCCCACCTTTGACTAAGCATTGCCCATCTCTAAGCCGACCCCGCTCAGCAACTGCCAAAGCTTAGAGGGAACACTGCTGGTATGTCCGGATTTTCATAAACCCTTCTCACTGCAAACCGACGCTTCGGAGGCTGGGTTAGGAGCAGTGTTATCACAAATAATTGATGGGGAAGAACACCCTGTCTTATACATAAGTCGGAAGCTGAATGACCATGAAAAGAGGTATGCCACTGTAGAGAAAGAGGCTTTGGCCATTAAATGGGCCCTGGACGCTCTCAAATACTACCTACTGGGCAGAGAATTCACCCTCATCACAGACCATGCACCCCTAAAGTGGATGCAGAATAACAAGGAAAAGAATAGTAGGGTTACCAGGTGGTTTCTGTCCCTCCAGCCTTTTAGGTTCACAGTACAGCACCGAGCAGGCAGCCTCCAGGGAAATGTAGATGGTTTGTCTCGTACTTACTGTTTGTCAAGCCAGGGTGCCCCAACCCATAGGTTAGTGCAAAAGGGGGGGAAATGTGGTGTCTCACAGGGTGAAGTAATTGAGGGTATATATGTGTCTCCCAGGTTCTTAGCATATGCTGAAGAAAGTTATTTAGGAAAGGGTTAAAAAACCTAAGCCTGGGTCCTGATGAGCTGCACCTGGGGAGTTGCTAGATAACTGGGCTGACAACACACTTGCTCAGAACTTCCTGGGAGTGAGAGAAGCCACATCTCACTGAGGGACCCTGAAGGTCCAGAGCCTGCAAACTGCAAGTATCACAGGTTGCTGTTCAGACAGAGTGCTTATTTTGGTTGGACTGAGGATAGCTCATCCACGTCCTAGAGAGGGACCTATTGTTTAGTTAGAGCCTGGACAAGGCTAGGTGTTTTGTTTATGTTTTTGTGTTTTAATGCAACCTGTGAAATAAAAGCTGGCAGGACGCCAGTTGAAATGCACTTCTGTCTCCTGAGGTCTCCTTCTGCGAAATAATCTGACTAATCCCCCTACCTTTTCACCTCTGGAAAGGTGAGCCAAATAACGGACTGTCACACTGTGAAGAGAAAAAATAAAATTATAAGTTCCTGATAGTTTAAAAAAATAACATCTTAAGTGTTAGGCAATACAATTGCCGTGTTTGTGGGAGGGGAGGCGGGGCCCTACAGCTTATTTATACCTGCAGGCACACAGACACAGGTACGGTACGTCTGTGTTACAGGCACTTCCGGTTCGGCTGGGTCACAATCGGATTCTGGGTGCACTAGTGGCGGTTCGGCGGTGAGGCGTTTTTCCACAGCAAGGCGCTGCTACTCCTAGACAAAGGCTGCTGGGGCTTGCTGGCAGCCTGGGACATGTTACGATCGAGGCTGTTATCTGGGGGGGCAGGTTTTGCGGTGGCTACTTTCTTTTTCATACCTGTCTCAAGGGGCGCGCACTGGGCTCACAGCCGGCATGCTCGGGCCTTCCCAGTGCGTGTCGCAGCGGTCAGGGTGTGCGGGCGCCATCTGCTGGTCATATTTTCGCTGCACAGCTCAGCAGCTTCGCCAGCACATCCAAGTGCTGCTCGTTATGTTCTCCATGTTTTGCTGGTTGTTGCTGGGGGGACATTTTCTGGCTTGCTTATGATGGGGAGGGGGGGTTACTTGACTGTTACTTTCGCAAAGTAAGTTGGTTTTTCCTTCATTTCCGTAGTACAGTCAGCTACACTAGGTGTGCGCTGAAGTCCTATCGCTATCTTGTCTACCTGTAATCAAAGGTAGGTATGGTAAGGGCCTTATTTGCCATAGTATTTATGCATGCTGCTGGGCAGGGGGTTAGGCTGTGTTTTTTCCTCATGGGTGCGCCATTTTTCCACCTCGTCCTCAGGCACTAGCCTTCCTGTTGGTACTTCTAGTAGTTCTACAGTTCACGCATGGGGGTAGTTGGTACCTGCAGTCGGGCCCACTCTCATGGTATTTCCATTAAGGCATATGTCCCAAAAATAATAATATTTAAAACAAAAAAAAACTCGGTCCTGTCACGGTTACAGGCACGTTTTGGAACATTGCAGGGGCCATGAGGTCGTTCTGGAACATACAGGCCCACGATTGCGCGCTAGTCAGGGCACAGCTTGGAGGCCAGCCTCTGTTGCTGGAAACAAAAAATTCAATAAAAAATAATATATATATATATATATATAAAACTTTTTTTTTTTGTACGCAAGGTCTGTTACGACTACAGACTCGATTTAAAGTCCTGTCACGACTACAGGCAACAGGGCAATGTCTGTCACTATTACAGACTCTATTTCAAGTCCTGTCACCACTACAGGCAACGAGGCTATGTCTGTCACGACTTCAGACTCGATTTCAAGTCCTGTCACGACTACAAGCAATGGGGCAATGTCTGTCACGACTACAGACTCGATTTCAAGTCCTGTCACGACTACAGGCAACGGTGCAATGTCTGTCACGACTACAGACTCAATTACTAGTCCTGTCACGACTACAGGATCGGGGTATAGTGTTGCACAACTGTAGGTTCAAGTCTTATGCATGGTTTAAGGTGGCGGTTCTCTATACTTCATTTATAATAAGGTGTTGGTATAATTATTCAGGGTGGCACTGTGTTTTTCGTTTGGGGTGGTAGCTGGTCCCCTGATTTAGCTATCTCTTTTAGTAGGGAGATGTCTCAAAAGTTTCTCGCCGAGGGTTCGTCCTCCTCTGGCGACAGTGGTGATCTACAATCAGTACGAGACAGTATACCTTCATTGAGGTCATGGACCATCCCGAAGTTGACGGCAGAATTGTCGAAAAGAGGAATTCCGTTCTCAGCCTCAGCTAGAAAGGCAGAGCTTTACCGTCTTCTCTCTACAGATTCAGCTTCACCAAGCCAGGAAGTGGTTTCCATGAATACCATCCAGACGTCACTAACTCAGCTACACGCTGTCATTAACACAATGGCTTCTTCAATGTCTGACATTCAGGCTAGACTGGACACAGTCGAAGCCAGTACTGCTGCTTCTGGCTTGATGGGGAAGACACCGGCACTAGCCGCCATTTAATGTTCCTGGTGGGTCCAGTCCTACGCCCGTTATTGTCTCATTTCATACCCGCTAGCATACGACAAGACATCCTTGCAGGGAGAGATCTCAATCTGGCATCTCTTCTCATAGCTACTCATGAGGTCCCAGATAACAAAACCATAACTTGTGGTGAGGTCTCGGTGATATTAAAGTCTAGGGACGTTAGATTGAATAGGAAGTTCAATATTGCTGAATTTGTGTTGGTTTTTAGCTTGTATCGGGATGTAGTTTGTATGCTTAGCCCACTTAGGAGGGAGGAGTTTGACCTCTATATGTATAAAGTCGTAGACTTGGGGTATATATTTGGTGATACTGTCTCCCAGACTATCACCACTCATGTTCGGCTAAGGCAGCAGCCGCTCTGGCACAGTGTCAGCATACGGTCGACTGGTCCATCATTGACACAGAGCTATTTTGTCGCCATTTTGCGGGTCTTAAGGCTCCAACCTGTACGGTATGTAACTCCTACGCTCATACTGCTGGCTGGTGCTCCAATACTAGTCACACAACAGAATATGTCCAGCCTGCTGCTGTTCCAGGCCCATCAGTTAGCAGGGTGGTCTCCGGAGTGGATAAGTTGGGTCGGCCAATCAAATATCTAGGCAAGTCGCAAATTTGTAACAATTTAAACTTTTCTGCATGCCACTACAGCCATTGCAGGTTGTTGCATTTATGTACCATTTGCTTTAGAGCCCACCCCCGAGTTGCATGCCCTCAAAAGGGCAATAATCCTGCGTGACTAAGCATGGTGAATGTGGAACTCCTTACTTGTTTGTTAGCCGCTCATCCAGACACAGGTTGGGTTCAGTTTGTATATACAGACTGAAAAGAATGGCGTGGTATTAAACAAGCAGGAAGTGCTCAAACCCACATGCAGTTGTGCATATATATAGGGGAGCAAATCCTGCACTTGTGGCCCGTTGCTAATGACAATCCCCAGCAAAAATGCATACAGTGGAGGATGCCCGCAGCGAACCACAAGTACCACAATAGACATCCTACACAAGATAGTAATTATGTGGATGGGATAATCAATATAGCAATATAAAAAAATAATAACAAAGACAGGTACACTCTGCGGTCTTAAAAAACCCTGAAACTGATTTAAAAATTGAGAGATTAGCCAACATGTCCTACGGTGTAGGACATGTCTGAGCCCAAGCACCGCGCCAAGGTTTCTCAAGTAGCTCGGAGACCTAGCACTCACCTACCTGTGCCATATGGGCAATACCAGGAGCCAGTGGGCAAATTACAGGAGCATGAGGCCGACTCACAAACAACTCACCAGTTACCTCCAGCATGTAACCATGCTAGCAATGGGAGGAGGGAGGAGTCTGCGAGTAGGACATGTTGGCTAAGGACATGTTGGCTAATCTGTCAATTTTAAAATCAGTTTGAGGGTTTAGTAAGACCGCAGAGTGTACCTGTCTTTGTTATTATTGGGTACAGTTTGTACTCAACGGCTAGTCAAAGGCTTTCACACAGGTATGCTTGCCCTCCCTCAGTCCCCACATGAGTGCAAGAATTTATTATCGACATTCAAAGACCCCGAAGCTATTTCTCAGTTAATTCAAACGGCGTTATATAGGGGTTATTTAATTGGCCCATTGAAGCAGCCCCCTTTTGATTGTTGGAGGATTAATCTGGTTGGGGTAGTGTCCGGCAAATTTTCTAATAAAAAGAGATTGATTTATGACTTGTCGGTCCCACATTCCTTACCCATACCCATTTTGAATTCATTGATCCCCATGAAGATTTCCATGAAGTATGCGTCTATCGATGAGACTTTTCAGTTCATACTTAGGTTGGGTAAAGGAGCCTGGTTATCTAAAGCAGATATTACATATGCTTTTAAGGGAACCTGTCATGTGGATATTTGATTATAATCTAACTAATTATATACAATAATTAACTACTAAAAAGTGCCTTAGATGTATTCACTTACTGGTGTGACAGATGGTTACCTCATAATATACAAACAAAGATGCCACATGCCGCATGCTAATGAGCTGATTTGAGTCCAGCGTGATGTCATTGAGTCCAGCGTATATTTAATTCAGAGCTATAGCCACTCCCCTGCCCACCTGTTGCTGATTCATATGGAAAATAACTGTCAATCAGCAGCAGGTAGGCGGGAAGAGTCAGGAGCTCATGAATATTCAGTACTCATCATTATGAGCTGGAGCTTTTTAATACAAGATGTTGGCAGATTGACTGGGTCAATTAAAGAAAGTGACCCAGCATTTTGCTAAGAGAATCAGTCACTTATTTATGTTGCCCTTAGTTAGGACACCATAAAACTGGTGACGGGTTCCCTTTAAGCTACTCCCCATTCTAACAGACCTATGGCGGTGTCATGGTATCAAGAGCAATATTTCTTTGCTAGCAAGTTAACGTTTGGGTCAAAGTCTAGCCCATGGTTATTCGACCAGTTTGCTAGCGCCCTGCATTGGGTTTTGTCAAACACCTTTCGTGTTAACCATGTCATTCATTACCTGGATCACTTTCTCTTGATTGAGCCCCCGTTGCAGGAGCCTCTAGACTTACAGGTGTTGCGCACGCTGTTTGATGATCTTAGGGTTCCGGTAGCTCCGCACAAGCTCGAAGGTCCTAGTACGTCAATTACATTTCTGGGTATTTGTTTAGATACTGTTCAGATGCAAGCTAGTCTCCCGCCAGACAAATTAGATAGGATCAGGGAGGTCGTACATAGATTGGCACAGGTCAGGGTTACTACCAAAGCAAATCTCCCGTCTCTTAGGTATACTCAATTTTGCTATGCGCATCATTCCCCAAGGAAGGTCCTTTATTTCTAGACTCCTGGTATTGCTCCCTGGTGCTCCTAGTCAGGACAGTCCAGTTTATTTGGATCAGGAGGCCCTTGCGGATTTGTTAATGTGCTATAGGTTTCTGTCACAATGGAATGGAGTCTCGGTCTTTATTCCGGTGGTCTCTAATCAATCCCCGATGGTGTATACAGATGCATCTCCGGCGGTAGGTTTTGCTGCCATCTATGATAAGCATTGGTTTGCTGGTTCTTGGCCCCCAGAGATTGCGACTTAACCAGGCTTCTCTCAGTGTTCCCCGTTGTTTGAAATTTATCCTATAGTGGGGGCGGCGTACGTTTGGGGTGAACAGTGGAGAAATCGTACAGTGTTGTTTCTGTCTGACAATGCGGCAGTGGTTGACATCCTTATGAAGGGTAGATTGGGGTCAAAACAGATAAAGTCATTTGTGAGGAAGTTCATTTGGCTGTCTTTACAACATAATTTTCACTTCGTTTGCACACACATCAGTGGGCAGCATATAGTCGCAGCGGATGCTCTGTCCAGGTTTAATCTTCAACTCTTTTTTCAGGTTTTTCTGGGCGCAGATCGTTTGCCGACGCCAACTGCTCATCATTTCCAGTTGCTGATGGATTAGGGGCACATCTCGCTGTAGCCAGAAGCCTTATGGCCAAGTCATTGTCCACCAATACCCTTAGGACTTATAAAACGGCCTGGCAATTGTTTGGTAGATTTAAACATACATAACCCCCTGCGGGAGAGGGGCCTATAACTTACATACTCGCATTTGTTGCCTTTTGCCACTCTCATCTACACTTGGACCATAGCACTATTAAACTGTACCTGGCCGGTATTCAACATTATTGGTATTTCCAGTATCCCGACCAACCGTCTCTGTTCTCAGCCCATCCCGTTAAGGCCTTATTAAAGGGTATTCAGAAGGTGTCCGTCAAGAAACGACCCACTCGACAGCCTTTTACCGGTAGCTTTTACCGGTAGCATGTTTAGGTGTTTATCAGACATGTTGCAGAATAAACCATTTGGTTGGCACATCAGCCTACTAATTAAAACAGCCATGTACTTGGATTTCTATGGGTTCCTCAGGCCGGGTGAGTTTTCCTGCGCCAGCACATCTTTAAATTACTTACGCAAGAGTCAGCTGCGCTGGAGTAGCTCTTGCTATATTCTTACCTTATTAGCCTCCAAGACGTCCCGGCCGGGGGAACCTGTAACAGACAAGTATTTTGCCACCGGTAATAAATGGTGCCCGGTGAGGGTATTGCATCAGTGGTTGCAGTTTATCAAAGCGGAGCCAGCGGATTCCCCTTTGCTCAAGTTGGAAAATGCTCCCTTGAATATCAATACGTTCCTCAAGTTCATCCGCATATTGTTAGCCAATTCAGGAGTTAACCCTCTGTCTATTACTGGTCACTCTTTCCGTATTGGCGCAGCTTCAGCTGCTTCGGAGCATAACGTACCAGTCTATATCATTAAAAAAATGGGTCAATGGAGTTCTGCTTGCTATACTCATTATATTCCCGATCCTCATCATGAATTGTTACTTGCATTTCAAGATTTGGTTATGTAATTATATGTCATAAAGATACCTTTACTATATCTATGGTCTGTTATTTTTGGCCCCTTTAGGCTGCGCTTCTAAAGCAGTTCCGGCATAATCCTGCTGCTATTAGGTAGTGTTAGGTAGGGTGTGTTCTTATATGAGCCGATCCGAGCACAAGTGTTAGGCAATACAATTTCCGTGTTTGTGAGAGGGGAGGCGGGGCCCTTCAGCCTATTTATACCTGCAGGCACACAGCCACAGGTGCGGTACGTCGGCGTTACAGCCCTCCTAAAACCACCCCTTTTCTTAGGGCACTTCATATTAGGGTTGCCCCCTTTAGGCTGTCCTTCTACAGCAGTTCCGGCATAATCCTGCTGCTATTAGGTAGTGTTAGGTAGGGTGTGTTCTTACATGAGCCGATCCGAGCACAAGTTAACATTAAGGATAGACTAATAAACTTACCTCAACGTGACTAGAAGTCTTTCTTCTGGTGAAATGCTGCGCCTCATGTTTGTGTCCTGGAAAGTAAGTCCAAAACGGAGAGACGCAAGAAACATATCGAATGTGCCAACCAACATACGGCAGTAACCCTGAAATTTATCAGGGTGCTGACGCAAGCCAAAGTACAAGATATGAAAGTGGCCCTTCTGTAGGCACTGGGAGACAATGGGATGAAGCCACCGCCTCCTCCTTCTCGGTTCTTCAGAAAGCATAGCTGACTGTTGCCCAAATCTCTGAGAAACTAGCCAGTACAGAAGAACCTCATGTTCAGTAGCCATGATACACTAAGAAATAAAGTCCAAAACAGATGCCGACCAAGCACAAGTTTCACACTAAGCTCTCTGTGTAGTCAAAGCCATGTAACCTTTTTTTTTTTTATTCTCCACAGAAATCTTTATACAAAATATTAAAAGACATCTTCAGTTTTTTTGCGGATACGTTCAGTTTTTTTTTTTTGCGGATCCGCAAAGCAGTACGGTAGTGTGAATGGGCCCTTAGGGAGAGGTGTGCATAGGAAGGGACAGACCCAAAAGTCCTATTAAGGACAGCAGCAATATATATTTTTAGCGCATCATGCGATAAATACTGTGTAATAGGCCGCTGCAGACAGGTAAATTATCCGTGCCACATCTCCTGTTTAAAGTGTGTACATCCCTAAAATATCAGTGATATCCAGTACACTTTTTCCGTAGACTGTGTCCGCTGCGGACTGTTAAATTATCAGCGCCACATCTCCTGTTTAAAGTGTGCGCATTCCCTAAAATATCAGTGACATCCAGTGCAGTTTTTTGCTAGACAGTGTCTCCTGCGGACTTTTAAATTATCCGCGCCAAATCTCCTGTTTAAAGTGTATGCATCCCTAAAATATCAGTGACATCCAGTGCACTTTTTCCGTAGATTGTGTCCGCTGCGGACTGTTAAATTATCCGCGCCACATCTCCTATTTAAAGTGTGCGCATTGTGGTCATGCAGGTGGAATACTGGTGAAAGGAAGGTATATTTCACCCAGATTTCTCACCTGAGTGAAGTAAGTGTAATCCAGGGAGTGCTGTGGCCTGAACAAACTTAGTTGTTTAGGCAGGATTCTTTCTGGAAATACGTGGGGCCTGGATTATGCAGAACGGTTAAGGTTGGCAGAGGGAGCAACCGTTCCCTTCCTTCCAAGCCAGTTTGTTGGTATGCTCTGAAGCACCTTCAGACAGTTAACCTCGTTAGGTTACTATATACAGAGTGCTGTGGCTCACATAGGTGGAGGCCTGCAAGGACTGCACACAGTGCTGTGAATACTGAGGACCAGTGAGCAAACTACATGCTGTGTGAATGTCAGCCTAACAACTGTAGCCTAGGTGAGACAAACTATTTGTGTTATTAGTTAGTCCCAGATGGGAAGGCTTTTGTTTTGTGATTTGTTACGGCAATACTTGAAATCCTGGGTTCCACTAAAAAGCATGTGTTGATGTACACCTCCTGAAATCGGATCCCTAAATAAAAGTGACGTGAACTTTATGTCATCTGTGCATCCGTGAATGTCCAGAACCATACGCTACCCCCCCCCCCCCCCCCCCTTTTCAGGCTTACAATTAGTGGAGGATGCGGTCACAACGGTTGCTAACGGCAACGGCTCAAAAAAAAATTCCCTCTCTTCGTTTGTTCTCTGCAATAACTTTTTGCTCCAGTGGATGTTGTGGGTAAAGCCCGCTATCGGCCTGCAGGAGTCAAGTGCTAATATGGAAGCGGCCATAACCCAGTTTGTTAAAGCGCAGGCTGAGGCGAACCTACATCAACAGGAGACGAGCCGCCTTTTGTCAGAACAAATGGCTGCCCTTACAAAAGCCCTGCTGGTTGTTTCCCAGACCGCTCCAACATCTCCCCGGAATCCCAGGAAAATTGTGCAACAGTCGCTACAGAAGTTAACCCTGGACGACGATATTGAGACATATCTAACTATTTTTGAGCGCACAGCAGAGCGGGAACACCTTCCGGTGGCTGATTGGGTCGATGTCTTGGCACCTTTCCTATCAGGGAAGCCCCTGATGGCATACCATGACCTTGGCCAACAGGAGGTCCGGAACTATACTAAGCTATGAGCGGAAATCCTGGCCCGATGCGTGCATACCTGGCGCTTTGTTATGACCAAACCTACTCGGTCCCAAATGTTCGACCTGGTTCACCTCACGAAAAAGTGGCTGGAACCTGAGACGAGCACAGCAGCCCAAATAACTGAATGGGTCATAATGAATCGAATTACGACTGCATTACCTAGGACATTACAGCGCTGGGTGGGGTAGGGAGACCCCAAAGACCTGGATGAGCTGGTAAACCTGGTTGATCGGTATCTCACCACGGAAGACTATCTTCGAGATAATGCCTTCCCCTGTGCTCCTTCCAGGAGTGATTGTCCCAAATCTACAGCGGCTAGAAGACAGTCCCCAACGGGGGAAGCAGGAAAAATGGCACTGGAGAGTCCCCAGCGATTTTCCCCAAGCGTGCCCCGATTTGCTTCTCTGAAACCAGGATCTCCCCGTTGTTGGAGGTGCCGGGAAGTGGAGCATGTGGTCGCTAATTGTCCCCTCACTTCTGAACCAATGGAGTGCGAGGCCGCCCGGCGAATGTCCTTGTTTGCTGAACCAGTCGGTGTGGCTTCCCCGGAGGTGAAACTTGAACCCCAGTTCTGCAGCGTACTGGTGAATAGTCAACCTGCAACTGCACTACTAGACTCAGGAAGTCTCGTAACTTTGGTGCATGCCTCTTATGTAACCAGAGACAAAGTCCAGGGAGAATCGCTGAGTGTGCTATGTATCCACTGGGATGTTACCGTGGCCATGGTGACTTTTGAAACTACCTCTGGCTGTATTGACCATAATGTAGGTGTGGTGGAAAACCTCATGCATAATGCCATCCTCGGGCGTAACTTTCCCTACTTCTGGCAGTTGTGGGGGAGGGGCCAACCCCTTAGAGCTGCAGAGCAGTCGTTTGTAAAAGAATTGTCCGAGGTTGAGCCAGAATTGTTGCCAAAAGAGCCTGAGGAGAATAGTTTTCCTTTACAGGTACTGGCAGGAGATGAGGAAGCCTCCTCCTCTGAGCCAGTATTGACTGACTTAAGAGTATCTAGTGAAAATTTTGGCACTGCCCAATTAAGGGATTCCACCCTTGTACATGCCAGAGAAGGTGTTAAGGTCATCAATGGCGTACCTCAGGAACCAGAGGCTGATCGACAATTTCCCCATTTTGCCATGAATAATAATCTTTTTTACCGAGTTACCCAGAGTAACGAAGAGGTTGTTGAACAGCTCTTGGTGCCTCGATCTTTCCGACGCATAGTCTTAGACCTTCAGTAGCTCACAGTCATCCTATGGCAGGGGATTTGGGAACAGAAAAAACCCAGGAGAGAATTCTCTGGCGTTTTTTTTGACCTGGGCTCTGTCGAGAAGTAAAAGATAATTGTGACTCCTATGTGCCAATTGAGTGCACCCGTCTCTCATTTCAGGAGTCCCCTGGTACCGCTACCGATTATCGAAATTCCATTCGAGAGAGTCACTATGGATCTCGTAGGGCCGGTAATAAAATCCGCTAGGGGAAATCAATATATTTTAGTCGTGGTTGACTATGCCACTCGTTATACGGAAGCTGTCCCCCTAAGAAACACTGCCTCAAAAACCATTGCCAGAGAGTTATTTTTTATGTTCTCTAGGACTGGAGTCCCCAAGGAGATCCTTACCAATCAGGGAACTCCCTTTATGTCTGGGGTTATGAAGGATATGTGTAAGCTATTCAAAATTACACAATTATGCACTTCGGTGTATCACCCACAAACTGATGGCTTAGTCTAAAGATTTAACAAGACGCTAAAACAGATGTTGAAGAAAGCGGTAGAGAGGGATGGCCGAGATTGGGATTGCCTACTACCCTACCTCATGTTCGCAATCCGGGAGGTACCCCAAGCCTCCACAGGGTTTTCCCCATTTGAGTTAGTTTATGGTCGACAATTCTTGACATAGCCAAAGAAACGTGGGAAACCGAGACTACCCCTTTCAAAAGTGTTATTGAGCATATAACATATATGCAAGAGCGTATTGAGACGGTAATCAGGACCCTAGAGGACTCACTTTTATGGCCTTGGAGAGGATAGACAAACACTGGAGAGGAGGTAAACACATTGAGAGAATGTCCACAGCTGAATCCAGACGAATTTACGATTTTGGCAGTATGGTCCCAGCGGGATTAAATGCTGAGTTGGAAATCTTCGGTTTTCTTTGCATATTCGAGTTGTGTGCCTCTCTTCCAATGATGAATCGCATGTCTGGCCGTATTATCGGCACTGTGATTCCTCCTTGGAGAGAGGCACACATACTTTATTCTACTTCAGGACAGTAAGCATAATTGAATTAAGATGAGGATTTGGCTCAATTATTAGCATTTTTATTTGCACGTTATGTATTATAATAAAAATTTTTAGTAATATTCCTTCAATGAACACACTCTTGTTTGAGGTTGGATATCTATTTCACGTATATTGCTGTATTGTCTTGCGACTTTAAAGAGGACCTTTCACTAGATTAAAAAATCTAAACTAAGTATACAGACATGTAGAGCGGCGCCCAGGGATCCCCCTGCACTTACTATTATCCCTGGGCGCCGCTCCGTTCGCCCGGTATAGCCTCCGGTATCTTCACATGTTAGGCTCCACCCAGGGGAACCTGCCGGCGTCTCTTTCTCCCATGCTGTAGCGCTGGCCAATCACAGCGCTCAGCTCATAGCCTGAGAGTGAAAGGTCCTCTTTAAGTATACTTACATTTAGTAGGATCAATAGGATCAAGTCCCTATCAAATATGTATGGGTTCTGTGTTATGTGGGTTTTTTTCAACTTTTTTAAACCTTTTTTTTTTCAAGATAGCAACATTGCAGACCTTTTTCATTTATTACATGGTCTAATTACAGCATTGTGCAAATAATATATAGAAAACGCACATGTAGACAAAAAACCGCATACAAAATGCAATTTTAGGAATATTCCTTCAATGAACACACTCTTGTTTGAGGTTGGATATCTATTTCACGTATATTGCTGTATTGTCTTGCGACTTTAAGTATACTTACATTTAGTAGGATCAATAGGATCAAGTCCCTATTAAATATGTATGGGTTCTGTGTTATGTGTTTTTTTTTCAACTTTTTTAAAGGGAGTCTGTCACCACAATTTGCCCTTATAGACCACTTACATAGCACTATAGCATAACTATAGATCAGTCAAATGGTACCTTTGTCTTTTTGTTTGGATGTTCACCAGGGGCAAAAACTGAGTTTTATTCATATGTAAATGAGGGCTCGCAAGTGCCCAGGGACAGCATTCGGGCAACCGCGCATGCGTACTGCATGGAATGATGCTGCTGACCACAATGGTCATCACAGTTCGCATGCGCCGGCGGGATATCGGCCAGTACACTGGATGACATAAGAGGCTTACAGGGCGGGCCAAGTAACAGGCTGGGGAGGGGTTATGTGAGAAGAAGGCAGAGCGGCCTGGGCACTTACAGCCCGAAGGCCGCCCCTGGGCACTTGCGAGCCCTCATTTACATATGAATAAAACTCAGTTTTTGCCCCTGGTGAACATCCAAACAAAAAGACAAAGGTACCATTTGACTGATCTATAGTTATGCTATAGTGCTATGTAAGTGGTCTATAAGGCCAAATTGTGGTGACAGACTCCCTTTAAACCTTTTTTTCCAGATAGCAACATTGCAGACCTTTTTCCTTTATTACATGGTCTAATTACAGCATTGTGCAAATAATATATAGAAAACGCACATGTAGACGAAAAACCGCATACAAAACGCAACTAAATCGCAAGGATTAGTTTTCGTTCCAGTCCTGTTTTTGATGATGACCGGAGGGAATATAAAAGGATATGACGGGCTAATGGGGGTAGAGCCCCTGAGGAAGGGGCAAGCAGTCCACGAAACGCATCTGGCGTGATTTACCCCTGCATCTTTACTTACTGGAAATATCGAGTAACATCTTTGGATAGACTGAATTCTGTTCTACATCCCCAGGATTGTGCTATTTCCATTTCGAAGACGGCAACTGAAAGTCTCTTCTCGCGATCCTTGGCCGAAACCACGTGACAGCTAGTGGTAAGCGAGGACGCCGGCGGGGTATCGTAGAGACATACATTGTGGTGAGTAGCAGTTGGGGTATGGAATCAACAGTCACCGGCTTCGAGACGTCACCAGTAAGACTTTAGTACCACCTAATCTACCATCTCTACTTAACCACTAGTCATATCACCGACTAACACAGTCCTGATGACATAGCCTGTATTACGTTTGATGGATTAAGGCTAATCCCTGCACTGGATCAAGACAACTTTACTGTGCGTTTCCGTAGAGCCATTACCTTCCTTAGGTGAATACCTGCACATATCTCTAGGAACACATTGCTGTTTTTAACAATATATCCTCAGAAAATAGAGAAGGACTTCTTTTTTACCTTTTTCACATTCTTCGGATTTCCCTTTGTACAGCGAATTTAGGGATTGTATATGCGACTCTAGAGAGATCTGTCGTGATTCACATTTCCTCATTTTGTTCCCTTACAGATGTCAGTTTTTTTATATTTTTAGTATTTAGTCAGTATTCTGTACCACCATAGGCACAAACTCTGTAGCCTATGTATGACCTAATTGGATCCAATCAGAGTCACGCTGTGCCATATATAATTTTATATTGTACATTTTATTGTATTTTTACTGTGTTTATTCTCAGGAGTATATACTGAATAAATTTTATTTTTTCATGTGGTACACGTGGTTTGAGTGCCAGTCTTGTATTACTTGACTTCTTGACATAGCCAAAGAAACGTGGGAAACCGAGACTACCCCTTTCAAAAGTGTTATTGAGCATATAACATATATGCAAGAGCGTATTGAGACGGTAATGCCCTTAGTGAAAGAGCATTTGCAGAAGGCCCAAGCTTCCCAAAGTAGGGTGTATAATCGCTCTGCAAGGAGTTTCAACCCTGGGGATAGGGTGTTGGTATTAGTTCCCACAGTGGAAATTAGGTTTCTCGCCAAATGGCAAGGTCCCTATGAGGTAGTGGAAAAAATAAGTGACTTTAACTATAAGCTACATCAGCCGGTGAAAAGAAAGCCTTTCCAGGTGTATGATATTAACCTTCTTAAACCCTGGAAAGATAGGGAGTCCCTATTGGCAGAATAGAAAAGGAATCCCACCCCATTCCTCCTGTAAAAATAGGTGAGAACCTGTCAGGGAAACAACAACAAGAGGCAAAAGAGTTTTTGCAACACAATCGAAATTTTCTGATCTACCAGGACGAACCCATCTGATTAGCCATTAGATTATCACTGAACCCAGTACGATCGTAAACTTAAAACCTTACCGTATCCCGGAAGCCTGTAGGAAGGCTGTGTCAGAGGAGGTAAAGAGAATGTTGGAGTTGGGAGTGATAGAAGAATCTAGGAGTGAGTGGGCCAGTCCTATTGTCTTAATCCCAAAACCCAATGAGACCTGGAGGTTTTGTAATGACTTTAGGAAACTTAATGATACTTCAAAATTCTATGCATACCCCATGCCTAGGGTGGATGAACTAATTGAAAATCTAGGGAGGGCTAGATTTATTACAACCTTAGACCTTGCCAAAGGTTATTGGCAAATCCCATTAACACCAGAGGCGAAAGAGAAAACAGCATTCCTAACTCCAGAGGGTTTATTTCAGTATGTGGTAATGCTGTTTGGGTTACACAGGGCTCCAGCTACTTTCCAGAGATTGATGGATAGAATCCTGCGACCACATCGAGGATACGCGGGTTGTATATCTGAGAGATGTGGTCATTTATAGCGCAGATTGGCAGAGTCACTTAAAAAAGGTGTAAAAAGTTCTGGACTCTATAAGTGACGCAGGGCTAACCATCAACCCCGAGAAATGTGCCTTGGGATTAGAGGAAGCCAGTTACCTGGGATACATTATTGGCCAGGGATTGATTAAGCCCTAATTGAATAAGGTGGAAGCCATTCAAAACTGGCCCCGACTCCTGACAAAGAAACAGGTCAGGGCATTCTTAGGCATCGCTGGGTACTACCGGAGGTTTGTGAAAAATTTTGCGTCCATTGCAGCCACCCTAACAGACCTAACTAAGGGTGGAAAGTCCGTAATGAAAAAGGGGTCCCCCCAAGCCGAAATGTCATTCCAGACAGTGAAGGCTAGCCTCTGTCAGCCGTTACTGGTGACCCCGGTCTTTACAAAAGAGTTCCTAGTTCAGATGGATGCTTCTGACTCGGGATTGGGGGCGGTGCTGTCCCAAGAGCTAAATGGGGAAGAGCACCCTGTTAAGTATTTAAGTAGGAAACCAGCAGAGAAAAACTATGCAGTAGTTGAAAGGGAATGTTTAGCGGTCAAATGGGCACTGGAATCCCTTAAATATTATTTGTTTGGGAAGAAGTTTAAGTTGTTCTCGGACCATGCCCCCTAACATGGATTAAACAAAACCGGGAGAGAAATGCCAGAGTCACAAGGTGGTTCCTGTCTCCCCAAAATTGTAATTTTGCGTTGGAACATAGGCTAGGGAAACTACAGACAAATGCAGATGCGTTGCCAAGGGTGCATTGCATGTGACGGTACCCAGTCCTCCGGTCAGGAGAAGAGGGGGGGGATATATGTGGTCATGCAGATGGAAGGTATATTTCACCCAGATTTCTCACATGGTTGAAGTAAGTGTAATCCAGGGAGTGCTGTGGCCTGAACAAACTTAGTTGTTTTGGCAGGATTCTTTCTGGAAATACGTGGGGCCTGGATTATGCAGAACGGTTGTTAAGGTTGGCAGAGGGAGCAACCGTTCCCTTCCTTCCATGCCAGTTTGTTGGTATGCTCTGAAACACCTTAAGGCAGTTAACCTCGTTAGGTTACTACAGTCCTGATCAAAAGTTTAAGACACTTGAAAAATGGCAAAAAAATCATATTTAGCATGGCTGGATCTTAACAAGGTTCCAAGTAGAGCTTCAACATGCAACAAGAAGAAATGGGAGTGAGACAAAACATTTTTTGAGCATTCAATTTAATGAAAACAACAAATAAAGTGAAACAGGCTGTTTTTCAGCTGATCAAAAGTTTAGGACCACACCTCCAAAAAAAACTAAACCCCCCCCAAAACATAAATCCAACTTCCAAACATGAACTCTGTAATGAGTAGCTCCGCCGTTATTGTTTATTATTTAAAAAAAAAATTCGGCATGCTTGATGCAAGTGTTTCCATGAGGTGAGTGGGAACATTTCTCCAAGTGGTGAAGACGGCCGCACGAAGGCCATCTACTGTCTGGAACTGTTGTCCATTTTTGTAAACTTGCCTTGCCATCCATCCCCAAAGGCTCTCAATTGGATTTAGATCAGGGGAACACGCAGGATGGGCCAAAAGAGTGATGTTATTCTCCTGGAAGAAGTCCCTTGTCCTGCGAACATTGTGTACTGTAGCGTTGTCCTGTTGAAAAACCCAGTCGTTACCACACAGACGAGGGCCCTCAGTCATGAGGAATGCTCTCTGCAACATCTGGACATAGGCAGCGGCCGTTTGACGCCCCTGAACTTCCTGAAGCTCCATTGTTCCACTGAAGGAAAAAGCACCCTAGACCATTATGGCGCCCCCTCCACTGTGGCGCGTAGAAAACATCTCAGGTGGGATCTGCTGGTCATGCCAGTAACGTTGGAAACCATCAGGACCATCAAGGTTAAATTTTTTTCTCACCAGAGAATAAAACTTTCTTCCACCTTTTGAATGTCCCATGTTTGGTGCTCTCTTGCAAAGTCAAAACGAGCAGTTCTGTGGCGTTCAAGGAGACGTCTTTGAAGACATTTTTGTTTTTGAAGCCCTTCAGTCTCCGATGCCATCTGATGGTTATGGGGCTGCAGTCAGCACCAGTAAGGGCCTTAATTTGGGTCGAGGACCGTCCAGTGTCTTGACGGACAGCCAATTGGATCCTCCGGCTCAGTGCTGGTGACATTTTTTGGGTCTTCCACTTGACTTTTTTGTTCCATAACCCTTAGGATCATTTAAGAAATTTCAAATGACTGTCTTACTGCGTCCCACCTCAGCAGCGATGGCATGCTGTGAGAGACCCTGCTTATGCAGTTCAACAACCCGACCACGTTCAAATAGGGAGAGTTTTTTTACCTTTGCCATCACAACGTGTGACTACGTGACAGAAAATGACAATGAATCCACATCTTTGCACAGATTTGGCCTTTTAAAGGCATGTGGTCCTAAACCTTTGATCAGCTGAAAAACAGCCTGTTTCAGTTTAATCGTTATTTTCAATTAGCAAGAGCAATTGATAAACACTCGCGCTGCCGTCTGGGTAGGTGGGTTGGAGGTGAGCTCAAACAAAAGGACTATGTGTGCGCCCCGGTGCTGCTGGGTTCTGATGTGGGGTTAATTGCCAAAAAACACCCACAGAATAGGAGAAGACCTAGTATTGGAAATAAAAGACGAAAAGAACCCGCGCTGACCTTGTTCCTACCTATAAGATACACCACTAATGAAACACTGGATATAGTAGACACTGCCCTAAAACTTTCTGGTGTCTGTTAAGGTATCTCTATTGTCGTTCGTTTATGATCGATCACAACATGCGTTTTTGTTCCAGGAATGTGTGGTAAGTATTGCGCAGTGATATAATACTACTAAGGTGGTCTGCTGCGGCAGTGATTAACACTTACTGTTATGTGCCCCGCTCGGTCCGTTTATGAAAAAAACGCTGTTGTGGATAAAGATGCTGATGATCCTCTTCTCTTGTCCTGTTCTATCTTCAGCTCGCTTTGTGTTGCGTGCGCAGCTCCGGCCGGTAGCTTGCGCGCGCACAGAGCAGCCGTTGTTAGGTTCGTTGTCCTGGAGACCTGCAGTGTGACGTCACACCCGAAGCTACGGAAGCCTCTAGGGTCCACAATTCCTCCGACGCGTTTCGGAATAGCCGTATTCCTTCCTCAGGGATGACTGTAGAGCCTATTCAGCCGATCTTTAAGCTTGCAGGTTTCCATGGAAACGCTTTTTTGTTTACAGGACAATAGAGCAGCAGTTCAAAGAACTACAGGGAGTATGGGGGATATAGAAACAAAAAAAGAGCATATGCAGTTGTTATGTGATGTATATAGTGTTATTATAGGTGCTTTTGATTCTTTTGAACTATTATTCCCCAAATTACCAGATTCCATAGTGTGGTTGGGGTGTATATTAATTAGTATGGGGAGAAGGCCTGAATATTTGAATAGTCTTTTTATTGTTATTATTTTCATACATAAAGAAATTATAGAAATGCGAACAATTCGATTTCTTGGTTCAGGCCTGTAGGGGCCACGGTATTTAGGTTGTAGATCCACTCACTTTCTTCGCGGGACATTGCTTTTATATAGTCTCCTCCTCTGGGATCATGGCTCACTTGCTCTATACCTCCGAAGGATGAGCCCTCAAATTTGCCCTTATGTTTTTCCGAGAAATGGCGTGATAGTGGATGGCCCACAAATTTTTTATTTATGTTTTTTACATGTTCCCATATCCGGACCTTTAGTTCGCGTTTTGTTCTCCCTACGTATACCTTCCCACACGGGCACTTGATATAATAAATGACCCCCTTTGAAAAACAAGACTGAAAATAATTCATACAAAATAAAAAACCATCTGTCTTGTTTTTCAAAGGGGGTCATTTATTATATCAAGTGCCCGTGTGGGAAGGTATACGTAGGGAGAACAAAACGCGAACTAAAGGTCCGGATATGGGAACATGTAAAAAACATAAATAAAAAATTTGTGGGCCATCCACTATCACGCCATTTCTCGGAAGGGGTTCATCCTTCGGAGGTATAGAGCAAGTGAGCCATGATCCCAGAGGAGGAGACTATATAAAAGCAATGTCCCGCAAAGAAAGTGAGTGGATCTACAACCCAAATACCCTGGCCCCTACAGGCCTGAACCAAGAAATCGAATTGTTCGCATTTCTATAATTTCTTTATGTATGAAAATAATAACAATAAAAAGACTATTCAAATATTCAGGCCTTCTCCCCATACTAATTAATATACACCCCAACCACACTATGGAATCTGGTAATTTGGGGAATAATAGTTCAAAAGAATCAAAAGGACCTATAATAACACTATATACATCACATAACAACTGCATATGCTCTTTTTTTGTTTCTATATCCCCCCATACTCCCTGTAGTTCTTTGTACTGCTGCTCTATTGTCCTGTAAACAAAAAAGCGTTTCCATGGAAACCTGCAAGCTTAAAGATCGGCTGAATAGGCTCTACAGTCATCCCTGAGGAAGGAATACGGCTATTCCGAAACGCGTCGGAGGAATTGTGGACCCTAGAGGCTTCCGTAGCTTCGGGTGTGACGTCACACTGCAGGTCTCCAGGACAACGAACCTAACAACGGCTGCTCTGTGCGCGCGCAAGCTACCGGCCGGAGCTGCGCACGCAACACAAAGCGAGCTGAAGATAGAACAGGACAAGAGAAGAGGATCATCAGCATCTTTATCCACAACAGCGTTTTTTTCAGGAACGGACCGAGCGGGGCACATAACAGTAAGTGTTAATCACTGCCGCAGCAGACCACCTTAGTAGTATTATATCACTGCGCAATACTTACCACACATTCCTGGAACAAAAACGCATGTTGTGATCGATCATAAACGAACGACAATAGAGATACCTTAACAGACACCAGAAAGTTTTAGGGCAGTGTCTACTATATCCAGTGTTTCATTAGTGGTGTATCCTATAGGTAGGAACAAGGTCAGCGCGGGTTATTTTCAATTAATTGAATGCTCAAAAAATGTTTTGTCTCACTCTCATTTTTTTCTTGTTGCATGTTGAAGCTCTACTTGGAACCTTGTTAAGATCCAACAATGTAAAATATGATTTTTTGCCATTTTTCAAGTGGTCTTAAACTTTTGATCAGGACTGTATATACAGAGTGCTGTGGCTCACATAGGCGGAGGCCTGCAAGGACAGCACACGGTGCTGTGAATACTGAGGACCAGTGAGCAGACTACATGCTGTGTGAACATCAGCCTAACAACTGTAGCCTAGGTGAGACAAACTATTTGTGTTATTAGTTAGTCCCAGATGGAAAGACTTTTGTTTTGTGATTTGTTATGGCAATACTTGAAATCCTGGGTTCCACTAAAAAGCATGTGTTGATGTAAACCTCCTGAAATCGGACCCTAAATAAAAGTGACTTGAACTTTGTCATCTGTGCCTCCATGAATGTCCAGAATAGTACGCTACCCCCCCCCCTCCCCCCCTTGCAGGCTTACAGCATCCATAAAATATCAGTGACATCCAGTGCAGTTTTTCCGTAGACGGTGTCCCCTGAGGACAGTTAAATTTTCTGCACCACATCTCCTGTTTCAAGTGTGCGCATTCCTAAAACTTCTGTGACATCCAGTGCAGTTTTTCCGTAGACGTTGTCCCCTGTGGACAGTTAAATTATCCGCGCCACATCTCCTGTCTAAAGTGTGCGCATCCCTAAAATATCAGTGACATCCAGTGCAGTGTTTCAGCAATGGTGTCCGCTGCGGACTATAAAATTATCAGCACCACATCTCCTGTCTAAAGTGTGCGCATCTATAAAATATCAATGACATCCAGTGCAGTTTTTCCATAGATGGTGTCCGCTAAAGACTGTTAAATTATCCGCCCCACATCTCCTGTTTAAAGTGTGCACATCCCTAAAATATCAGTGACAACCAGTGCAGTTTTTCCGTAGACGTGTCCCTTGAGGACAGTTAAATTATCTGCACCACATCTTCTGTCTAAAGTGTGCGCATCCCTAAAATATGAGTGACATCCAGTGCAGTTTTTCCATAGACATGTCCCCTGAGGACAGTTAAATTATCTATGCCACATCATCTGTCTAAAGTGTGCGCATCCCTAAAATGTCAGTGACATCCATTACACTTTTTCCGTAGACGGTGTCCGCTGCGGACAGTTAAATTATCTGCGCCACATCTCCTGTTTCAAGTGTGCGCATCCCTAAAATATCAGTGACATCCAGTGCAGTTTTTCCGTAGACGGTGTTCGCTGCAGACAGTTAAATTATCCGCACCACATCTCTTGTCTAAAGTGTGCGCATCTCTAAAATATCAGTTACATCCAGTGCAGTTTTTCCGTAGACAGTGTCATCTGCGGACAGTTAAATTATCCGAGCCAAATCTCCTGTCTAAAGTGTGCGCTTCCCTAAAAGAACAGTAACATCCAGTGCAGTTTTTCTGTAGACGTTGTCCGCTGCAGACAGTTAAATTATCCGCACCACATCTCCTGTCTAAAGTGTACACATCCCTAAAATATCAGTTACATCCAGTGCAGTTTTTCCGTAGATGGTGTCTGCTGCGGACTGTTAAATTATCCGTGCCACATCTCCTATTTAAAGTGTGCGCATCCCTAAAATATCAGTGACATCCAGTGCAGTTTTTCCGTAGATGGTGTCCGCTGCAGACAGTTAAATTATCCGCACCACATCTCCTGTCTAAAGTGTGAGCATCCCTAAAATATCACTGACATCCAGTACACTTTTTCCGTAGACGGGGTCCACTGTGGACTGTTAAATTATCTGTGCCACATCTCCTACTTAAAGTGTGCGCATCCATAAAATATCAGTTACATCCAGTGCAGTTTTTCCGTAGACAGTGTCATCTGCGGACAGTTAAATTATCCGAGCCAAATCTCCTGTCTAAAGTGTGCGCTTCCCTAAAAGAACAGTAACATCCAGTGCAGTTTTTCTGTAGACGTTGTCCGCTGCAGACAATTAAATTATCCGCACCACATCTCCTGTCTAAAGTGTACACATCCCTAAAATATCAGTGACATCCAGTGAAGTTTTTTCATAGATGGTGTCCCCTGATGAACGTTAAATTATCTGCGCCACATCTCCTGTCTAAATTGTGCGCTTCCCTAAAATATCAGTGACATCCAGTGCAGTTTTTCCATAGACGGTGTCCGCTGCGGACAGTTAAATTATCAGCACCACATCTCCTGTCTAAAGTGTGAACATCTAAAAAAATATCAGTGACATCCAGTGCAGTTTTTCCATAAATGGTGTCCGCTGAGGACTGTTAAATTATCCGCATCACATCTCCTGTTTAAAGTGTGCGCATCCCTAAAATATGAGTGACATCCAGTGCAGTTTTCCGTAGACGTGTCCCCTGAGGACAGTTAAATTATCTGCGCCACATCTCTTGTCTAAAGTGTGCGCATCCCTAAAATATCAGTGACATCCAGTAGACTTTTTCCGTAGACTGTTCTCTGCGGACAGTTAAATTATCTGCGCCACACCTCCTGTTTCAAGTGTGCGCATCCCTAAAATATCAGTGACATCAAGTGCAGTTTTTCCGTAGACGGTGTTCGCTACAGACAGTTCAATTATCCGCACTACATCTCTTGTCTAAAGTGTGCGCATTCCTAAAATATCGGTGACATCCAGTGCAGTTCTTCTGTAGACAATGTCCGCTGCGGACAGTTAAATTATCCGCACCACATCTCCTATTTAAAGTGTGCGCATCCCTAAAATATCAGTGACATCCAGTACACTTTTTCCGTAGGCGGTGTCTGCTGCGATCAGTTAAATTATCTGCACCACATCTCCTGTTTCAAGTGTGCTCATCCCTAAAATATCAGTGACATCCAGTGCACTTTTTCCGTAGACGGTGTCCATTGCGGACTGTTAAATTATCCGCACCACATCTCCTGTCTAAAGTGTGCGCATCCCTAAAATATCAGTGACATCCAGTGCAGTTTTTCTATAGAAACTGAAAACTGTGACATTACCTGTGGTACCTGTCCTGTATAACATTTCCTCATCACAAATACTGTTGTAACAATTGTTTTGCACATACACTTCCAAATCTTACGCTTCTGAACGTGTGACATACTTTCAAGAATATATCACATTTAAAATAAAGAAGGCGAGCAGTAGGGGACAGGGAAGTGGCAGTAATGTTGATGGTGCACGCAGAGCCCCTTGGCCCTGGGCGCGGAGAAACTGCGCTTGCTGCCAGAGCACAAGAAAAACAATCATCCAAGATACCTTGCTTCATGTCCCCGTTGGCAGGGCGGCGCAGGACACCACTCTTGAAGTCGGCCCAGTGTGAGCAGGTGGTCGGTTGGTTTGCAGCAGATAATGCTTCCAGTCGGTTAAGCACCAACCTGTCTTCCACCAAGTCCAGTCTCAGTAGCCAGGAGTCTGGTCCACACAATCCTCACCTTGATCCTCCTTCCTCCCACCATTTACAGTGTGGCCAAACAAGTGATCCCACACTCGGATATTCTGAGGAGCTCTTTTCAGCTACATTACTTGATTTGGCCCTCTCGCCAAACACACTTGAAGAGGGACATGTGATCTTGTGCCCTGAATCCCAACCTCGTGAGCATCCACAGTCACAAGAACATGACGGTGGTGAACGGCAATTCGAGTTTAATGAGGTGGATGATGATGAGACACAGTTGCCAATGAGTCAACCGCAATTACTGTCTCAAGAGGTTGATGAAGAGGATGAGACACAGTTGGCAATCACTGAGGTTGTGGTTAGGTCAACAAATCAGGAGGATGATCAGAGTCAGGAAGTGGAAGAGGAGGTGGTGGACAAAGAGGTCACTGACCCAATCTGGGAAGGTGGCAAGCCGAGCGAGGAGAGCAGTACAGAGGGGGAGTGATCTGCAGCACGGCAACAGGCTGTAAGAGGCAATGGGGTAGCAAAAGGGAGAAGGCGGACCAGACCAAACAGTCCCGCAATTCTTCCACTGAGCACCCCATTGCGGAAATCTCCCTTGCCAAGAGGTAGATGTTACGCAGTCTGGCGCTTTTTTGAAGAAAATACAAACAACAAAAGAATAGTAGTTTGCAACCTGTGCTATACGAAAATGAGCCGGGGCATGAACAGTAGCAACCTCACCACCACCGGCATGAATCGCCGCATGGCATGCAAACACCGTAATAAGTGTGATGAACGCCTGGGTCCACAATCTGTGTCTGCGGGTCACACCACTGCCTCCTCTTCCCCTATGTTACATGCTGGCCAATCCATCCCCTGTCGAAGGCGTAGGCCCGGATGCCTCCCGCCATGCACCTGGACCTTCGCAAGCACCATCAGCAAAGCACAGCGTCCAAATGTCCTTACTCAAAGCCTTTGAACACAAGTGCAAATATCCAGCCACCCACCCACAGGCCATAGCACTAAATGCGCAGCTTTCCAAATTACTGGCCCTGTAAATGTTGCCATTTAGGCTAGTGGACTACCCTGGGATGGCACAGGTGCTACCGACGCCAAGGATTGCGGGCCCTACGTTGATCAGGGTTTCCGCCAGCACCTACGTTAATGGCTCCAACCCCCAGTTCTCCTCCGCCTCCTCCTCCACTTTCACCTCGGAATTATCCACGTGCAGCACCAGTCAGTCATCAGTCGGTAGCTGGAAGCAGTGTAGCACTGCAGTGGGGAAGCAGCAACAGGCCGTGCTGAAGCTGATATGCTTAGGGGACAAACAGCACACTGCCGCAGAGCTTCTTGCCACTCAACCTAGAACCAGGCATGGTTGTGTCTCATAATGTCTGTAACTTAGTGGCGGCTTTGGAGCTCGGCAGGCTTAGATACATCCCAGGCCTTGCCCACGTCTTCAACCATGTCTTGTGGTTCAGCAGTTTCTCAAAACCTACCCCAATTTGCCTGAGCTACTGGTGAAGGTACGCCGCGTGTGTGCACATTTCCGCAAGTCACCAACAGCTTCAGCCGGTCTGTCAACGCTGCAGCACCACTTGAAATTGCTAACTCACCGGCTGTTGTGTGACATGAGCACTTGCTCGAACTCCACGTTCCACATGTTGGCCAGGCTTTGTGAGCAACAGAGGGCAGTAGTGGAATACTAACTGCAACATGGTCGTCGCCTTTCCAATTAGCTTCCGCTATTCACAAGCGAGGAGTGGGCATGGATGTCCGACCTCTGTGAGGTTTTAGGAAACTTTGAGGAATCAACACAGATGGTGAGCGGCGATAACGCTATTATCAGCGTAAACATCCCACTTCTGTGTCTACTCAAACGCTCGCTGCTCTCAATCAAGGACGACGCTTTGCATGTGGAAGAGGTGGAAATGGGAGAAGACATTATACTGGGTGATAGCCAGACCACCCTCAGTTCGTCTTCTCAGCGCGAATTGGACGATGAAGAGGAGGAGGAGCAGTAGACGGTTGCCTCCACTTCAGAGGGTAGTACCCATGGAAGTTTAATTCCATCTGTTCAGCGTGGGTGGGCAGAAGAGGAGGAAGATGATGAGAAGATAGAGAGTCTTGCCTGTTGGTACTCTGGCACGCATGGCTGACTTCATGTTAGGTTGCCTTTCCCGCGACCCGCACATTATATGCATTTTAGACAACACGGATTACTGGTTGTTCACCCTTTTCGAACCCTGCTACAAAGAGAACTTCTCATCTCTCATTCCTCTGGTGGAGAGGATGAGCAAAACGGTGCAATACCAGAAGATCCTTGTTGAAAAATTACTCCAAAAATTTCCATCTGACAACGCTGGCGGCAGAGTCCGTAGTTCCTTGGCCAACCGAGGAGGGGAGACAAGGGGAACACACAGCAGTTCCAACAGAGGCAGGGCAACACTCTTCAAAGCCTGGGACAGTTTCATGACACCCCGCCAGAACACTCACCCTGATGCGTGGCCTACTGCCACAAGGAGAGAAAAATTTGGGAAGATGGTGAAGGAGTACATAGCAGACTGTCTCAGCGACCTCAATGATCCCTAAGGGCCTTACAACTACTGGGTGTCCAAGATGGACACGTGGCACGAACTGGCACCCTACGCTTTGGAGGTGTTGGCCTGGTGGCATTATAACAGATAAGCTTAGCCGCCTGTCAACTGAAAATGCTGACAGGTTGACTCTTATAAAAATGAACAAGACCTGGATTGACCATGACTTCTCGACTCCACCAGAGGAAAGCTGATGAACATAAAGGCACTTTAAGGGTCCATTCACACGTCCGCAACGTGTTTTGCGGATCCGCGGATCCGCAAAACACGGACAGCGGCAATGTGCGTTCCGCATTTTGCGGACCGCACATTGCCGGCACTAATAGAATATGCCTATTCTTGTCCGCAATTGCGGACAAGAATAGGACATGTTCTATTTTTTTTGGGAACGGAATTGCGGACCTGGAAGTGCGGGTCCGCAATTCCGTGTCCGGGCAGCACATCGTGCTGCCCCATAGAAATGAATGGGTCCGCAATTCCGTTCCGCAAAATGCGGAACGAAATTGCAGACGTGTGAATGGACCCTAAATGTGTTGTTTATAATGTACTGAATACACTGTATTCCCATGCACCCCTTCCACCACAAACAAGTTGGTAAGGCTGATTAGTCAGCCTGCATTTGTGGGAGGGGCGGAGGCTCTTCATATACGAGCCACAGACTCACTCACAGGCGTGTGTTCTCAGGTGCACAGGCCGCATGTTACCTTGTCCGTCCAGGTTCAGCCACGGCTGATACTATATGTTTTTGTCTTGTTACCTGGATCGCCCAGGCCGAGTTAAATGTTGTATGTCACCTGGATCGCCCAGGTTCAGCCACTGCAGATACCGGCTATGTCATTTGTCTTGTTACCTGGATCGCCCAGGCCGAGTTACATGTTATCTATGGGAGAGGCTTAGGCTATGATGAGGGGGAAGCGCTTCCCCTGACCTAAACTGGCTGTGTTGTGCCGGGAGCCAGGGGCGAGGGTAAGCCTAGCAGTGGGCAAAAATAGACGAGGAGAGCAGAGTAGTGTCCAAAACATTTAATTCCTCTCAGAGAGCAAGGTTACAGAAAGCCTGGGAAATCTCTACGTTTGGGTTCGGGATGTACCTCGTGAAGCAAGAAGAACACCAGCGACCCATGCATTTGATCACGTGCGCCGGGACCCCCTTTTTCATGCTGAGGACGCGGCCCTGGAGCGAGTGTCCTGTGATGGCCAGCGGGTTGTGACCGAGACCTGAAGCCAGCGTTCTGATGTGGGACACGAACTGGATCGAAGTCCTGAAACTCCCACGCCAAGGAAGCAGCGGGCCATCTAGGGGGGCATCTGGCAACAGGGCTACCAATCACCGGAGGACCATGACCGGGCACCAATCGTTCGAAGTTTTGGAGAACCCGACCTCCGAGGGAGGCCCAAGCCGATTGGATTTCGTGGAAGGGAGCCAGAGGACAAAGGGGTCATGGACCCAGGACAATTGCCGCACCTGCAATCCCTGACGTTTAGGGGAGGTGCTAGTGAACTCACCTGGCCTAAGGAACCCATAAACCCGAGGTACAAGGCTGCCTTAATAACCAAACTAGTGGAGTGCCCAAAAGAATTTCCACCCAGCGCGGACGACGTTTCCACCCTAAAGAATTTCCACCCTAAACATCTCGCCGGAGACAGGCTGTCTACGGCCGGTAGGGGCATCCCCGCACTTCTGGATCCCCCCAAGGACCGCCTTGACTGTCTGCACTGAAGAAAAGGAACCTCCATTTGGATTATGAAGCATGGCGCAGTGCTTTATCCCTGCTAGGTACAGCCCGGTGGTGTTAAATGACAGCCTGAGATATTGCGGTGACAGTGGGCTATGAACGCCAGGGTGTAGGAGACATCGTCCAAGCCACCTTGCGAGTGGGACCTGGAAAAAACTTCGTAAACCTTGACACCGGCTTGGTAGTTTCCTGATGGTATGGGAAAGCCCCTGAGCGTTTTCAGGCAAATATATTGGATCCTGAGCGATTCAGGCAACTGCGTACACCCTGTGGGAAATAAGACCTGAGTGATTCAGGCAAATACGTACAACCTGTGGGAAATAAGACCTGAGTGATTCAGGGAAATACGTGACCTGAGAGAATCAGGAAAATACATACAACCTGGAAATACAGTCAACCTGAAGAGACAGAAAAAAACAAACCTGCGCGATTCGGGGAAATACATAACCCTGAGCGATGCAGGAAAGTACATGGCCCGAGCGATTCAGGGAAATACATAAACCCGGGCGACTCAGGGAAATACATAACCCGAGCGATTCAGGGAACTGAGACCTGGGTGAATCGTGGAAATACATGAAAATTTGAGCTAATCAGGGAAATATATGAAACCCGATTCAGGAAAATACACCCTCAGATATTCAGGAGAGTACATATACATATGTTTCCCTCTCTCTTTTTTTTTCCTTTTTTTCTTTTCCTTTTGAGCAGTGGCCGAGTGACCGGCGAGAGTGGAAAGGAAACAGGAATGACCATGGTATAGAAAGGATCGCAACCTACCCGACTCGACGGACAGCGCTGCCAACTCTCCTGCGATACTGAAGACCTAGGGATGGAGGCTCGTGATGAATAAAGGAAGGCTCCGAGCTGCGGAGGAGCGTAAAGCCGCCACTCGGTTGGACCTTACCTGAACCGTGGAGTGACCGGACACGGAGGAGCCCTGCGACACAATTGAGGATGGATCGAAATTCCGGTGGCCTGAGGCCCTGCTTACATGACAATAAGCTTGCGTTGGTACGAGAGAGGTGCGATCTGGTGGCACTGGGATGAAGCGACGGAGAACCAGGATGCAGCCTGGGCACCATGGCCAACTGCTGGGTGACCCTGAACTGCCAGAATCAGGGCCCGAAGTCGCGCTGCATGCAACGAGACCTGCGGGAAATAGGTATCCAGACATGCAGGACACGAACCGGGTAACCGGGAACCAGCCGGACACTGCTGAAAACCCCTGAGCGTTCCAGGCAGATGCATAGAACCTGAGCGATTCAGGCAAATACATTGGATCCCGAGCGGTTCAGGCAACATGGAGTCCTGAGCGAATCGGGCGATTACATACGCCTTTCGTGAAGATGGCGGACCCTGGGTGCGTCGGGCATTACCTTGGACCTGGGTGGACCTGGCCACTACCTACCCACTGAGAGACCAGGGAAAAATACAGAAGCCTGAGCGATTCAGGCCAATACTTAAAGGGACTCTGTCACCACTTTCTAACCCCCCCTTTTAAAAGTATTGTTCTCTCCATGGCGCCCTTGTGATTACAAAGGTGTTGTTATAAGATTAAATCGCCGTCTCGTTTTGATAAAAAGAGCTTTTATCTAACCTGTCAATCTTGTGCATAAGGTGCCCAGGGCGTTTCTGAAGGTCTGAATCTGCCGCCCGCCGCCGCTGCAGTTGGTGCCCAGCTCCTCCCCTGATCCTTTCAGCGCCGCCTGAATGTAAAGAAATCCGCCTCCGGCTCTCGCTCTGTGCCCCCTCCTCCTTTTCAAAGATCCCGCGCGTGCGCACAGGCCAGTGCCTGATGTGCCCGTGCGGACATTTAGAATCAGCCTCATTGAGCGAAGTGCGCATGCGCGCACTTCGCTCAACCTCCACATAAGACGAGCACTGCAGCCAGCCACTCAGAGCCTTGGAAGCGCTGTATGGAGCCGCACGTCTGCCCACAGCTTATTTCAAAGACCCACAGAGGACTATATTCTATCCCCCTTTTCTCCACTCCATATTATTCAGGTAAAAACAATATTTATAACCATATAAATTGCAGTTTATTCTATTTTAATGAAACATATATAGATCGATATATATATATCTACACTCAACTCTCAGGGGGCAAAATACATAACTGGGTGTGTAGTGTGTGTATATAGATATATATATCAATGTAAATCTCCTTCTTGGCCACAATTTCTCTATAAATACATATATATATATATTACACACATACCACCCAGGGGGCAATATACATAAGTGGGTGTGTGTGTATATATATATATATATATATATATATCTATCTGTATAACTTTCAAGCATGGGCGCGGTGACTGTATATAAATATATATACTCAGATACCGACCAGGGGGCAATATACAAACCTGATGGTGTGTGTGTGTGTGTGTGTGTATATATATAGATATAGATATAGATATAGATATAGATATAGATATAGATATAGATATAGATATAGATATAGATATATATATATATATATATATATATCTCAATAAGACTTGCCAGCATGGGCGCGGTCTCTGTATATACATATATATATACACATACCGCCCAGGGGGCAATATACAAACGTGGTGGTGTGTGTATATATATATATATATATATATATTTGTGTTAGGTGCTTACGGTAGTACAGAGAAGAGCCCTGGGAAGCAGGGAAAGAAATGCAGTCGGTTGTGGTGTGCCGAAACCGAGGACGAGGTAGGCCTAAGAAAGAAGAGGGCCCACCCAAGGAAAAGACATAAAAGAAATGAGTTGTAAATGAGTGGAGTGGTGGGAGGGACAAAGCTCAGACCTCAGACGGTGCAGGAGCCAGGTAAGGGGGGTGCCCTAAATAGGCTGGAGGCGGACCTCAGCCCCTCCCACAAATCCAGGCAAATGCCTTAATACTTGTGTTAGGTGCTTACGGTAGTACAGAGAAGAGCCCTGGGAAGCAGGGAAAGAAATGCAGTCGGTTGTGGTGTGCCGAAACCGAGGACGAGGTAGGCCTAAGAAAGAAGAGGGCAAAAATGGAAATAAACCAGTTTATTTGTAACCAATAAAACATGTAAACAGCTCAACCCGACATGCTTTGGAAAGCCACCCTTAACTCTTGCGCTGGATTGGGAATGTATCGTGCGTAAGCGGACGACTTCCAGCGTCCCAATTTCTTGATAACATGGGCAGGGATGTTGGCACTGGAGGCCGTGGATGCAGCTCCGATGCGAAAGGAGTGCCCCGAGTAGTTGGCCGCGTCCAGGCCCAGTTGGGTGAGAAATGATCTGACATGGATCATGAAGGTGGTCGTGGTGAGCACCGATCCATGAAGTTGAAGTAGCGGTTGAGAGGGTAGGAACCTGTGAAGCTGACTGTATGTGTCCAGCACCCTCACCGGACACCATTTGTTGTGCGTGGGGTAATATGAGATGTTGACAGGTGAACGCTGACTACTCTTGGAGTGAGGTAAGGTCAGGACGTAGTGATCCAGGTGTTTAGATAAGTGGGAGACAAGAAGACAAGATGAGGTTTGGGATGCGGAGGTGGTAGTGAATTCCCCGGGCCTCAGGAACCCGTAGAAGGCCAAGTAAATAGCAGCTTTGATGACCGCGTTGGTATTCGTATCAAAAGGCGTGGCGTCCAGCAGGTCGGATAATGCCTTGAAAACATGACTGTTGATGGGCAGCCTTTGGGCTGGACGTGCGGGTTCCGTCTTCTGAATGCCTCTGAGTATTGTTTTGATTTGGTGGGAGGCCATGAAGCTGGTGTAGTTAGGGGGCAAGATTAGCATATGATGTTGAATGCCAGTAAGATACAGTTTGATGGTGTTGTATGACATTTTTAGTTTGAGGTGGCAAAAGGAAGCAAATCCCAAAACAGACGTCATGATGAAAGGGTGCGTGATGTTGTGTTCTACCAGGAATCTGTTGAACAGCGTGAATGCTCTGTTGTATGCTCTATGTGTATTGACTGATAGTGAAAAGTGGGACAAAGACTGGCTATGCCGCATGATGGCCTCTAGTCCAGAATGAGTTGCTGAAATGACGGGGTGCTGGAGGCAGTGGGTGATGCTGATGGGAGATCCTGATGAAAAGCCTGAAATTTGAAGCGAGATAAATTGTCAGCAGCCGAATTGCACACCCCTGGGACATGGAAACAATGCAGGAAAAAATTGTTGCAGGCGGCCAGCCAAGTAAGTCTTCGCATGAACCTCATGATTGTGAGGGATTTGGAACGACCTTTATTTATAATCTGGCAGGTTGCTTGGTTGTCCGAGTAGCAGCGGACCGCCAGATTTGCCCATAAATGACCCCACGCCACGGCAGCCGCTACGATGGGATAGATCTCAAAAAGCGCTGAGGTAGTGGAGAATCCTTCCAGACCCTGGACCTCAGGAGGCCAGCTGCCCCACAGCCAATCGTCCCCAAATATGGCCGCAAAGCCTGTGGTAGATGCCGCATCTGACCAGATAGAGGGGGAAGAGTCCGACAGCTGAGGGAGAAACAAGCTCCTACCATTCCAGGTGGACAGAAATCTCCTCCACATACCCAGATCCGCCGCAGCGTGGGCATCCAGGGACAATCTGTGCGAGTCGTGTAGGAACAAGGGGAAGAGGTGCAGAAGCCGTGAAATAAACGAGCGACCCTGGGGTATGATGCGCATGGCAAAGTTCAGGGAGCCCAGCAGGGACTGTAGTTCTCTGCGGTTGCAGGTGCCGAGTTGAAGATAGCCGTCTATGTGGGTGAGGATGTCCTGGATCTTCCCGGACGGCAAACTGGCTTGCATCGAAGCTGAATCCAACTGGATACCCAGGAAGGTGATGATCGTGTCCGGCCCCTCTGTCTTCTTGGTGGAGAGGGGGACCCCCAGTTCCTTGAACAGCTTGATGGTGGCTCTGAGGCTGGAAGGAGGGGAAGTGTTTTCTTCCACCAATAGGAAGTCATCAAGGTAATGTAAAACCAGCGGGCACCTTGCTATATTCAATAGCAACCAGCATAATGCTTCCGCAAACACGTCGAAGATGGCCGGGCTGCTTTTGGACCCGAAGGTCAATCGGGAGAAAAAATAATAATCCCCAGACCACTTGATGCCATGCAGGTGCCACAGTGTAGGGTGAATCGGAAGTAATTTGAAGGCGTTGGCGATGTCGGTTTTGCTGAGCCATGCCCCCACCCCTGCTTGACTGATGGCCGTGATGGCGTGATCTATGGTGGTATACTGCAGAGAGAATTCCTCCGAGGGAATGAGGGAGTTGAGACTGGGGTTGCCCGTCCCGTGAGGTGCCGATAGGTCAATGATGAGCCTCTGTTTCTGGGAAGATTTCCCAGTGACGACGCCAATGGGGTTGGTGCGCCATGTGGCGAATGGGGGAGTTTTGAAAGGACCTAGCACAAAACCCTCTGTTACCTCTTGGGCTATGAGGGCGTCAATGGCGGTGGGGTTGTGTAGAGCGGATAAAAGATTGGGACATTCCAGGGTGCCTGTTGGCATATACAGGATGCCCGTGTGAAATCCTTCTGTCAATCCTGAAACGAGGAAATCTGACAGATGCCTGGAGGGGTGTTGCGACATGAGCGCGGTAAAAACTGGCATGTTGATGGTCGTTAGATACGGTTTGGTAAACATTTTATTTGGACACATGGACTTGGCATGTGCCCGGAAACATTTGGTGCATATGTGTAACAATTTACATCCGTTATAATTACAGGACCCCTCATTGAAATTATTGCAAATCATCGATTTGCCTAGAAATTTGATCGGCCGACCCAGTTTGTCCCGGGCCAGTCTCTCCGGGACCCCGGAGGGACCAGCTGCCTGGGAGGGGCCCTGTCTGACCGACGTGTTCGGGCAGAAATTGGTGGTGTGGGCCGTGGAGGAGCAGTGCGCACAGGCTGGGGTCCTAAGGCCTGCGAAGTGGCGACAAAAAATGACCGTGTCGATCCTCGCCCAGTTGGAGCGGACTCCGTACTGGGAGAAAGCCCCTGCCACCTTTGCCGAAAAAGACCTGTGATAGTCATAAAACGCTGACCCTCCGTATTTGTTGCCCAAATCCACCAGTTTGTGTAAGTAGAGGTCGAATTCCTCCCTTCTGTTGGGGTAGACCGCACAGATGACCTCTCTGTAGATTCCGAAGGCCAGCACGAATTCGGGAATGGTCAATTTCCTGTTGAGCCGGGCATCCCTGGACTTGACCACAACTGACACCTCGTCATAGGCGTACGTCGTGTTTTCGACCACGTCCTGGGAGGCAATCAGAAGGGAGGCCAGGTTTATATCCTTACCTTCCAGGATATCCCGTTTCAAGTGCTCAGGAATCATATGCGCCGGGTTGACTTCCCGGTCCTCCACGTTAGTGGATGGTGTGACCACCGGCAAACCGACCGGTGCCGGTGATGCCGCCGGTGGCGGACCCGCCAAGGAGAGGGTCGTGGTGACCGTTTCCAGCCTCTCCAGCCTGGCGTTGATTGTTGACATGGATGTCATCAGAGAGGCCAGCATGGCATGGATGTCCCCGGTGCCGGACTGGCTGGGTCCTTGCCCCGCATCGCTAGTATCGGTTGAAGCGCGTAACAGCCGGAACAGCTCCGCTTTCCTAGCCGTGGCGGGGAAGGGAACATGCCGTTTCCTCAACTCCGCCGTGATGCGAGGAATTGTCCAGGACCGGATGGACGCTGGACTGGCTAGATCGTCTCCCGAAGTGGCAGTGACAGATCTAGCAGGGGTGCCAGGTAGGGAGAAGTTTCCCAACCCATCCAGCGACATACTATAATAAAAAAAAGTTGATTAATTTGAGGCCATGCAGGATCGTGCTGGCTAGCTAGGCCAAATGGCGAAAAAATTACACTTGCATGGTGACAGATGAGGCCCTGCTAATTGCCAAGCGGCTTTGAGAGGCTCTACCTATGATTTGGCGCGAGGGGGTAATGAGGCCACTCGTGGTAGTGGCAGGAGCGTTGGCCTCTCGGTGACTGTAAGACAGGACTAGGGGAAGGGAGTGACAGGTGAGGCCCTCTCTATGCAACATGCGAGGCGGCTTACTAACGAGGTGGCGCGTTGGGCAGGTGCCTCCGTACGTTTGAGGCGGGGTGTCGGCCTCGCGGGACCACTAACTGTCGGCGAAGCCAAGAAAGGGGGGGGGGTTACCTAGTGGGATGATCGTGCCCCTAAAGCCAGCACGCTGACCCTAACGGGACCATCCGAAATGTAAGGAAGATTTTGGTAAATGAGCAGGTGAACGTACCTGGTACCAAGAAAAATTCTCCGGATACACGGTAGTGTAAAACAGTATAGGTTGACCGCCTAAAAAATAAGGGGGAGGGTAAACATGACATAGCGTGATGAAAAGCGTAAATGCATGTGGTACATATGTATGACCGGGAGGATCATGGCGGTTACACATGAAATGATAGCTTGCGCCTGATGTGAACGAGACCAGTGCGTGCCGTGGCCATGGGCTGGCGGAAAGTGTGCGCCTGCAAAATATTTTCCTCTTTTTTTTTTTTTTTTTTTTTGGAACATTCTGGACCGTGCCCCCGCAATTCCCACATGTTTATTGAATATGAAGCAAAATATATATTATTATTTTTTTTTTTTTTGAACATGGTTGTGAAAAAGGTGACGACCCCGTTGGAGACAGTCACTTGTAGCTGAATGCGGATGGGAAGTCTATGCCCCTCCGGCGATCAGCATGGTGAGATCATGTACGATTTTGGCCAAGAGGGGCCTGCTCATGATTCCCTGTTTGTTTATTTCATGGGTGTGATGTGTTTCCCTGTCTTTATTGGGGCTCCTGGGGAATGTGTAACAAGGGGGGCATGCTGTGGCCTCCCCTGCCGCCCGGCGGCGGCCCCCCCGGACACAGATGCCGCGCGCACGGCCGCCGGGACACCGCGCATGCGCCGACATGCCGTCGCGCATGCGCAGAACCCCGGCCGCGCACGCGCAGAACAGGCCCCAGGACGCGGGCGGCCGCGCGGCAGGGGGAGCGGCAACCAGGCAGCAGGTGGTGAGGGGACGTTACGGCCATGGTGAGCCCAGTGCAGGTAATGAATGGAAGAGGGGGGGGGGGGGGAGATTGTGTGGTTGTACTGCTGCTGGCCCCCACGACTGCGCACATGAATGACCGGGGGGGGGTGTGACTGAGGAGTGACATGTGGGGGCTGGGAAGAATCAGTGCTGCCCGACGGCGGCCCCCCGAACACAAGCGCCGCGCGCACGGCCGCCGGGACACCGCGCATGCGCCGACGGCATAGCCGCGCATGCGCAGAACCCCGGCCGTGCACGCGCAGACCACGCACCAAGGATGCGGCCGGCAGGGGGAGCGGTACCAGCCAGGAGGTGGTGAGGGGATGTTTCGGCCGCGGTGAGCCCAGTGCATGGTAAATAAATGGGAGGAGAGGGGGTGGGGTGGGGGTGTGCGGTATCACCGCCTCTGGCCCCCGCGACTGCGCCCGTGATTGACCGGGGGGGGGGGTGACATGGAGCCAGGGAAATCCATGTATTTGAACATATGTGTCCGGAGTCGTGGGGACACTGCGCATGCGCCGACGAAATCGCCGCGCATGCGCAGAACCCCGGCCGCGCATGCGCAGACCAGGCCCCAGGACGCGGTCGGGCGCCATCGGCCGCGCGGCAGGCGGAGCGGCAACAGGCAGGAGGCGACGGGGAGGGGACGATCGCTAGAGAAAGTGAAGTGAATGGGGGGGGGGGTGCACCGCAGCTGCCCTTGTGATGTACATGATGTTTGGGGTGAACCAGACCGGGTAGTGGGCTGAGATTAGCAGGTTGCTGGCCGGCGTAACGGTCCTGTGGGGAGATGACAGAGGGCCTGAGAAATGAGCTGCTGGTGACTGGGCAGCCGTGACATGAATGCAGCGTGTGAAAGAACATCAGAAAAAAGAGGGGGTTTTAAACCAGGAACCATTGCCGCCTGCTGCCAGAGTGTGACCAGAATGATGGTGCAAATCGTGGATGAGAACGTATGAACAGGTGTGACAGAAATGAATGATGGTGACTTGTATGAACCATGACATTAGTGCGCCTTGATGAAATGAGATAAACCGGTACTGGGGCAACCGTGAGGCCCTGCTGACCCGTACGAAATAACTCACAGTTTGACGGGCAAACGCGACCCACAGTGAACCGAGTGAAGCTGGGAAAAGAACAGCAATGCTCCAAAACCAGAACCAGACGGCGACGAAAAAAGGCTCTCAGAAAATCAGCGGCTCGTAGGTAAATTCCTCAGAACTCCAACAAGCGACTTCCTCTCACAAAGCTCAGACCTCAGACGGTGCAGGAGCCAGGTAAGGGGGGTGCCCTAAATAGGCTGGAGGCGGACCTCAGCCCCTCCCACAAATCCAGGCAAATGCCTTAATACATATAAATAGATATATATCAATAAGACTTGCCAGCATGGGCGCGGTCTATGTATATACATATATATATATATACACATACCGCCCAGGGGGCAATATACAAACGTGGTGGTGTGTGTGTGTGTGTATATATAATATATATATATATATATATATATATATATATATATATAAATAGATATATATCAATAAGACTTGCCAGCATGGGCGCGGTCTCTGTATATACATATATATATATATACACATACCGCCCAGGGGGCAATATACAAACGTGGTGGTGTGTGTATATATATATATAAATAGATATATATCAATAAGACTTGCCAGCATGGGCGCGGCCTCTGTATATACATATATATATACACATACCGCCCAGGGGGCAATATACAAACGTGGTGGCGTGTGTGTGTGTATATATATAAATAGATATATATCAATAAGACTTGCCAGCATGGGCGCGGTCTCTGTATATACATATATATATATATACACATACCGCCCAGGGGGCAATATACAAACGTGGTGGTGTGTGTGTATATATATATAAATATATAGATATCAATAAGACTTGCCAGCATGGGCGCGGTCTCTGTATATACATATTGTGGCAATGTGAACATTGAGGTGTTGTTTCCCCAGGTTCCAGTCCGGGACTTAGGGCATGCTCATGTCCAGGGATCCTATTTAATCCTGCTAATGGATCCTGGGTGTGTCTCACTCTGGCGAGTGTGCAGACAGAGGCCTGGTGAGGCTCTGTCAGTGTGGTCTCAGCTAGGCAAGGCTGAGGGGCCACGAGGCTATGCAATAGCCTGGACTTTGGGGGACTCAGCGACACCCAGGAACAAGCATTGAAAGGTCAGAGTCAGGAGGACTGCTAGACCACAACCCCCTCCAAAGGTACTGCATTTGTTACAGCCTGAGGGCTGGTGGACTGTATGTCTGGGGTAAGCCGCACCTGGTTCCATGTGGAAACGTTATCGTATAGCCGAGTTAGGGATACGATGTTTATTATGTTTAGGTAGAGCCCAGACGGGCAGGCTTTTGTTTTATGCCATGTTGTGTATGAAGAGTGTAAAATAAATTGCACTGTTTGGACCTGAAACCCAGTGGTTATGAAGATCCTTGTGAGAATGACCCCCAAATAAGAGGCGATCCCTTACATATGGTGGAGGATGCGGGCAATAACAGCAGGTTGCTAGAGGCAACGACCTGACGGAAAAGAGCAGGTGCTGCTGAATGTTGCCAAGGAATTGCTGTGTTTCTGTGCAGTGACTTAAAGGGCCGGAAGCCTGCTTGTTCGCTGGAGCTGGAGCAGGTGCTGCTGGAAAACTGCTGGTTAATCTGGACTTTATTTTTCTGAGGTGTAAGGTGTGCAGGGATTTAAAGGGCACAGTAATAGAAACTGACCTGTGAAAATGGCTGCCAAATGGTGGAGCGCGTGGGAAAAGTCCTGTGAGATGGTGATCGGGGGGATCCCGCTGCTGGTTGTACTAGACTCCCGCCAACAAGTGTCTCAGGTCCTGCCCGTAATTCTGGACTTTCTGGAGAGAGGGCCAGAGACAGATGTCACCGTGTCTCTGACCTTTATAACAGACTATGGCCCTGTGCAATGGGAGCTCTTAAAATGTGAGACCCTGGAAGTGGAGTTTGTGCTTGGCAAAGATTTCCCATTATTTTGGCAGCTGTGGAGCGGAGAAAATGCTACAAATTGTGTACCTGGAGAATCCGATGAACAGCAGATATGTGCCGTTGCCAAGGGCAACCGTCGGGAAGACAAAGAGGTGGAGAGTGATGCGGCTCTCAGGAGTGCATATCTTCCCTGCGACTGTGTCCGGAGTCCTAGAGAGGGAGTGCGGAGGTGCAGTAAAGCTGTTGCTATGAGCAACCACAACCTTGATGAGTCCGCGGGAGAGAATGTCACTGCTTTACCAGAATGGTTTATTACAAAGGGTAAGACTGTTCCTGTTATTAACTATGTGGCAGACCCAGTGACAGTGAGCCGGCGGCAGTTGATACCTGCTGGTCCGGTAGGTAATAAGTCACACAGAGAAAAAACTGTGTCTGAACAGGCGGATAAGCCTGCTGTGATTGCTCCCTCGCAGAAACCTGCAGGGGAGAAGGTTTCTGGGTCGCCCAAAGAGCCGGTGATCAAAGCTAGATTTGGGGTGGTGAAAGTCAGAGATCCCATGCTAGCCCAGGTAAGAGGTAGCATGATGGCCGCCCCAGAGACTGGTAGAGTGTTACATGTTCGGGACAATTATGTGAATAATACAGACTCTCAGGTGGTTCTCACTGAGAGTGAACCTGATGTTACAAATACGCTCATACATGAGGAAATGGTGGGCCGTAATTTCCCCTTATGCTTGGAGGTTTTAAGTAATGGAGACATTTCTGCAGAGAGTGACAAAACTCCTGCAGAACCTGTACCTGTCCCTTTAAATGATAATGTGAAGGAGCTGCACATTGAGAACAAGGGTGCAGATAAGGTGCAAAGTGATGGTACCATGTTTGACGAAATGCATAATGGAAATGTGATGTCATGTAAAATATGTGATAATAATGACATGCCTTTTCCTTTGCAGGCTGTGATTGGGGAAAAAGCTAACCCTGTTGGTAAACATGTGTCTGATATAAAAGTGTTGATAAATGTTGAAGAAACACCCCTAGGAGACCCCATTGTAGACAATGTGGCGGGGCTAGAGGGTGTACCACACGTACCAGAGGTGGATGTGCAGTCTCCACAGGTTTCTATGATTAATAAAATGTCCCAGGTGGGGATTGACTCATGGGTGCCCCTAGAGGTCAGGGTTAATAATGACACAAACAGTATAAGTGGCGTATGTGCCGTGACAGTTAGCAACTTTGAGAGTGAGGCTACCATGTCAAGACCCAGCAAAACTAAAGTGGTTACTAGTAGCGAGTCTAGCGACCAGATGACAGTTATATCTGACGAGACAAGAGTTCAGTCGGGTGACAGCCTAGTGTCTGAAGCTCATATCCTGACAGTTGTAGATGACCTGACAGGACAGTACAGCTACAAACTTGAAGATGTTTTCTCTCGCTCCGCACAGTCGCTAGATACACTAGAAATGAAGCTAGTGGTTCTCGCAGAGCAACTGCAGGAGTCTCCAGAGGAGTCACAGAAAGAGATGAATGAACTGAAGGAACTAGAGTCACTAATAGAAGCGGAAATTCTCCAACTTCAAGAGGAACTTGCAGCTTCTGAGCGATCAAGACTTCATGCAGAGCAGGAAAGAGATGAGCTGGCTGATGAGGTTCTAAACAGCGCCTCAGAAAAATCTGCTCTCTTGGAGGAGAAAAGTCATTTGGAAGCCAGGATGGCTCAACTTGATCAAGAGTTGCGTGTTCGGATGGTAGACCTGGACCACCAGAAACAAATTGTGTCTAAATTGGAGAAGAAACATAAGATGTTGGACAAGCTCCTGGCTGAAGAGAAAACCACCTCGGCCAGATATGCCGAAGAATGTGACCAAGCGGAGACTGATGCTCGAGAGAAGGCGACCAAGGCCCTCTCCTTGGCTAGAGCCCTTAAAGAAGTGCTTGAGGAGCGAAATGAATTAGAGAGGCTGAACAAGCAACTCAGAGCAGAGATGGAAGCTCTCATGAGCTCAAAAGATGCCATCTATGAGTTGGAGAAGCCTAAGCGTGCTGCTGCACAGCAGGTGGAAGAAAATGAGAAACTGGAAGAGGAAGATCCTCTGGAAGGTGCCAAGAAGTCAGAGCCTGGTAAAAGTGGGTCTGGAGATGGTGGTGCCGGGGTGCTGGCCAAGGCAGAGAAGGTGGAAAAGGTATCGGCTGAACCAGTTGATGGGGCTGATGTGCATGCAGAGGCAAAGAGTCTCATGACAGTGTGTAACCAGGACCAGGTCGCAAAAGACGTCCCCTCTGCCTACAAGGTCTTCCAAGTAGCCAGCAGCCTGCTGGGGAAGAGATATGAGGAGATGGACGACCAGTTTGCAGATCCCGGCTATTACGATGGGCTGTCTCTCCTGACTCCTCCCCAAAAGGAGTCCAGTGTCTTGGGTGAGCCTCTGGAGAAAACGCCAGAAGGCAAGGAGTATGCTGAAGACCCCAGTGCCTCCAACCTTGTTGCGAAAGGGAAGGAGGAATTAAGAAAGCAAGGATATGATGCCATGTCCCTGAATGGTGAGAAGGCTAATAAGGTAAAGGAGGACACCAAAGAGACCAAGGCCAAGGAAGCTAAGGCCGAGCTCTTGAAGTGGGAGAAATCCTTGGATGTTCCAGAGATCAAGGGTAAAGCCGAATTGGGGAGAGGCAGTGAAGAGGCAGAAGACCCTGAAACTGAGGCACCATCTGAGGAAACCACTGCTGGAAAAGAAGCGAGCGGGGGCAAGCCAGCTCTGCTGACGGAGCTTCGCAAAGACAAGAAGAAAAGGCCTAAGCGTCTGCAAGAGCCAGCGAAGTCAAACAGAGAGTCTGTCGTTTGCATAAAAATATATTCTGAAGGGAGTTCCAAAAGCCGAGATCAAAATTCTAAGAGTAAAGGAAAAAGAAATGTACGATCTACTGTTAAAATAAAGAGACAAAAAGAGGCGAGTCATAAGAAGCGTGCTCGGCTGAAGCAGCTGTGTAAGTCAAAGAGCAAGAAAGATAAAAAAATAAAAAGAGAGGGTCTGCCTGTCACATGGACATGGGAACAATGTAGACAATGTCTCTTGGGCAAGATGTCAGTGTGGGTAACAAACCAAGCACTGATGGCATGGGTCTGGCAAAATAAAGGGAAGCCTCTGACCCTGACCACATCTTCCAGGGGGAAGGTTGAGCCAGGTGATGGCAAGAAAATGCGGATGCCCTGTCACGAGCATCCAGTTGGTACATGTGTTCACCCCCACAGGTTTGAACAGAGGGGGGGGATATGTGGCAATGTGAACATTGAGGTGTTGTTTCCCCAGGTTCCAGTCCGGGACTTAGGGCATGCTCATGTCCAGGGATCCTATTTAATCCTGCTAATGGATCCTGGGTGTGTCTCACTCTGGCGAGTGTGCAGACAGAGGCCTGGTGAGGCTCTGTCAGTGTGGTCTCAGCTAGGCAAGGCTGAGGGGCCACGAGGCTATGCAATAGCCTGGACTTTGGGGGACTCAGCGACACCCAGGAACAAGCATTGAAAGGTCAGAGTCAGGAGGACTGCTAGACCACAACCCCCTCCAAAGGTACTGCATTTGTTACAGCCTGAGGGCTGGTGGACTGTATGTCTGGGGTAAGCCGCACCTGGTTCCATGTGGGAACGTTATCGTATAGCCGAGTTAGGGATACGATGTTTATTATGTTTAGGTAGAGCCCAGACGGGCAGGCATCTATCAATAAGACTTGTCAGCATGGGCGCGGTCTCTGTGTGTGTGTATGTGTGTATATATATATATATATATATATATATATATATATATATATATATATACATATACATACCGCCCAGGGGGCAATCTACAAATATATATATATATATATATATATATATATATATACATACCGCCCTAGGGGCAATATACAAGCGTGGTTGTATGTATGTGTCTATATATATATATATATATATATATATATATATATATATATATATATATATAATTTTTGAAACAAGGACAGCACTCAAGATAAAAGATAGTTGTGTTTATTCACCCATGTAGATGGCAACGTTTCCGCTCATGCACAAGCCTTTTTCAAGCTTGAAAAAGGCTCGTGCATGAACCAAAACATTTTACATCTACATTGGTGAATAAACACCACTATCTTTTATCTGTAGTGCTCTCCGTGCATCATCTTTATTTTACGTGGTAAGCTGCTACATTCATGGACCTTGCACCCCTCCTGTTTTTTTTTTGGTTACGTCATCATTTTTTTTTAAGATTAATAAAAAAAAAAAAAATACTACATAAAAAATAAAAACTCTGTGCACATGCATCCCCGGCTATTGGCAGAAGTCACAGGCATTCACAAATACAGTCTCTAAATTTGCAAAATTAAATTTTATTTGTTTAGTAACCAGTGATATATTTTTTTAAATTACCTAAATTTTATTAATTTTATTTTTTAATTTTAGGTTTGAGTCGAAGAATTTTTGGATTAGAATTTTTTCGAATTATAAATTCTTTACAGGTAACTATAAAAATTTATGTACGATTTAGACTCCATAATTAAGCACAATTTTTTATTGTTTTAAATTAAATTTTTAACTTTGACATTTTAAATATGTAAAAAAAAAATTTTTTTATAGGATGCCGTGCTGTATTATAACCGGTTGTCTGAGCAAAAGTGGAAAAAAAGGCCAAAACGAAGATATACAACTTCACCGTTTTCCAAAGGACCTTGCTAGGATAACATTGTGGTTGCAGAATATGAACCAGTGTTTCGAAGATATTCATAGTATGGCCGAAAGAGTTTATGAAGGAACGCTTCAAAACAAATACAGAATTTGCTCATTGCATTTTTCCCCAGATTCATATATCATTGAAACAAGAGGAAGAACTCTCACTGCAGATGCTGTTCCAACAATTTTCCCAATCACAAACGCTGGTGAAAAAGTAATTGAGGAAAACTTGAAGAAACTACTACCAAAAACCAGAAAAAGGAAATTACAGAAAACAAACTCTCAGTCTGTTGCAGAGTGCGTCCCAGAGTTTGTTCACGTCTTTTGTCCAAAGATTATTAATGAGGAAGCAAATCGCTCCAGTGCAGCAGAGGACTTATCCAATTACCCACCCATTAGACATTTCTGTGAAACAGGCACACAAACAGATTTGTCACTATTGAATATGGAAATTATCCTGGATAATGGTCAGGTTATCTGTCAGGATCTTCAAATTGAAAATCCAAATACTGTCAGGGACCTAAGCAAGGCATTTCAATCAACACCGCTGACCAAGGTGACAACAAAGGTCTCTGATACTACAACGATGACTGATTCCCCATTGAAGAAGCGTCCACATCTTGATCCTGACTTATATACTGTTTCGGATCACATAATGTTTGACGGAATAGAGCCCTTATCGCCAATTGTAAGTGTACCTGAAGAGGAACGACTTTTAGACAACGAATCAAGTCTATGTGTATCTTTTACCGAAAATACTTCAAAAGATCCAAGCTATGTACCTGAGTTGCCGAGCATGGATTCCACCGACATCCATGATACTGGATTAATTTTTCAAAAGCAACGGAAGATTCCAACAGTATCAGTTATTGAAGAAGATGAACATACTATTGTGAATGACCGGAAATTTCTTGTTTTCGAATCTTGTTTAGACCAATTGGTGAAAAAAGTGAAGTGTCAGCAAGATGAAGACTGCAACTTCATGGTACATTCTTTCAAAAAAATCACCGAAGGAACATATTGTAAAATTATCGGTCAGTGTTATCAAGGGCACAGATTCACAATATTCGAAAGTCAACACAAAATTGGTCGTTACTGTGCCGGTAATCTCCTAACTGCAGCTGCAATTCTGTGTAGTGGACAAAATTTTATGAAAACTAAAGAATTTCTGAATCTACTTGGCATGGTGACTATTGGTGAAAAAAGTTATTATCGATATCAGTCACTTTTTCTTTTTCCGGCTGTTGACAATGTATGGAGTACAGAGAAAATAGCACTTGAATCTGCCTTCCAAGAAAAAGCAATTTGTGTAGCGGGAGATGGACAGTGCGATAGCCCTGGTCATAGTGCTAAGTACTGTGTCTACACTCTCATAAACACCGTCACTAATAAAATTTTTGATTTTGAGGTTGTTCAAAAAACACAGTGTACATCGTCAGTGGCCATGGAGAAATTTGGTTTTCAAACTGTAATGGACCGCGTTCTGGCCAATGGAGCCAACATCAAAATTTTTGCATCAGACAGACATGTCAGCATTAGGAAATTAATGCGTACCGACTATGCCAGGATTAAGCACCAATTTGATGTCTGGCACTACGCCAAATCCATTAAAAAAAAATTGCACAATGCAAGCAAAACTAAATTTTGCAAGGAAATCACACCCTGGGTAGACAAGATTAGCCTTCATCTTTGGTGGTGCATCAAGACGTGTGAAAACAATGAGGACTTATTGAAAGAAAAATGGTTTTACTTGCTCCACCATATAGCTGATGAGCACAAGTGGCAAGGGAGCCTGTACACGCAATGCCAACACGGTCCACTTGAACAAAATGAGGATGACAAAATATTCTGGCTTTCCAAAGAAAATCCTGCCTTTAAAAACATTTCAAAAATTGTCACCAGTGAAGCCATACAGAAAGATCTTAAACATTTAGTTCACAATTGTCACACCGGACAATTAGAAAACTTCCACAGTTTAGCTCTCAAATTTCGCACAAAACGTATACATTTTGGCATTGATGCTATGGAGGCCAGAACCAAACTTGCTGCCCTTACACACAACCACAATGTGTCCAGACCCCAAGCCACTGTTAAAGTTGCTAGAAAAAATACTGAACCGAAGGGTTCCAAGCGAACCAAACTAATTTTTCCAAAAGGCAATACTCGCTGGATCATTCGTAATGTTTACGAAAAAATCTCAGTTAATTTTATGGAAGACATCATGGTCGATGTTCTTAAAATATGCAATGGAAAACAAAGCTCTAATTGGCAGTCTAGAGCTCCAAAGCTCCCTCCAAATATAGCAAATGTAGAAAAACCTACCAAAGAAGACATCAAAAAACAACAGATCAATAGATACAGAGCTTCAGCAATCCCTACAGTATAACCGAAAACATGCTCGATCCTGTGAGTACTATTTAATATTTTATAAAATAATGTATCTATAATAGTGTTATAAATTTTTTTTATATAAATTAATTATTTTCTTTTTTTTTCCAGCCACGAAAAATCAACAGGAAAATCTTTATTTCTATTGCATTCAAAATTTTAAATAATTGTTTCTATTGTGATATTTCTAAAGTTCAATATAACCGAATTTTAAATATTTTCTGTTTTGAATAAAATAATTTAGTCAACAATAATCAAATTTTAGAACAGTTAATATAGTGTTATATAAGTCCTTACTACATTGGTACATTTCATTTAGTTTTTTAGTTGTTCAAATATGTATGTTATTGAATAAACATTTGATTATTATTAAATTGACTATCTGAATTGAAATTTGTGGTTGTACATTCATATTATTTAGATACAGGACATTGTTAGAGAATTAAAATTAATATTTTTTTTGCATATTAATTGCGGGACAATAGACGCACTTAGGTATTTTTTGTTGAAAATAAAAAATCTGTGCTTTGGTTATTTAGTTTTAAAGGAATCGGAGATCTGTGGATGATAGACTATTATAGTGAATCAGTGTATGTCATCCACAGATCCCCATCCTTTTTTAGGTAAAATACACATAGAACATTGACATACACAGACCCCCCACCCATACAGTGACCTCTACATATATCAATTAAAATTTTATCCGCAGATTCCTCCAAATCCATTGAAGGTACATTTCTGTAGTTTTTTTAAAAATTCCTTTATTTGTAAATATCTCCAAAGCATTTTGTATATTCTCCAGTATAATGACACGATTGTAGCTCCAATTTTATTACCAAAAACGGGCATAAATTGAGTGGCGTATGCAAGTGAGAACAAGTGAGTGCGTTATTAATAAAATCTAGTGTAATCAGATATAAGAAAGAAGGGGGTAGATATAGTTTGTCACTATAGCGCAGGCACGGCCAGAATTTGGTCTGTGCGTTCGCTGCGGCTGTAAAGGGCTCCTGATCATGGGACATCATCCGTGCGTCTTGCACATCTGCAATGCTGCATGTCAAAATTTACAATGGCCAATCTGCAATTTTTAATTACAATAATCCTGGTGTTGAATTAAAATTGTGTAGGACTAGAGCAGCAGGGGCTCTTTTTGTGTGTGAAAACTGTGGACTGAATCCATTTAAAGAATTTATCACGATACAAAGTTTAGTATTTATATTTTTATTAAATAATCTCATATAGAAATTTAAAAAAATATATTCAAACACTTTATAAAACCAGATACAAAATAACTTTATAAAAGCAGTAAAAAATATAAATAACAGTCAATATTTTTTTTATAATATAAATAACAACAATATTTACTTTTTTTTTAACAATAAATTTTTCTAATTTTTATAAACTTTTAAAAATAAATATTTATTATATTTTAATTTTTTTTATAAATTAAAAATTAGATTTTAAAATAACAATTTAAAGAATATGATTTTTTTATTCAAACACCATAAATTCAGCTGGGCTGTCAGGATGTACTTTGAAACCCATATAGTCTTCATCAGGGTCAGGAAAGGATTGACGAACACTGTTCACGACACATGAAGGAATCGGTCGCCGGTTGCCCATGCCCAAATAACCATGTATCCAGGCGGTGAAAGAGCGATAAGCAGCCTTTCTTTTTAATCTATAAATAAAATAGAAATAAATAATTAATTATTTTTATATAAATTCTAATTATTTTATTTTAAAAAAATTAATTACTAAGATGAAAATCTATAATAGTACTTTCATATTTTTATATTTCAAACCAGAGTAACCTATTTGTTGTTCTATTATATAAAATTTTTAGAATTGACACTTTTAAAAGTCCTATATCTTGGTTAGATAATTTTGATTTGGTTTTTGAACTAAGAAAACCTTTCTATAGTTGATAGCATTTGATTTTTATCACGCAGGCCTAATCTTCATCCATTAGATAAAACTAACACAATTCAATGTCTAGGGATCTGTTGCCACTGCAAAATCTTTTGGTAAATTCATTATATAGTGTATAGATACACAATGAAGTAATTGTGGTGCTAATTTCACACTTGACCAAATTGGAAGTGTGCGTTTACATTTGAGTAAGTCTATTTAGACGTGCGTTTATTTGATTATACATTTAAAACAATTGCAGTCTGCACAACAATACACATAAAGGAAACATTTCTACTTATTTCTGTGTAGTGTGATCCACAGTGGTTATTTACCCAATTTAAAAATTCCCAGAAGAGAAATCTGTTCATAGGCAAACATGTATTTTTGTATGTTTTTTTATGCACGTTGGAACGTGCTAATAAACACTCTGATGTGTACCGAGCCTAATGCTACAATTATAATTGTGTTTGGTGCAATTGATTTATCTATGACTTTTAGCTGCTTGTACACAGCTGTACACAGTTTTTCAATTTTTTTGATTCTTAAAAATATAATTATCCCTATAGACTTCCATATTGTTCTGTGATTGATCACTTAGGCTGATTTTTTACATACAGACAGAAAGTCAATTACAGAAACATGTTTCTGTCCGGCCTCTTCCACACGACAGTATGGCTTTTTCAGTGTTTTGCGGTCCGTTTTAAACGGATCCGTTGTTCCGTTTTTTGTTTCCGTTGTGTTTCCGTTTCCATTCCGTTTTTCCGTTCGGCAAATACAGTAGACAGTAATTTCATAGAAAAAATTGGGTTGGCCATAACATTTTCAATAGATGGATCCGCAAAAAATGGAACGGATACGGAAGACATACGGATGCACTTCCGTATGCATTCCGTTTTTTTGCGGACCCATAGACTTTAATGGAGACACGGAACGTGATTTGCGGCCAAATATAGGACATGTTCTATGTTAAAATGGAACGGAAAAACGGAAACGGAATGTATACGGAGTACATTCCGTTTTTTTTGCGGACCCATTGAAATCAATGGTTCCGTATACGGACCGTATACGGAACGCAAAAAACGGCCAGTAAACGGGGGAAAAAAAACGGCCGTGTGAAAGAGGCCTCCATCTGTAAAACTAAAGGTTGAAAAAATTTTTGAAAAAAAAACAAACATTTAATTGATGTAAATTCATACTAACTATGAAAACAAGCCCTGATCCACAAAAAATTAAAAACTATAATCACCTGTTGACATCTTTTTCATGAGGTGTATTTTGAATTTGTCCAATTGTTCTTAGAATAATATCAACAGTCTCTTCGCGATCACAGAAAATGTTGAAGAACTCATGTTCAATTATACATGAAAAATCGCCTATGTAGTTTTCTACATTGGCTATTTCTTTGCAGCAAATAGACTCTACGGTTGTTGGCATCAATATACAATTAGTGCAGGTGCACCAATTAAATAGTTGTGTTCTATCCTCAGTATGCTCTGTCAAGAAAACTCTGTATTGTGAATTATTGCTCAATAATGGATTTGATTGAAAACATCCTATATCTGAAGCATCCGATGCATATTTCAGCCTGAGCTCTTCCAATAATATTGCCAACTGAAAGTAAAAACGAAAATAAATTTTGGAAAATAAGTATACATATTTTAAGTTGGCGAATATTTTAAAATTCTATTTATTCATAAATACCTCATTATCAGATTCAGCAGAGTTCTCTGCATAAATTAAATTATCTTCATGTTGATCATTCAATCGTAAATCAATCCCACTATTATCAGTATTTTCCGTATTTCTAAAAAGCTCCTATGAAAGTAATAATTGATTTAACTTTATAAATAATTTTAGACAATACAAAAAACAATAAAAATCCATATAGCAAAGCACAATTTCAAAAAATATCAAAAAAAAAATCTCTCTAACAATAAAAAAAGGAACATTATTTGGCGATTCAAAGGCTGACCTAATGTTATAAATTAGCTTACCTCTAAATCTAGACTGTCATCGTGGATATAGCAGGCCAAAATTTCATAATTACTTTCAAATTGAATTGAAGAATTGTCAGTGCTAATAATTATGTCTAAATCTCCATCCGATAAAGTAATGTTCGAAGCAAACTGTAATCAAAAAAAAAAATTAGTAACAGTTTACATTTTTTTTTCAAGAGTATATTTTAAATAATTAAATTTTTTTTTTTTTTTTTTATTTGAAATAATACCAAACACACCCATAAAGTAAAGCGGACCTTTCCAGCTATAAAAACTATCAAAACTGACTATACAGAAGTTTTTAGCGGGGCACAGGGATCCCCCTGCAGTAACTGTTACCTCTGGGAGCCCTTCTGGATTTACTATAACCTACGCGCTGCTGTGAAGGAGAAGTGGGACTAGAATTGGCAATGGGACCCTGGAGAATGCCTTGACTAGTTGATGTTATATATTTTGAATTTAGTAATATGCTTTGTTGAACTAAATATTTTTGAATGGAGTAAATGAATGGAGGCAATCTAAAATGGAAATTCAAATTTACAGATGAAACAAGAAACATAAAGCTTGAATAATTAAACAGATTATAAGGACTTACAGAATCAGGATCGGCTGCGTTGGCTGCTTCCATTCCTTCAAAGTCTGACATGATTGATATTTCAATCTCAGATCAAGCTTTTTTTTTTCTAATTAGTAAAACCAAAAAAGAATAAATTATTATATAAGATATTATATTAAAAACAAGAATACAAATGAATATTTTGATATATTCATACAGTAGTAATAGTATTGAAAACGTATTTATGTATGCTATATGTTAGTATGTCTACTGCGTTTGACACAGAGGCATGTCCACATGAACCAAGAGTGCATGTGACTAGTGACACTATCCGGGGATGCATGTGCGGGTAAACAGAGAGTGCATGTGACTTGTGACACTATCCGGGGATGCATGTGCGGGTAAACAGAGAGTGCATCTGACTTGTGACACTATCTGGGGATGCATGTGCGGGTGGACAGAGAGTGCATGTGACTTCATAGTGGCGTCAGGTTGGTGTGTGTGTGTGTGTATATATATATATATATATATATATATATATATATACTCACACATAGATCCAGATATGAGATAGATAGAGATATATAGATAGAGATATATATATATATATATATCTATATATCTCTATCTATCTCATATCTGGATCTATGTGTGAGTATATATATATATACACTGCGTGCAGAATTATTAGGCAAATGAGTATTTTGACCACATCATCCTCTTTATGCATGTTGTCTTACTCCAAGCTGTATAGGCTCGAAAGCCTACTACCAATTAAGCATATTAGGTGATGTGCATCTCTGTAATGAGAAGGGGTGTGGTCTAATGACATCAACACCCTATATTAGGTGTGCATAATTATTAGGCAACTTCCTTTCCTTTGGCAAAATGGGTCAAAAGAAGGACTTGACAGGCTCAGAAAAGTCAAAAATAGTGAGATATCTTGCAGAGGGATGCAGCACTCTTAAAATTGCAAAGCTTCTGAAGCGTGATCATCGAACAATCAAGCGTTTCATTCAAAATAGTCAACAGGGTTGCAAGAAGCGTGTGGAAAAACCAAGGTGCAAAATAACTGCCCATGAACTGAGAAAAGTCAAGCGTGCAGCTGCCAAGATGCCATTTGCCACCAGTTTGGCCATATTTCAGAGCTGCAACATCACTGGAGTGCCCAAAAGCACAAGGTGTGCAATACTCAGAGACATGGCCAAGGTAAGAAAGGCTGAAAGACGACCACCACTGAACAAGACACACAAGCTGAAACGTCAAGACTGGGCCAAGAAATATCTCAAGACTGATTTTTCTAAGGTTTTATGGACTGATGAAATGAGAGTGAGTCTTGATGGGCCAGATGGATGGGCCCGTGGCTGGATTGGTAAAGGGCAGAGAGCTCCAGTCCGACTCAGACGCCAGCAAGGTGGAGGTGGAGTACTGGTTTGGGCTGGTATCATCAAAGATGAGCTTGTGGGTCCTTTTCGGGTTGAGGATGGAGTCAAGCTCAACTCCCAGTCCTACTGCCAGTTTCTGGAAGACACCTTCTTCAAGCAGTGGTACAGGAAGAAGTCTGCATCCTTCAAGAAAAACATGATTTTCATGCAGGACAATGCTCCATCACACGCGTCCAAGTACTCCACAGCGTGGCTGGCAAGAAAGGGTATAAAAGAAGAAAATCTAATGACATGGCCTTCTTGTTCACCTGATCTGAACCCCATTGAGAACCTGTGGTCCATCATCAAATGTGAGATTTACAAGGAGGGAAAAGAGTACACCTCTCTGAACAGTGTCTGGGAGGCTGTGGTTGCTGCTGCACGCAATGTTGATGGTGAACAGATCAAAACACTGACAGAATCCATGGATGGCAGGCTTTTGAGTGTCCTTGCAAAGAAAGGTGGCTATATTGGTCACTGATTTGTTTTTGTTTTGTTTTTGAATGTCAGAAATGTATATTTGTGAATGTTGAGATGTTATATTGGTTTCACTGGTAAAAATAAATAATTGAAATGGGTATATATTTGTTTTTTGTTAAGTTGCCTAATAATTATGCACAGTAATAGTCACCTGCACACACAGATATCCCCCTAAAATAGCTAAAACTAAAAACAAACTAAAAACTACTTCCAAAAATATTCAGCTTTGATATTAATGAGTTTTTTGGGTTCATTGAGAACATGGTTGTTGTTCAATAATAAAATTAATCCTCAAAAATACAACTTGCCTAATAATTCTGCACTCCCTGTGTATATATATATATATATATATATATATATATATATATATATACACACACACACAAACTACACAACCAATTATGTATATTGCACCCCTGTGTGGTATGTATGTATGTGTATGTGTGTGTGTGTATATATATATATATATATATATATATATATATATATATATATATAGAGAGAGAGAGAGAGAGAGACCACGCCCATGATGCAAAGTCTATCCTCTATCCTCGCAGCACTACTTAGCAGATGGAGCCGAGTGCAAAAAATCCTCTGACCTTAGGCTGTCGGGCCAAGTTGTTATCGATTTTTATAAGAAGAGGCAGCACTCCAAGGTACGGTGAAAAAATATATATACACACACACCACCAGGTTTGTATATTGCCCCCTGGTCGGTATCTGAGTATATATATTTATATACAGTCACCGCGCCCATGCTTGAAAGTTATACAGATATATATATATATACACACACCCACTTATGTATATTGCCCCCTGGGTGGTATGTGTGTAATATATATATATATATATGTATTTATAGAGAAATTGTGGCCAAGAAGGAGATTTACATTGATATATATATCTATATACACACACTACACACCCAGTTATGTATTTTGCCCCCTGAGAGTTGAGTGTAGATATATATATATCGATCTATATATGTTTCATTAAAATAGAATAAACTGCAATTTATATGGTTATAAATATTGTTTTTACCTGAATAATATGGAGTGGAGAAAAGGGGGATAGAATATAGTCCTCTGTGGGTCTTTGAAATAAGCTGTGGGCAGACGTGCGGCTCCATACAGCGCTTCCAAGGCTCTGAGTGGCTGGCTGCAGTGCTCGTCTTATGTGGAGGTTGAGCGAAGTGCGCACATGCGCACTTCGCTCAATGAGGCTGATTCTAAATGTCCGCACGGGCGCATCAGGCACTGGCCTGTGCGCACGCGCGGGATCTTTGAAAAGGAGGAGGGGGCACAGAGCGAGAGCCGGAGGCGGATTTCTTTACATTCAGGCGGCGCTGAAAGGATCAGGGGAGGAGCTGGGCACCAACTGCAGCGGCGGCGGGCGGCAGATTCAGACCTTCAGAAACGCCCTGGGCACCTTATGCTCAAGATTGACAGGTTAGATAAAAGCTCTTTTTATCAAAACGAGACGGCGATTTTATCTTATAACAACACCTTTGTAATCACAAGGGCGCCATGGAGAGAACAATACTTTTAAAAGGGGGGGTTAGAAAGTGGTGACAGAGTCCCTTTAAACCTGAGTGATTCAGGGGAATACATAACCAGACTGTTCCAGGAAAAATATGCAATAACTATATGTGACTAGAACGTAGTACGACCGGTGCCTACGAGAAGGCTTGTGTCGGTCTGGGTACGTACCTGGGCTTAGAGGCTATTACCTGTACCGATGTCTTGGGTCACCTGACCTTGGTCCAAAATGTCGTACCAGTGAACGGTCAGGACACGTTCCTGAGAGGGCAAATCCATAAAGTTCGGAAAGAAAAGAGAACATAATTGGGGAGGATGACAGGCCTGGGCGAACCAGGAGACAGAAGTAGGTGCGAGCCTGGGTGAACCAGGAGACAGAGGTAGTTGCGTGCCTGGGCGATCCAGGAGGCAGAGGTAGGTGTGAGCCTGGGCGAACCAGGAGACAGAGGTAGTTGCGTGCCTGGGCGATCCAGGAGGCAGAGGTAGGTATGAGCCTGGACGAGCCAGGAGACAGAGGTAGGTGTGAGCCTGGAGAACCAGTAGAGGAGACAACAGCATGTAACGTGAAAATACATACATATAACACATGGCACTGACGCCCCATGGAATAGATGACTGTAGTGAGCATTGTGACCGCTGAATGAGTATGGTGTGTGATGATGACCTGGCCCACTCGTATTGGGACCCCCCAGTTTCTTTGAACACCGAACTGGAACTAGCGCTCTTTCAGCCCAGCGGGGACCCCGGGGCCCCTCCCTAAATTAGGAATCGGGGATGACCTTGTGAGCTTGTGGTTGGGCCCTACTGAGGGATTTTTTTTTTTGCGGCTGTTTGTGGACGTGGCCGTTGTTGCCCAGGGGCTAGATACCCCTACTACGTATGGCCTGTTTTGACGGGGGTGCCAGGCTTGCCTGGGAAAATGTGCAGGGGGGGTGACCATGCGGACCAGCAGACTGGGGGACGGGGACCACCTGTCCTAAGTAGTACGTAGGGCGGGAGACCTGGTTGTGGGGCCAGAATCAAGGTGTGTATCGAGAGGGGGAGGGACCCAGTGGGGACAGGATTAACTCAGGCTGGAGCCACCGCACTGGGGCCGCCACGTCGTATGAATCTGCCGGGCCTGAATGAAGATTCCGGCGTGCGTTCCACTCTGGAACGCACGCCGAACACGTGACCAGGCCGAGGGACTCCGGCGTGCGCTCCAAGCTGGAACGCACGCCGAGCACGTGACCCGGAGCTCATGTCTGGTGGCGGATTTCCGGCGTGCGCTCCACGCTGGAACGCACGCTGGGCTGCAGCGGAACCCTATGTAAGGATGGGACGGGAGAGGCCGTGTGGAGGGGGGGACCCGCGGGCCGGACCTTGCCCCCCCTGCTGCCTCGGGAGGGAGTTGGATGGGGAAAAGGAGACAAGCAAATACAAAAAAAAAAAAAACTTGGGGCAGGAATGTGTATAGGCATGTGTTTCACGCTGGAACGCACGCCGACTCAGGGAGCCGAAGTGTCACGAGTTGGAGGTCCCAGGAGAGACCAGCACATCGTCAAGCAATAACAAACGGAAATCAGGTACAGACACATAAGAGAGCTGACCAGAACTGAGGAAACCTCAGCCTTAGGCCTCTTTCACACGACAGTATGTCTTTTTCAGTGTTTTGCGGTCCGTTTTAAACGGATCCGTTGTTCCGTTTTTTGTTTCCGTTGTGTTTCCGTTTCCGTTCCGTTTGTCCGTTCCGTTTTTCCGTATGGCAAATACAGTATACAGTAATTTCATAGAAAAAATTGGGCTGGGCATAACATTTTCAATAGATGGATCCGCAAAAAACGGAACGGATACGGAAGACATACGGATGCACTTCCGTATGCATTCCGTTTTTTTGCGGACCCATAGACTTTAATGGAGCAACGGAACGTGATTTGCGGCCAAATATAGGACATGTTCTATATTTAAACGGAACGGAAAAACGGAAACGGAATGCATACGGAACACATTCCGTTTTTTTTGCGGAACCATTGAAATTAATGGTTCCATATACGGACCGTATACGGACCGCTAAAAACGGCCCGCAAAACGAAAAAAAAAAACGGCCGTGTGAAAGAGGCCTTATATACAGGTTCCATGGGTGCAGCAGAGAAGCCACACCCATGGAGCAGACAGAGGATTAACTCCAAATAGGCACACAGGGGAGTTAACCCATAAAGAACCACAAATGACACACAGAAACGAAGCTGCAGCGAGAGCATAGACAGAAAGTCACAGCCAAAGGTAACGACTGTGACACGAAGTATGGCACAGAATTTACCTCTCCAGAAGACGTGAACGGCAGTGTATGAAACGAAACGAAGCAGATGAAAGCAACTCCCCACGTGCACGGATGCAGTACCAGAGCAAGCGACTCCCTATCCAGGTATGAACAG